>NC_058375.1:187443216-187750439 GCF_018350175.1 Felis catus
GAGAAAGAATGAAATATGGCCTTTTGTAGCAACATGGATGGAACTGGAGAGTGTGATGCTAAGTGAAATAAGCCATACAGAGAAATACAGATACTATATGTTTTCACTCTTATGTAGATCCTGAGAAACTTAACAGAAACCCATGGGGGAGGGGAAGGAAAAAAAAAAAGGTTAGAGAGGGAGGGAGCCAAAACATAAGAGACTCTTAAAAACTGAGAACCGAGGGTTAATGGGGGGTGGGAGGGAGGGGGGGGTGGGTGATGGGTATTGAGGAGGGCACCTGTTGGGATGAGCACTGGGTGTTGCATGCAAACCAACTTGACAATAAATTTCATATTTAAAAAAAAAAAAAGAAAGAAAAATGCTCTATGTTGTCTTTTTTTCCCCTCTGTCTCCTTGGACTGGGGAAACCAGTACATGTTGACTCTCCAATTGATATTTAGAAGACATTCACCCAACAATGAAAAATATTAAGTCCTATTTGTCAAGTAGTATAGAAAAATCTTTTATTCTTTGTTGGTTTACATAGGGATCCATTGCTTTATGGAATGAATTCCTATGTAAAATTAGCTAAAATGCAAATAATATTATATTTTAAACATAGATTATAAACCCATAGAGAAAGTAATGAATGTGGTTAGGTCTGTGGCATCAATTTCTAAGATCAATGTGCAGAACTAACTATGCTTTTATTAATTGCTGCCCCCTTTCTCTTCGTCAACATCTTTTGTCCCCATCTTCGCATGTATTTTTAAATATTACCATTTTATGCTGTAATTTCCCTTTTAAGAGTGTAAATTAACTCAACTAAATAATGTAATTGTACAGATACTACCATAACAGAAATAACCATAAAAACCTGAATAACTTCTTGGGTGCTTTTTTCCCCCCATCCACAAATATTTTTTTTTATTTATAAATGTTTCATCCCTTTAAAAACAGTGACTATTAGAAGTTCTCTTCCAACTTCCCTTACCTCACTTGGAGCAGTTTCAGCTCCTTTCATTATACAGGGGACATCTGTAAATAAGTGAATAGTAATATTATATTATTATATTATAAAATAAACATTTTTATATATGTACACTAATAAGATACTATTAGGATCTTTCTCACCAAGAGCAAAGAGAAATTTAAATCAAATCAGCTATTCACACATAAATACTATTTAGTAAAAACAGGCTGATGACTCTCTGGGCAGATGGGGGAATGGTAAATGAAAAGGTGAGGACTTAAAATGAAAACATGCATAAAGTGGTAAGATTTCAGATTCATCAATGTAAGACATAAAAACAGATAAACAGTATATTTTGCTACAAGTCAAGAGGAAATAAAATAAATCCCGTATGGTCAGTGATAGAGCTGGGACTGAAAAAAAGATACTGGAATAAAGTTTTATGTATCCAGAGAAATTAGGACCATTCAAAAGAGGCTGACTGAAGCACTTATAAAAATTTTTCTAGAAATATAGAGTCTATATTTATCAAGTAGAAAAGAAAACCTAAAAGGAAGAAAGAAGGAATAAAAAATTGAGATACAAAGGTATGTATTAAGTCTAGTATAAAACAAAATTTATTATGGTCACTATTAGCTGTGGGGTAAGCTTACCCATTTTTCTGAGCTTTGGTTTTCCCATATGTAAAACAGGATAATGATGGCTTATCTTATAGGTATGACACAAGTATATGTAAGATGTGAGCAGCAATATGGTTAAATGCTTGAGCTCTTGATATACTTTTTAAAGTTTTTATTTACTTATTTTGAGAGAGAGAGACAGACAGACAGAGAGAGAGAATAGGGGAGGGGCAGAGGATTTCAAACAAGCTCCACACTGTCAGTGCAGAGCCCAATGAAGGGCTGGAATCACAAACCGTGAGATCATGACCTGAGCCAAAATCAAGAGTCAACACTTAACCGACTGAGCCACCCAGGCACCCCAAATGTTTGAGCTCTTGGGTCAAACAGACGAGGTTCAAATTCAACCCCAATCAGTTAATGGCTGTGTAACTTTTGACTGGTTACTTAATCTGTTTGATCCTCAGCTTTCTCATCTGTAAAATCTGGATAAATAATAATAGCACCCTCAACTGACTGATGTGAGGACTGAGTTATATAATCCAGGTAAAGGCCTGCAACACAGTGATGAATAAATGTTAGCTGAAGCTATAAGAAGATATAGGAGGGGTGCCTGGGTGGCGCAGTCGGTTAAGCGTCCGACTTCAGCCAGGTCACGATCTCGGCGGTCCGTGAGTTCCAGCCCCGCGTCGGGCTCTGGGCTGATGGCTCAGAGCCTGGAGCCTGTTTCCGATTCTGTGTCTCCCTCTCTCTCTGCCCCTCCCCCGTTCATGCTCTGTCTCTCTCTGTCCCAAAAATAAATAAACGTTGAAAAAAAAATTAAAAAAAAAAAAAAAAAAGAAGATATAGGAATACCAGAAGAAAACAAGTCACCAGACTTAAACTCTTCAGCTAAGAAAAAAAAAAAAACTCTTTGGATAAGAAAAAAATAATAATAAATAAAAATAAAAATAAACTCTTTGGGGAAAAAAAAGTTGGCAACCACCAGTGAGTAAGAGAGGTAAACCTCCACTCTTCAATTCTCTTACTCGTGAAACGAGCATTTCAGGTGAAGAGAAGGCTAAAGATTCAGTAGCTCTGCTAGTCTGGTTGATCCTCAGAGGTTAGGAAAAGAACATATCAAAAGCTAAGGTGGCCAGGAGGTAGAAGCAGGGAAGTAGAGAAGTAATTTGTGGCACAAGTCTTGCAACAATAAATCATTATTCTACACTGGCAGAATCCAAGATTTTATAAATATAGTATTATGCATATATTTTAACTTACTTTCTAAATGAATCTTTTAACAGATTTTTTTAAAGAGTACCATAGCAATCTCTTCCATTATCTTATTGATAATTTGTGGTAAGTTCTAAAATTTAATGCTAATTTAATTTCCTGTCCTCTGCTGTCTTCCTTCCTCTTACACACACACACACCTCTACAGCTAACGTTTAAGAATATACTTTTTCAAAGATCATAGTTAAGATTTAACTATTTTCTTGTCCTTACAAGGAATACAGGAGCATTTAAAAAAAAATAACTCTTAATTGGGTCTAAGTCTTTTCTTTAAGGTGTTACAAAATAAATACCTAATAGTAAAACTATAATGAGATGCATATTTATTTCCAAGAAAAAAATGAAATCCACCTAAAGCGAATTATTAATTTTCTTTTTGTGATACAACCACCTTCTTTTTAATTATCTTAATAATAAATAAATAATGTGAATTAAGTTTCTGAACCTGATAGTACAGTATCTTCAGACTTCTTTTCAAATTGGCTTTCAAGTACCTCATTGGTATCACTTCCCTAGAAACAAGAAAAAAAAAAAGATATTGGAGAAATGTTGACAAAGCTAATCTGCCTTTATAACTTCTTTTATTACCTTCTTTAAAATGTACAGAAGAATATGGGTTTATGAGAAAAGCAATCCAAACAACACTATTTTAAAGAGTATACTCTAGCTAGGAGTTAATGTTTCAAGGAGAGGATATCCAAGAATTGATAGGGTATTTGAGTGACAAATGTAGGAGAGAAAAAGATTATGAGATAAATGACATAATATTGTAACTTCAAGTGACATAAGAGAATACACCCAGAAAACAGATTACTTTTTTATTGGAAAACATTATGGCCTATAAGTTGCAAAGAGGAATTATAAGGTAGGATGATCCCTGACTGTTATAAAATACTGATGTTTTAATAAGAACACAAAGTCCATAGTTCCTTTAATGAAGAGCCCCCCCCAATTTTCCATAAAATACTAATTCTGTATGAGGAAGTGCTAATCAATTTACCCTAAAGCAGTATCACTATGCCCAATTATAATGAGGCACTGAAAATCATTAATATATCTGTATGTTATGACTACCACTTCAAGGCTGTGATCTTAGTCAACATTTTATGAATTTACTGAAACCTCTTTGAATCTCTATTGCCACAGGTCAAAATATATAGGTTTCTAAAATTTTTTTTGATGTTTATTTATTTTGAGACACAGAGACAGAGCGTGAGCAGGGGAGGGACAGGAGAGAAGGAGACACAGAATGTGAAGCAGGCTCCAGGCTCTGAGTCAGTACAGAGCCCGACTCGGGGCTCGAACCCATCAACAGTGAGATCATGACCTGAGCCAAAGTCAGACGCTTACCTGACTGAGTCACCCAGGCGCCCTGGTTAGATTATATTTCTAAATATTAAACCTCACTTATATATGTGACAAAGGTCTAGTATTCAAAATATATAAAGAACTCTTACAACTGAACAATAAAAATAAAAATAACCTAGGGATGCATGGGTGACTCAGTTAAGCGTCTGACTTCAGGTCATGATCTCACAGTTGGTGAGTTCGAGCCCCACGTCAGGCTCTGTGCTGACAGCTCAGAGCCTGGAGCCTGCTTCACATTCTGTGTGTGTGTGTGTGTCTCTCTCTCTGCCCCTCCCTCCACTCACGCTTGTTTGCCCTCTCTCTCTCTCTCTCAAAAATAAACGTTAAAAAATTAAAAAATAAAAATAACCCAATTTTTAAAATCAACAAAGGATTTGAATAAACATTGATCAAAGAAGATATACAAATGGCCAGTAAACACATGAAAAGATGTTCACATCAATGGTTATCAGAGAAAGGCAAATCAAAACCACTACCGAAAAGTTACCACTTCAAACCACTGGGATGGCTATAATTAAAACAACAACAACAGAAAAGTAAAATAACAAGTGTTGGAGAATATATGGAACCTTCGTACATTGTTGGTTGGATTTCATATCAGCTGTTGTGCAGCTGATATGAAAAACAGTTTGACAGTTCCTGAAAAAGTTAAAGAGGGAATTACTGTATGATCTAACAATTCCACTCCTAGGTATATACCCAAGAAAATCACAAACATATGCCCACATAAAAATCTGCATGTGAATGGTCACAGGAGCATAACTGATGACAGCTAAAAAGTCAAAACAATCCAAATGTCCATCAACTGATGAGGATAAACAAAATGTGGTACATATCCATATAGTGGAATATTATTTGGTAGTAAAAAGAAACAAAGTATTGCTACATGCTACAATGGGATGAATCCTGAAAACACTATGCTAAATTAAAGAAGCAAGTCACAAAGAACTATATATTCATTGGTTCCACTCAAATGAAATGTTTAGGATCAGCAAATCTATGAAAACAGGAAGGATATTCGTTATTGTCTAGGGCTAGAGGGGTGTGAGAGGTTTGGTTAGGGGGTTTCTTTGGGGGGTAATGATGTTTGAAAATTGATTATAGCAATGGACATACAATTCTGTGAATATACTAAAGGTCACTGAATTCTATACTTTAAGCAAGTGAATTATATCTTAACAAAGCTGTTAAAAAACGAAACCTTACAAATTATTAGTTAACATTTATTGAATGTCACATTAGGAAAATAGGAAAGTACATGAATCATGAATAGCATTTTATATATCAAGAACTAAGCAATATCTTATTATCACTTTTAATTATCATAATCTTTTTTAAATAAATAGTATTAGAAGTTAGATATGAAGAATGTATTATGTTAATTACCTTACATTCTTTATTGGCCAATTTTGGGGTAAGAACTCCTTCTAAATAGCTAGCTTTTTCTATCCATGTACTCAGATTCCTATATTCTTTTTTCATTTTTTCCAGCCTAAAGAAAGAAATCAGGTATACATTTAAAAAATAAGTGACAGAAGAACATATATGGCATGATTCACAGAAGAATACATTCAGTATGATACACTTATAAAATGTTCTGAGAGGCAAACCAGCAATATATTAAGAATATGAAAGAAAGGAATGATTATAATAAAAATGAGAGCAGTAGCTACCTGAGGAGGGTTGAGGAGAGGATGGAATCTCATAATGGCACACAAAACACATTTTTGATAGTGATGATTTTAAGTTTTTATTCAAATTCCAGTTAGTTAATATACAATGTAATATTAGTTTCAGGTGTACAATTTAGTGATTCAAAATTTCCATACAACACCTGGTGTGCATCACACTAAGTACACTCTTTAATCACCATCACTCATTTAACCCATCCCTCCCTCCGACCTCCCCTCTGGTAACCATTAGCTTGTTCTTTATAGCTAAGAGGCTGTTTCTTGGTTTCTCTCTTTTTTCCCCTATGATCATTTCCTTTGTTTCTTAAATTCTGCCTATGAGTGAAATCATATGGTATTTTTCTTTCTCTGACTTATTTCACTTAGCATAATACTCTAGCTCCATCCATGTCATTGCAAATAGCAACATTTCATTCTTCTTTATGCCTGAGTAATATTCGTGTGTGTGTGTGTGTGTGTGTGTGTGTGTGTGTGTGTGTGTGTGTGTGTCTTTATCCACTCATCAGTTAACGGACATTTGGGCTCTTTCCATAATTTGGCTATTGTTGATAATGCTGCTATAAACATTGGGGTGCATGTATCCCTTTGAATTACTATTTTTTGTATTCTTTGGGTAAATACCTAGTAGTGCCATTGCTGGATTTTTAACTTTTTGAGGAACCTCCATACTGTTTTGTCCTAAGTAGCTGCACTAGTTTGCATTCCCACCAACAGTGTAAGATGGCTCTCCTTTATCCATCGGTTGTTTCTTGTGTTGTTCATTTTAGCCATTCTGACAGGTGTGAGGGGTATCTCATTGCAGTTTTGATTTGTATTTCCCTGAGCATCTTTTTACATGTCTGTTGGCCATCTGGATGTCTTCTTTGGGAAAATGTCTATTCATATCTTCTGCCCATTCTTTAATTGGTTTTTGGGTGTTGAGATGTCTAAGTTCTTTATATATTTTAGATACTAACCCTTTATCAGATATGTCATTCACAAATATCCTCTCTCATTCCATGGGTTGCTTTTAGTTTTGTTGATTGTTTCCTTCACTGTGCAGAAGGTTTTTATTTTGATGAAGTCCCAACAGTTCATTTTTGCTTTTGTTTCCCTTGCCTCAGGAGACATATCTAGTAAGAAGTTCCTATGGCTGATGTCAAAGAGGTTACTGCCTCTGTTATCTAGGATTTTAATGGTTGTCTGTCTCATATTTAGGTTTTTAATCCATTTAGAATTCATTTTTGTGTGTGGTGGTAAAAAAGTGATCCAGTTTCATTCTTTAAAAAATTTTTTTTTCAACGTTTATTTATTTTTGGGACAGAGAGAGACAGAGCATGAACGGGGGAGGGGCAGAGAGAGAGGGAGACACAGAATCAGAAACAGGCTCCAGGCTCCGAGCCATCAGCCCAGAGCCTGACGCGGGGCTCGAACTCAGGGACTGCGAGATCGTGACCTGGCTGAAGTCGGACGCTTAACTGACTGCACCACCTAGGCGCCCCCCAGTTTCATTCTTTTGTATGTTGCTGTTCAGTTTTCCCAACACCATCTGTTGAAGAGACTGTCTTTTTCCCATTGAATATTCTTTCTTGCTTTGTCAAAGACTAATTGACCATATAGTTGTGGGTTCATTTCTGGGTTTTCTATTCAGTTCTATTGATTTATGTGTCTGTTTTTGTGCCAGTACCATACTGTCTTGATGATTACAGCTTTGTAACATAACTTAAAGTCCAGAATTGTGATGCCTCTAGTTTTGCTTTTCTTTTTCAAGGTGGCTTTGGCTATTGGGGTCTTTTGTCATTCCATACAAATTTTAGGATTGTTTGTTCTAGCTCTGTGAAGATTCTTGGTGGTATTTTGATAGGGATTGCATTAAATGTGTAGATTGCTTTGGGTAGCATGGACATTTTAACAATATTTGCTCTTCCAATCCAGGAGCATGGAGTGATTTTCCACTTGTTTGTGTCATCTTCAATTTCTTTCATCAGTGTTTTATAGTTTTCAGAGTACAGGTCTTTCACCTGTACTTTGGTTAGGTTTATTCTTAGGTATCTCATGGTTTTTGGTGTAATTGTAAATGGGATTGATTCCTTGATTTCTCTTTCTGCTATTTCATTATTGGTGTGTATAGAAATGCAATAGATTTCTGTATGCTGCTATTGTATCCCACAACTTTAGTGAATTTGTATATCAGTTCTAGCAACTTTTGGTGGAATCTTTTGGGTTTTCTATATAGAGTATCATGTCATCTGCAAATAGCGATAATTTTACTTCTTCCTTTTCAATATGGATGCCTCTTATTTCATTTTGTTGTCTGACTGCTGTGGCTAGGACTTCCAAATATGGTGATGAATAAATATCTAGGCAACAGTCTTATTATCTTTATTTAAGCTATACATACATGTTTTAGAAGTTATTCAATATATAGGTCTCATTAAACTTGTATATACATATGTTATAAATTACCCAATATATACATGATATTTTCTGGAACAAAACAAACGAAAAAATAGGAATTTAGCTTCTAATCCAAGAAATTTCAAAAGGCTTTAGTCACCTAAAGATGTAACTGACAAGAACTAAATGGAAAGAGGATATGTTTCCCAATTCATTTCATTAGGACACTATTACTGTAATTAACCCTAATAAGGACATTACAAACAAGGAAAATTAGTCTCATCTCATTCATGAACATAGATGCAAATATTACAAACAGATATAATTTTAGTATAAAAATCCAGTAGTATATAGAAAGATAATATATAATGAACAAGTAGGATTTATTCCATGTATATAAGGATATTTTGACATTGACATTAGAAAATATAAACACAATTTAACTGATTAAAAGAGACAAAGAACTTGGCAAAATCCAACATCCATTTATGATTTTTTTTTAAAAAACTTATAAAACTAGAAGTAAAATGGAATTATTTACTTAACCTGGTATAGCATATCTATATGTAAAAACCCTATATAAATAATGCTTTTAACTATTAAATGCCAGAAGTGTTGCCTTTAAAGATCATGAACAAAACAAGGATGCCCACCCTTGCCATTTATATTAGACACTGACTAGAGCTTCTAGCTAGCATCATAAGAGAAGAAAACAAAATTCAAGTGTAAGAACTGGGAATAAAAAAATCTTAATTGTCGTTATTTGTAGGTATGACTGTTTAAATTCTCCCAAATGATACTATAGATAAAATTATTATAAATATGAAAGTTTAGCCAAAGAGGGAAACGCTAGAAGATAATGCCAGCAGGGGTAGCATAGGTTTTTAATCTTCTCAAATCTCTACATAAAAATATTCAGAGTAGCTCAGTAACAAACCCAAAAACCTATGGGCAACATTTACAACAAAATCATGTGACAAGGTATCTCTATGAATCCCAAAACATATACATAAGACCTTCAAGGTATCAGTGTATATATGGCAGAAGACAACAGGTATAAAAGAGGCACCTGAAAATAAGAGAACCTCAAAATAGCCAACAGGTAGTTAGATGAAAGTACAGCAGGCCAATTTGAGAATAGCAGTTAAAACTGGGAGAGTTTCGCTCATTCCAATAGCAAGTGAGTACAAAGGATTTATGTCAACCATTAAAAGGACTGGAGCAGTCTAACCACTGTGAATGCTTAAAACTGACCAACCAGGTCTCTAATCCAGGACAGGCTCCAGAAAATCTTAGACAGCAATTCATATATTTTAACACCAAATGAAAACATCAGAAATGGGAGTTCTGTAAAGCTTGTGAAGCTTTCTAAACCAAATCTCTTATAAAAAATTTCAGGAAAATTAATTCCATATAAAATGGAACAACAAAAAACTATCAGCACCCACCCACTTTTTCTTTTTTTTTACAGGGTTACTTCAATGAACACATCAAAGCACACTTGGTTGAAGGTCCAAACACTCCACCACTATAAGCAAAGAGGAGCTTTGCAGAGGACTGACCAGTGGGATAGAGCAGTCAAAACACAACAGAGTACACAAAGCACACTCCAAACGCACTTTCTGAAGTGCCAGGCCCTGGACCGCTTTCTTACACCATACACAAAAACAAATTCAAAATGGATGAAAGACCTAAATCTGAGACAGAAAACCATCAAAATCCTACAGGAGAAAACAGACAGCAACCTCAGCCACAGCCACAACTCGGCAAGAACTTCTTACTTGACATGTCTCTAGAGGCAAAGGAAATCAAAGCAAAAGTGAACTACTGGGACCTTATCAAGATAAAAAAAGCTTCTACAGGGGCACCTGGGTGGCTCAGTTGGCTGAGCTTCCAACTTTGGCTCAGGTCATGATCTCATGGTCCGTGAAGTTCGAGCCCTGAATCGGGCTCTGTGCTGACAGCTCAGAGCCTGGAGCCTGCTTCATATTCTTTGTCTCCCTCTCTCTTTGCTCCTCCCCCACTCATGCTCTGTCTCTGAAAAATGAATAAACCTTAAAAAAAATAATAGGGGCGCCTGGGTGGCTCAGTCAGTTGAGCGTCCGACTTCAGCTCAGGTCATGATATCACGGTCCGTGAATTCAAGCCCCACGTCGGGCTCTGTGCTGACAGCTCAGAGCCTGGAGCCTGTTTCAGATTCTGTGTCTCCCTCTTTCTCTCTCCTCCCCCACTCATGCTCTGTTTCTCTCTTCTCAAAAATAAATAAACGTTAAAAACGATGATAATGATAATAATGATAATAACTAACTAACTAACTAACTAACTAACTAAATAAATAAATAAATAAAGCTTCTACACAGCAAAGGAAACAATCAACCAAACTAAAAGGCAACTGATAGAATGGGAGAAGATACTTGCAAATGACATGCTGGATACAGGGTTAGTATCCAAAATCAATAAAGAACTTACTAAACTCAACACCCCCAAATCAAATAATCCAGTGAAGAACTGGGCAGAAGACATGAATAAACATTTTTCCAAAGACGACATCCAGATGGCAAACAAACACATGAAAAGATAATCAAAACCACTGTGACATACCACCTCACACTGGTCAGAGTAGCTAAAATTAACAACTCAGGCAACAATAGATGTTGGCGAGGATGTATAGAAATGGGAACCCTATTGTACTATTACTGGGAATGAAAACTGGTGTAGCCACTCTGGAAAACAGTGTAGAGCTTCCTCAAAAAATTAAAAATAGAACTACTCTATGACCCAGCAGTTGCATTACTAGAAATTTAACCAAAGGATACAAAAATGCTGACTCAAAGGGGCACATGCACCCCAATATTTATAGCGGCACTATCAACAATAGCCAAATTATGGAAAGAGCCCAAATGTCCATCAACTGATGAAAGTATAAAGAACATGTGTGATACATACACACACATGCACACACACACACACAGCAGAATAATACTCGTCAATGAAAAAGAATGAAATCTTGCCATTTGCGACAATGTGGATGAAACTGGAGGGTATTAATGCTAAGTGAAATAAGTCAGAGAAAGAGTTATCATATGATTTCACTCATATGTGGAATTGGAGAAACTTAACAGATGACCATAGAGGAAGGGAAGGAAAAATAAGATAAAAACACAGAGGGAGGCAAACCATAAGAGACTCTTAAAAGCAGAGAAGTGAGGGTTGGTAGGGATGTGGGGGTGGGGTGTGAGTTAAATGCATGACGGGCATTAAGGGGAGCACTCTTTAGGATGAGCACTAGGTGTCATATGTAAGAGATGAATCACTGGGTTCTACTCTTAAAGCCAAGACTACACTGTATGTTAACTAACTTGGGGGGGGGACGAAAGCTATCATATTTTTCAGCAGAATCTTTCCAGGACAGAAGAAAGTGGCATGACATATTCAAAGTGCCAAAAGTAAAACAACAACAACAACAACAACAACAACAAAACAACAAAAAACCTGTCAACCAAGAATACTCTACATGACAAAGTTGTCCTTCAGAATCGAAGGAGAAATTAAAATTTTCTAGACAAACAAAACCTAAAAGGGTTCATCACCACTAGACCAGTCCTACAAGAAATGTTACAAAGGGACTTGTTCAAGCCAAACAAAAAGGATACAAATCAGTAACATAAAAGCATATGAAACTATAAATCTCACTGGCAAAGGTAAATATATAGTTAAATTCAGGATATTCTAATATTGTAATGGTGGGGGGTGAATCACATATAACCCTGATATGAAGGTTAAGAGACAAAAAGATTCAAAAAAATTACTACAAGTACAATAATTTGTTAAATTACTTAACAAATAAATAAGATAAAGTAAAAAGATGCAAACTGTGACATCAGAAGCATAAAATGGGGGGGGGGGGGATAAAAATACAGAGCTTTATTACATTCAAAGTTAAATTGTTATCAGCTTAAAATAGACTGTTTTAAATATGTGTTTTGTAAGCCTCCTGGTAAATCACAAAGAAAAACCTAGAGTAGACACACAAAAGATAAAGGAATCTAAGTGTACCATTGCAAATAACCATCAAATCACAAAAGAAGACAGCAAGAAAATAAGAGGGGAAAAAAGGAATTTAAAAAACAGCCAGAAAATAATGAACAAAATAGCAATAGTAAGTCCATACTTTTTAATAATTACTTTAAATGTAAACAGACTAAATTCTCCAATCAAAAGACAGAGTAGCTGATTAAAAAAAAAAAACACCCAAGACCCAACTATATGCTGCCTACAAGAGAGACACTTAAGCTTAAAGGACACCTACTGACTGAAAGAAAAGCTATGGAAAAAGATATTCCATGCAAACAGGAACCAAAAGAGTGTAGGACTACTAATACTTACAGCACACAAAATAGACTTTAAGCCAAAGACTGTAATGAGAGACAAAGATCACTATATAATGATAAAGGGGTCAATCCAACAAGAGAATATGACATTTGTAAACAGTTATGCACTCAACTATGCACCTAATATGTAACCTAAATGCACCTAAATATGTAAACCTAATATGCACCTAAATATGCACCTAAATATGTAAACCAAATGTGAACAGATATGAAGGAAGAAAGAGACAGCAATATAATAATAGTAAGGGACTTTAAAACCCCACTTACATCAATAGATAGATCAACCAAACAGAAAATTTATAAAGAAACACTGAAGCTAAACTACACATTAAATCACAGAGTTAATACTTCTATAGAACATTCCATCCAATGGTCATCTTAAGTACATGTGAAACATTCTTCAGGATAGATATGTTAGGCCATAAAACAAGTACTCATAAATTTAAGATGACTAAAATCATATCAAGCATCCTTTCTGACCATAATCAATTCCGAGAAGAAACTGCTAATTTCACAAATTTTCAGCGGAGATTAAGCAACATGCTACTGAATAACCAATGGGTCAAAGAGGAAACCAAAAGAAAAATATTTTTAAATATCTTGAGACAAATGAAAATGGAAATACAACATATCAAAACTTATGGGATGTAGCAAAAACACTTCTAAGAGGTAAGTTAAAAGCAGTAAGCATTTACAATAAGAAAAAGAAAGATCTCAAATAATTTTATACTTCAAGGAACCAGGAAAAAGAACTAAGCCAAAATTAGTAAAACAAAGGAAATAACAAAGACCAGAGTGGGGAAAAATAGAAACTAAAAAGACAACAGAAAAAAAAATCAATGAAACTAACAGCAGACTTTGGTGGGGGTGGGATGGGGTATTGATAAACCTTCATTATGCTTACAAAGAAGGAAAGAGGACACTAACAAATATGTTTTTAAAAATCACCATTGTATATCTAGTACCCTATAATAGTGCCTGACACACACTAGGTATTCAATAATGTTACTAAATGAATAAAACATCAGAATAGAGGATAAAAGGGTTCTTTGGTCATTCAGCTCAATGTTAATGAATTAATAAGTTATGAGTCTGAGTAAAAAATGTATTCAACATAAAGAATCATTTTTTAAGTGACCAAGGAATTCTGCTTCTGGCAATGGTGGACTAGGTTACTTCAGATAAACCATCTTACTACACAACTAAAAAGGCTGGACAATATATTTTTTAAAAATTGTATTTGAAAGTGGGGCACCTCGATAGCTCAGTTGCTTAAGAGTCCAACTTCAGCTCAGGTCAGGATCTCGCTATGAATTAGAGCCCTGTGTCGGGCTCTGTGCTGACAGCTCAGAGCCTGGAGCCTACTTCAGATTCTGTGTTTCCTCTCTATCTGCCACTTCCCCACTTGCACTCTGTCTCTGTTTCTCTCTCAAAAATAAATAAACATTTAAAAATGTTTTTAATAAAAATTTTAAAAAATTGTGTCTGAAAGCATCAGTCAGTTACAAAAGCACCAAGGATTTACAGATCCAAGATTATAGGAATTTCAGAGACAATAAGCCCCATCATTTGGTACCATTTTTCCTTCCAGGCATTTGTGGAGGCTAAGAGTTAAGAAAATGAGCAGAGCCTGGAGATAGATATGCCAGAATTAGGGAACAAAAAGCAGAGTTCAGACCCTGCCAAGGATGAAAAGCCAAGGTAAACATCTAGGCTTTCAGTTGGGACCCCAAAAGGTTAAACCACGAGAATAAGAGCCTCCTTGTCTTGTGACTTACTTGCCTCACACTAGTCCCAGTCCTACTACTAGGAATAAGATTAAACCATTAAAAGACTAATCCTCATAGGAAACAAACCTAAATCATTTCAATCTCAATCTCAAGTGAATTAAGGTGATCTGGGATTGCTAGTTTCCTAGTCTAGTTGGCTGACAGATGCAAGTGTCTATCCTCCCTGTAAGAATATACAATCAAGAGCCACAAATTAGTTCTACAGATACAATGTTTGGCACTCAATAAAAATAGCTAGGTATATGAGAATGTAAGGCTTGACTGAAAATTATGAGGGGAAAAAACCCAATAGAAACAGACCTACAGGAGATCCAGATAATAAAGTTACCACAGATGAACTTTAAAATAGCAATGGTTGGGGTGCCTGGGTGGCTCAATCAGTGAAGCAGCCAAATCTTGATCTCGGCTCAGGTCATGACCTCATAGTTTGTGAGACCAAGCCCCATGTCAGGCTCTATGCTGACGGTGTGGAGCCTGCTTTGTAGTCTCTCTCTCCCTCCCTCTCTGTCCCTTCCCCGCTCATGTGTATGCATTCTCTCTTGCTCTCTCTCTCAAAATAAATAAACCTAAAAAATTTTTTTAATGTTTTTATTTTTTTTTTTTATATGAAATTTATTGACAAATTAGTTTCCATACAACACCCAGTGCTCATCCCAAAAGGTGCCCTCCTCATTACCCATCACCCACCCTCTCCTCCCTCCCACCCCCCATCAACCCTCAGTTTGTTCTCAGTTTTTAAGAGTCTCTTATGCTTTGGCTCTCTCCCACTCTAACCTGTTTTTTTTTTTTTTTTCCTTCCCCTCCCCCATGGGTTCCTGTTAATTTCTCAGGGTCCACATAAGAGTGAAACCATATGGTATCTGTCTTTCTCTGTATGGCTTATTTCACTTAGCATCACACTCTCCAGTTCCATCCACGTTGCTACAAAAGGCCATATTTCATTTTTTCTCATTGCCACGTAATATTCCATTGTGTATATAAACCACAATTTTTTATCCATTCATCAACTGATGGACATTTAGGCTCTTTCCATAATTTGGCTATTGTTGAGAGTGCTGCTATGAACATTGGGGTACAAGTGGCCCTATGCATCAGTACTCCTGTATCCCTTGGATAAATTCCTAGCAGTGCTATTGCTGGGTCATAGGGTAGGTCTATTTTTAATTTTCGGAGGAACCTCCACACTGCTTTCCAGAGCGGCTGCACCAATTTGCATTCCCACCAACAGTGCAAGAGGGTTCCCGTTTCTCCACATCCTCTCCAGCATCTATAGTCTCCTGATTTGTTCATTTTGGCCACTCTGACTGGCGTGAGGTGATACCTGAGTGTGGTTTTGATTTGTATTTCCCTGATAAGGAGCGACGCTGAACATCTTTTCATGTGCCTGTTGGCCATCCGGATGTCTTCTTTAGAGAAGTGTCTATTCATGTTTTCTGCCCATTTCTTCACTGGGTTATTTGTTTTTCGGGTGTGGAGTTTGGTGAGCTCTTTATAGATTTTGGATACTAGCCCTTTGTCCGATATGTCATTTGAGAATATCTTTTCCCATTCCGTTGGTTGCCTTTTGGTTTTGTTGGTTGTTTCCTTTGCTGTGCAGAAGCTTTTTATCTTCATAAGGTCCCAGTAATTCACTTTTGCTTTTAATTCCCTTGCCTTTGGGGATGTGTCGAGTAAGAGATTGCTACGGCTGAGGTCAGAGAGGTCTTTTCCTGCTTTCTCCTCTAAGGTTTTGATGGTTTCCTGTCTCACATTTAGGTCCTTTATCCATTTGGAGTTTATTTTTGTGAATGGTGTGAGAAAGTGGTCTAGTTTCAACCTTCTGCATGTTGCTGTCCAGTTCTCCCAGCACCATTTGTTAAAGAGGCTGTCTTTTTTCCATTGGATGTTCTTTCCTGCTTTGTCAAAGATGAGTTGGCCATACGTTTGTGGGTCTAGTTCTGGGGTTTCTATTCTATTCCATTGGTCTATGTGTCTGTTTCTGTGCCAATACCATGCTGTCTTGATGATGACAGCTTTGTAGTAGAGGCTAAAGTCTGGGATTGTGATGCCTCCTGCTTTGGTCTTCTTCTTCAAAATTCCTTTGGCTATTCGGGGCCTTTTGTGGTTCCATATGAATTTTAGGATTGCTTGTTCTAGTTTCGAGAAGAATGCTGGTGCAATTTTTATTGGGATTGCATTGAATGTGTAGATAGCTTTGGGTAGTATTGACATTTTGACAATATTTATTTTTCCAATCCATGAGCAGGGAATGTCTTTCCATTTCTTTAAATCTTCTTCAATTTCCTTCATAAGCTTTCTATAGTTTTCAGCATACAGATCCTTTACATCTTTGGTTAGATTTATTCCTAGGTATTTTATGCTTCTTGGTGCAATTGTGAATGGGATCAGTTTCTTTATTTGTCTTTCTGTTGCTTCATTGTTAGTGTATAAGAATGCAACTGATTTCTGTACATTGATTTTGTATCCTGCAACTTTGCTGAATTCATGTATCAGTTCTAGTAGACTTTTGGTGGAGTCTATCGGATTTTCCATGTATAATATCATGTCATCTGCAAAAAGCGAAAGCTTGACTTCGTCTTTGCCAATTTTGATGCCTTTGATTTCCTTTTGTTGTCTGATTGCTGATGCTAGAACTTCCAGCACTATGTTAAACAGCAGCGGTGAGAGTGGGCATCCTTGTCGTGTTCCTGATCTCAGGGAAAAAGCTCTCAGTTTTTCCCCGTTGAGGATGATGTTAGCTGTGGGCTTTTCATAAATGGCTTTTATGATCTTTAAGTATGTTCCTTCTATCCCGACTTTCTCAAGGGTTTTTATTAAGAAAGGGTGCTGGATTTTGTCAAAGGCCTTTTCTGCATCGATTGACAGGATCATATGGTTCTTCTCTTTTTTTTTGTTGATGTGATGTATCACATTGATTGATTTGCGGATGTTGAACCAGCCCTGCATCCCAGGAATGAATCCCACTTGATCATGGTGAATAATTCTTTTTATATGCCGTTGAATTCGATTTGCTAGTATCTTATTGAGAATTTTTGCATCCGTATTCATCAGGGATATTGGCCTGTAGTTCTCTTTTTTGACTGGGTCTCTGTCTGGTTTAGGAATCAAAGTAATACCGGCTTCATAGAATGAGTCTGGAAGTTTTCCTTCCCTTTCTATTTCTTGGAATAGCTTGAGAAGGATAGGTATTATCTCTGCTTTAAACGTCTGGTAGAACTCCCCTGGGAAGCCATCTGGTCCTGGACTCTTATTTGTTGGGAGATTTTTGATAACCGATTCAATTTCTTCGCTGGTTATGGGTCTGTTCAAGCTTTCTATTTCCTCCTGATTGAGTTTTGGAAGAGTGTGGGTGTTCAGGAATTTGTCCATTTCTTCCAGGTTGTCCAATTTGTTGGCATATAATTTTTCATAGTATTCCCTGATAATTGTTTGTATCTCTGAGGGATTGGTTGTAATAATTCCATTTTCATTCATGATTTTATCTATTTGGGTCATTTCCCTTTTCTTTTTGAGAAGCCTGGCTAGAGGTTTGTCAATTTTGTTTATTTTTTCAAAAAACCAACTCTTGGTTTCGTTGATCTGCTCTACAGTTTTTTTAGATTCTATATTGTTTATTTCTGCTCTGATCTTTATTATTTCTCTTCTTCTGCTGGGTTTAGGCTGCCTTTGCTGTTCTGCTTCTAGTTCCTTTAGGTGTGCTGTTAGATTTTGTATTTGGGATTTTTCTTGTTTCTTGAGATAGGCCTGGATTGCAATGTATTTTCCTCTCAGGACTGCCTTCGCTGCGTCCCAAAGTGTTTGGATTGTTGTATTTTCATTTTCGTTTGTTTCCATATATTTTTTAATTTCTTCTCTAATTGCCTGGTTGACCCACTCATTCGTTAGTAGGGTGTTCTTTAACCTCCATGCCTTTGGAGGTTTTCCAGACTTTTTCCTGTGGTTGATTTCAAGCTTCATAGCATTGTGGTCTGAAAGTATGCATGGTATAATTTCAATTCTTGTAAACTTATGAAGGGCTGTTTTGTGACCCAGTATATGATCTATCTTGGAGAATGTTCCATGTGCACTCGAGAAGAAAGTATATTCTGTTGCTTTGGGATGCAGCGTTCTAAATATATCTGTCAAGTCCATCTGATCCAATGTCTCATTCAGGGCCCTTGTTTCTTTATTGACCGTGTGTCTAGATGATCTGTCCATTTCTGTGAGTGGGGTGTTAAAGTCCCCTGCAATTACCACATTCTTATCAATAAGGTTGCTTATGTTTATGAGTAATTGTTTTATATATTTGGGGGCTCCGGTATTCGGCGCATAGACATTTATAATTGTTAGCTCTTCCTGATGGATAGACCCTGTAACTATTATATAATGTCCTTCTTCATCTCTTGTTACGGCCTTTAATTTAAAGTCTAGTTTGTCTGATATAAGTATGGCTACTCCAGCTTTCTTTTGGCTTCCAGTCGCATGATAAATAGTTCTCCATCCCCTCACTCTCAATCTAAAGGTGTCCTCAGGTCTAAAATGAGTCTCTTGTAGACAGCAAATAGATGGGTCTTGTTTTTTTATCCATTCTGATACCCTATGTCTTTTGGTTGGTGCATTTAATCCATTTACATTCAGTGTTATTATAGAAAGATACAGGTTGAGAGTCATTGTGATGTCTGTATGTTTTATGCTTGTAGTGATGTCTCTGGGACTTTGTCTCCTCACAGGGTCCCCCTTAGGATCTCTTGTAGGGCTGGTTTAGTGGTGACAAATTCCTTCAGTTTTTGTTTGTTTGGGAAAACCTTTATCTCTCCTTCTATTCTAAATGACAGACTTGCTGGGTAAAGGATTCTCGGCTGCATATTTTTTCTGTCTAGCACCCTGAAAATCTCGTGCCAATTCTTTCTGGCCTGCCAAGTTTCAAAAGAGAGATCAGTCACGAGTCTTATAGGTCTCCCTTTATATGTGAGGGCATGTTTACCCCTTGCTGCTTTCAGAATTTTCTCTTTATCCTTGTATTTTGCCAGTTTCACTATGATATGTCGTGCAGAAGATCGATTCAAGTTACGTCTGAAGGGAGTTCTCTGTGCCTCTTGGATTTCAATGCCTTTTTCCTTCCCCAGTTCAGGGAAGTTCTCAGCTATGATTTCTTCAAGTACCCCTTCAGCACCTTTCCCTCTCTCTTCCTCCTCTGGGATACCAATTATGCGTATATTATTTCTTTTTAGTGTATCACTTAGTTCTCTAATTTTCCCCTCATACTCCTGGATTTTTTTATCTCTCTTTTTCTCAGCTTCCTCTTTTTCCATAACTTTATCCTCTAGTTCACCTATTCTCTCCTCTGCCTCTTCAAGCCGAGCTGTGGTGGTTTCCATTTTGTTATGCATTTCGTTTAAAGCGTTTTTCAGCTCCTCGTGACTGTTCCTTAGTCCCTTGATCTCTGTAGCAAGAGATTCTCTGCTGTCCTGTATACTGTTTTCAAGCCCAGCGATTAATTTTATGACTATTATTCTAAATTCACTTTCTGTTATATTATTTAAATCCTTTTTGATCAGCAATGTTTTTATTTTTGAGAGAGGCACAGAGTGCAAGCGGAGGAGGGGCAGAGAGAGAAGGAGATGTGGAATCTGAAGTGGGCTCCAGGCTCTGAGCTGGAGCACAGCACAGAGCCTGACATGGGGTCGAACTGACGAATGTTGAGATCATGATCTGAGCTGAAGTTGGACGCTTAACCAACTGAGCCACTCAGGTATCCCAATAAATAAATAAACTTAAAAAAATAGCAATGACTAATATGTTCAAAGAATTCAAAGAGAAGTCAGGGGATTTTGGTAGAGAAGTGGAAACTATAAAATAAAGGAAAAATAACTTCAATAAAATAACTGAAATTAAGAATTCAATTCGTTTGGGGTATCTGGGTGGATCAGTCGGTTAAGTGTCTGACTCCAGATTTCAGTTCAGGTCATGATTTTATGGTTTGTGAGTTTGAACCCCACATCAGGCTCTGCACTTGACAGTGTGGAGCTTCTTGGTTTTCTCTCTCTTTCCTTCTCTCTACTCCTCCTCAGCTCACTCTTTCTCTCTCTCTCCTCTCTCTCAAAATAAATAAACTTAAAAAAAAAACCCATACACACGCAAAAGAATTCAATTGGTTTAACAACAGATTAGAAACAAAGAAAAAAGAACCAGTGAACTGTAAGATACGATGGGAGAAATTATTTACACTGAAGCATAGAGAAAAAAGGATGGGAAATACAGAAAAAAGCACAAGAGACCTATAGAATACATTGTTGAGTCAAGAGTAGAGCAAGTATTATACTTTCTCCCTTATAAATAAGTTATCACCTCTTTTCCTGTCATTTCATTGACTTTTCTAAACAAATATCTAAAGCTCATGTCTCAAAAGAAAAAATTAATGTACAAATAACACACAAATGAGATGAAGACTTTTTTTTTTTTTTTACCTTTCCCGAGGTTGTTGCTGAAGTTTTTCAAGTCGCACTACAGATGGCTGGTTGGATTGGGGCATTGCAGTTGGCATCCCAACAGTAACATTCAGGTCTGGGGATAGGAATGCTGGATATTCTATTGGCTGTGGTGTAATTACATTTCTGCAAAAATGGTTATAATGTTAAATATTGAAATTACACAAACGACACTTCTAAAATCAGTGGTAGCTATCAATTCTACATTGCAATCTCACCTGTCTACCTTGAACCATCAGAGGGTAGAGCTAGGAAAAAAGAAAAAGATCAGAGATCCTGACAGAAGTGCTCTCTTGAGCACTCTTACTACAAAGATGGGCAGCAGGGATGGGAAAGGAGATAAGGACCTGAAGTTCTAATGAGGAGTAGAAAGTGTTTAAGCCCAGAGGTGCCTGGGTGGCTCAGTTGGTTGAGCGTCTGACTTTGGCTCAGGTCATGATCTCATGGTCCATGGGTTCGAGCCCCGCATAGGGCTATGTGCTGACAGCTTGGAGCCTGGTTCAGACTCTGTCTCCCTCTCTCTGTCCCTCCCCTGTTTGTGCTTTGTCTTTCTCTCAAAAATAAACAAACATAGAAAGAAAGAAAGAAAGGAAGGAAGGAAGGAAGGAAGGAAGGAAGGAAGGAAGGAAGGTGTTTAATCCCAGACCTCTCTCCCAACCTCTAGATCTAAATCTCTATTTTATGGCCTGGTCAAGTTGACACATAAAATTAATCATCACAAGTCCACCCACCACTTGTCAACCTGACACCCAGAAGCATCTCTTTAAAACATATTTGATCTCCAAATGAGAACAATAACATGACACAACTATCCTGCATACAACCAAAAACTCACTAGCCTCTTCCCCAGAAAAGAATAAAAGTCTTTGAGTGATGTTTACTCTTCTTAATACCCTGAAACTTAAATAGTGTGATGCAAGTTTAACAATACTTAAATACAATATAAAGTCAATTATAATATAAAGTCAATATAGCTTATGTTACATGATGGTAAGATATGAGGAGGGGAAAGAAGATATATATATATATATATTTTTTTCCAGTCACTTGTTAGATGGGCCAGAGTAGCACACCCAAATGAGGAATAAGTTGTCTCCAAAATCCAAAAAACCACCAGTGTTGTGCCTCTGTTTTAGTTATAGGAAGGGCCAGTTACAACAACTTATCTTTCACCTTAGCAAGATTATCTCGACAAGTCCCATACCACTGGCTCCTCAAAATTTCAATGAGGTAGAAGACCCCTGAATTTTTGTCAGAATTCTTCCTACAACCTCTGACATGCAAATGTCTTACCTAAGTAAGTTAGATTAGTTGCTACTTTCTGTTCACTAGATCCAATCAGCTTAAAGGGCATCATTGTAATGAACCTGTATAATGTTTTATATAAGGGAAAGGCAATCAAGATTCCTGTGAACATATTTAATGACATAGGGCTGGAGAAGTTGATATACCTGAGGTAAGACAGTGAAAGTATATTGCTGACCTTGCCAGCTGAAAGAAAGCAAACTGCTTTTTATGGTCTTTATACTAGGAAAATAGCATTTGCCAGATCACTAGTTGCATACTAGGTACCAAGGGATGTGTTAACCTGTCCAAGAAATGAAACCACACCTGGTACAGCAGCTGCAATCGGAATCACTACCTGGTTAAGCTTACAACAATCTACTGTCACTCTCCAAGATCTATTCTATGCACAGGCCAAAATAAGTGAGCTAAATGGGGATGAGATGGGAATCACCACTTTTATATCTTTGAGTCCTTGATAATGGCACTAATCTCTGAATCCCTCCATGAATGTGGTATTGCTTTTTGGCTTAGTGTTTTCCTAGGTAGAGGTAGCTCTCTAGTGGCTTCCATTTAGCTTTTCCCATCCTAAAATCCCTAGGTCCATAGGTCAGGCAATCAATGTAGTGATTCACCTACAGCTAAGTGTGTTGGTGCCAATTAGACAATCTGGAATTAGGGAAATAACCACAGGATGGGTTTAAAACTCCATTTATCACCTGACTTCCCTAAGTCCCTACTCTGGTGGACAACAGTGATGTTTTGAGTCTTCAGGAATTAGTGTCATTTCAGAGCCAGTAGTGTCCAGTAGTCTTTGAAAAGTCTAGTAGTAGTCCCTGAAAGGTCTGATTATTTCCTTTTCCCTAATGTACAATTAACCCTGGTAAAAGGCTCTCCTTCCCTTTTGGGAAAGCTGGGAGAAAGATTAACATTACAAATTTTTATCAGCATACTAGCATCTCTCCTTAAGGGGAGAAAGTGTCCCCTTCATTTGAAGGTTTCTGGGTCTGCAAACTGGCTCAAATCTGGAAAACGATTGAGGAGCTATGACTCTTTTTATCACTCAGGTCAGAGTTTTGTTCACTTGACCTAGAACTTTTCTGTTATACAGATTAAGAAAGAATTTAGTAGGCTTCCTATATATGTTATTTCTAGGAACACCATGATTAATTAGCCAATGCCAAAGGTCCATGTGAGTCAAACTATTCTGATCGCTGCTTTGACTCTACTGTCTATTACGGTAACGTGTCTTGTCATTGGTGGTTGAGTGCCATCACTTGGCCCCTGCTATCCTGGAATCCAGTTATTCCCATTGCATTCAGGTTTTCCCAGTTCAGTGACTGCAGCTCCCACTGTGAGGTCTGGCGCACAAAGAAAAGCAATCACAGAGTTCTTCAAGGGTGGAGGTCCCCTCACAAATTTACTTCTGTCATGTGAAAGGTATATCTTCTGGACCCTCCCTGGGTGAGTGAGTAGGTCTTAAAGACAAATCCATGCCAATATCACCATCTTTCTATGCCCTTGAATACCTTCCTCTAATTAAACCAAGTCAGGTCTGGCATTTCTAATTCACTCAAGTGGGCTTCATTTGGTTCATGTTTCTGCAACCAAACAACCAAATGGAGCCTTTTCTAACACCCTAATCTGCAACATTAAATGCAGAATCTCTGCTTATCATAAATCAATAAATTTGCTATGACCCAATTTTGTTCCTTCCACCACTATCCCACATCCATAGTTCCTTATGTTTACCTCTAGGAGGATTCTTATCTCATTTGTATTATAATAATTTCTTTTTACAAGTTAACTTTGCACTAAACCATGAGCTATGAGGGCAGGGACCAGGCCTCATTTATTTTAGTATTTGCAATGCCTGGGGGATATAGCAGACATTTAATGAATGTTTATCGAATCAATGAGTGGAAAAGGAAATAATGATCAATAAACATAAAACATTCTGGCACAGAAACAGACACATAGACCAATGGAATAGAATAGAAACCCCAGAACTAGACCCACAAACGTATGGCCAACTCATCTTTGACAAAGCAGGAAAGAACATACAATGGAAAAAAGACAGCCTCTTTAACAAATGGTGCTGGGAGAACTGGACAGCAACATGCAGAAGGTTGAAACTAGACCACTTTCTCACACCATTCACAAAAATAAACTCAAAATGGATAAAGGACCTAAATGTGAGACAGGAAACCATCAAAACCTTAGAGGAGAAAGCAGGAAAAGACCTCTCTGACCTCAGCCGTAGCAATCTCTTACTCGACACATCCCCAAAGGCAAGGGAATTAAAAGCAAAAGTGAATTACTGGGACCTTATGAAGATAAAAAGCTTCTGCACAGCAAAGGAAACAACCAACAAAACTAAAAGGCAACCAACGGAATGGGAAAAGATATTCTCAAATGACATATCGGACAAAGGGCTAGTATCCAAAATCTATAAAGAGCTCACCAAACTCCACACCCGAAAAACAAATAACCCAGTGAAGAAATGGGCACAAAACATGAATAGACACTTCTCTAAAGAAGACATCCGGATGGCCAACAGGCACATGAAAAGATGTTCAGCGTCACTCCTTATCAGGGAAATACAAATCAAAACCACACTCAGGTATCACCTCACGCCAGTCAGAGTGGCCAAAATGAACAAATCAGGAGACTATAGATGCTGGAGAGGATGTGGAGAAACGGGAACCCTCTTGCACTGTTGGTGGGAATGCAAATTGGTGCAGCCGCTCTGGAAAGCAGTGTGGAGGTTCCTCCGAAAATTAAAAATAGACCTACCCTATGACCCAGCAATAGCACTGCTAGGAATTTATCCAAGGGATACAGGAGTACTGATGCATAGGGCCACTTGTACCCCAATGTTCATAGCAGCACTCTCAACAATAGCCAAATGATGGAAAGAGCCTAAATGTCCATCAACTGATGAATGGATAAAGAAATTGTGGTTTATATACACAATGGAATATTACGTGGCAATGAGAAAAAATGAAATATGGCCTTTTGTAGCAACGTGGATGGAACTGGAGAGTGTGATGCTAAGTGAAATAAGCCATACAGAGAAAGACAGATACCATATGGTTTCACTCTTATGTGGACCCTGAGAAATTAACAGGAACCCATGGGGGAGGGGAAGGAAAAAAAAAAACAGGCTAGAGTGGGAGAGAGCCAAAGCATAAGAGACTCTTAAAAACTGAGAACAAACTGAGGGTTGATGGGGGGTGGGAGGGAGGAGAGGGTGGGTGATGGGTATTGAGGAGGGCACCTTTTGGGATGAGCACTGGGTGTTGTATGGAAACTAATTTGTCAATAAATTTCATATAAAAAAAATAAAAAAAAAAATAAACATAAAACATTCAAATTTTACCATTTCAACAAATGACCAATATCAAGTGGACAAAATTTATTTTTAATGATAATACCCAGTGCTGGTGAGACTACAGGACAATAAGCACTTCAGAACATAAGTTCTCATCCTATACCTAATTCCCTCATTCCTATTTTCTCCATTTCTTTTTCTTCGATAGCACTATGGATTAAATTTCTATCTCAGGTGCTCATTTTTCTTTTATCTATTTTTACTGTTTCAATTTTAAGATTGGTTGACATTTTTTAAGTTAATTTTGGTTTGCTAACAACATTTTTTGAGCATGGACTTTTTGCTGAAGATTTGTAGGTAACAACTGCAATATGTCAAAGTGGGGGTAACACTACTATACTGTAGAGCATAAAACTGAGAACTATTAGACACTTTGATCTTACAAGTCCCTCACCTCCTTCTACAAAAGGGTATCTCACTGACTAACTTTCCTTATCAAGCTAACCCTACCTTCCCTCCTCCCCCCATCAGCCATAAAGCACCCTCTCCTCTTTATCTTATTTCTCCAGGAATATACCCAGAAACCCAAATTTTCTCCCATCTTATTAAGCAAAACAATTCACTATTCTCTTTACCTTGGAGTCTAGCCCATTCTGGCTAGGTCTTAAGACACCAAAATGATCCATCAAATGGATTAAATGCTTTAAATGCCATATAATCTTATTATGTACATAAGTGTTCAAACACTTACGTCACAGGGTCTGTTCTTTCTGGAGGTGGTGCAATATTCATAAACATGGATGGCTCAACAATTTTCTGAAGAGGTTTTAACTGAAGAAAATCGTAAGTGTGTTTTAACACTGCTTAGTTACAATTACAGTTCACTCTAATACTACTATTCTCTAGGACTATAAGCCTTAAATACATTAAAAAAGAAATAGAATTAAAAGAGGAAAAAAGAACTAATATTTATGGAGCACTAAATATCTGTCAAGAACATTATATCTTTAATATTATTTTATCCTCTCAATAATCCTATGATGTAGATAACTGTGCCTATTTTACAAAAAAAAATGCTGAAGATGAACTACTTCGTTCAAGGGTTACCCAAGAGACATCATAGCCAGGTTTTGAATGCAGCTTTATCTGCCCCCAGTGTAGTGCTCTTTTTACATTATCAAGACAGGGGAGTAGGGAACTATATTACTGAAAAGTTCACCAACATAGCACCAAAATCAAAAACTTTTATATTTCCCACTCTTTTTCACCTAATACCTCTGTTCCATGTTTTTGGTAGAGCCCACTTACATAAAACAATACTTGCCTAGTCTTATCTGAAAAGAGGGTATCCCCTACGAATGTGATTGCCACATGTTTTACTTATATCCAGACACAAGATCTACCTCTGAAGTTGGTGCTTATAAACTGTTACAAAAGGGACTAAACAGAAGTCCCTATAAGGGCCAATTCACAAGAAAATAAATAAGCATAAGGAAAAGAAAGAAAAATCAAAGGAAAGAAGGAAAAAAGATGAAAAAAAGATTGTGTCTAGTGCTTTCTTCTGTATATCACTTCTGATTCAAAATGCATTAAAAACTATTATGATATACCATAGGCAAGATTTTAGAATAACATTTTACCAGGGATAATACAGCAATAGACTTATTTAATAAGAATAATGTACCTACTCTCAATTCCTAATTAAAAAAAAAAAAACCCAAGACTATAAAAAAATAGCAAAAAACAGAAATGAAAGATTATATACAAAGTATACAGGTCATATCCCCTATATAACAGCACCACTGATGGCACTGGATTTATAAACGCCCCAAAGTTGTGATAATCAAGAGCTATTTCAAAACAAATGTAGCCTAAGGACATAATAAAAGAACAGGGCACAGGTTAATGTACAAAAGTTTCCACTGGAACATGGATATATGTAATGAATTTAAAGGGGGCAGGCCAAAGCTAGGAAGATTAACTTCTTTGAAATTACTACTTTCTTGATAAATGAAGGAAGGCTCAAATAACACCAGATATTGAAATAACTGTGGGGGGGGGAGGGGAGGAACATATGTGACCAGAGTAAAAAATGTTATGTGAATATAATTAATGACTCCATTTTTAATAAGTATTTTTAGATACAAAAATCTACACTTCTTACATACTTAAAATAATTGTTTTTAACCCAATGACAACACAGACACAAGAGCAAAGTTTTATGATAAAGGCGTTTTGAATAAAGATTATTTTTAAATGTACACGGAAATAAAAAATGGTAGTTTCCTTTATCCTTAGGTCGGAGAAAAACAGCATTCTTTTAAAAATATTTATTTCATTTTTTAACAAGAATATGTATTTTAAAGGATTTATCAAACTGAATAGAGGCTCAGAAGAGATTTGACTAAAGAGCTATAGAATAATTTTTAAAAGAGAGGAACTAACCTGATGTGAAAATCCATAACCAAAGTTTCCATAGGAGAACATAAATTCCACCTCCACCCTGCAGATAAACTAAACATGTGGCAAATATTTTATTGATCAGAAAGATATTTTAATGAAAAAGTGATAGCCAACTAATATTTTTACGTCACAAATTTATGTTTAAAAAACCAAAGCATTAATACATCCTGATTAAAAAACAAAAAAATTCACCCAAGGAACCCCAATAGAAGAATCTATGGAGTTCCTGAAATGTTAAAAACATTATGTTAAGGAATATTATATGAGTGTTAAAGAGAAAATTTCAATTTATAATTAATAGGATTACCTTGATACATATATGAACATACATGCATATGGTTTTAAAGTATTTACTCACACTTCTCCTATCTCCACTTCCATTTTCAGATAAAAATTTTATTCAGACAAGTGATTTCATCTCTCTGAACCCCAGCTTGTTCAAATGTGAAATGAAGGAGGGTATCAGAGGTTATGACCTCAAATGTCCATCATTCTCTTCTTTATGTTCCTTGTCCCTGTTTTAGCTATTGGCAAAAGTCTCTTTGAATAGAAGATCAATTAATCAAAATAATAATTTTAAGCACTTAAAAATAAATTCAAGTGAGAACTGTAAACAACTCTTCAGAAACTCCTCAAGGAGAAAAATATTTCCTCAATTAAAGCTGAATAGTCAAAGAAGCAGCTAGGATATTTTACTCTCTTATCCAATGATTTCAGTTTTCTTGTTCACCATTTAGCAGTACGGTAGCAGCATTTAAAACAAACAAACAAAAAGGTGGAGATGAAGATTTTGTAAGCAAATATTGTTCTTTCTATTTAATAAATTTCTATGAATTCAAATAGTGACTGGTAGAGTAACAAAGAGAATGGAAACACTATCAGAGGTTAAAACTATATCAGAGCAAAGCTATAAAAAATGTTAAGTATGTGCACAAAGCTTTGGAAGTTTCAGTAAAGTTCTTACTATGTTGTTATTCAACATTTGAAATTCTTCAATAAAGCACCCTTTCTGGAAAAAAGTAATAAATGATAAAATTCTCAAATACAGAGTCACTCATATAATCATCCATATGTAATCTAAACTCGTAAATTTTGGAAAATCAGATCGTGATTTTTAATGCACATGTTAATTTAATAGCTAAATACAATTATAATGAATATTTGGAAGAAAATAAAAATTCTAGGTTGTACCAAAAGTAAATGTTAATATTTACATTATGTTTTAGACAAAAATGTTTCTGCTAGTCATAGTTCCCCTTTCTCCAAGTCTTAAAGGACCATGCCTGCACTCCTTTGTGGGGTTTAACAAAAATCTGCATGATAAGCTGACTCATGATAGGGCTGCTTCTCTCATCGTCAGGACTGTTGGCATTTTTTTAACCAGGTAAACCTTGGGTATCCTTGTTCACCACCTCTCATCATCTCTGCCGTGCTATCAGTCCTCCCATTTAATCCAGCATCCCAGGGTTAACAAACAACCTCCCATCTTTAACTGCTCCACTAAACATTTCCTCTTTATTTTACCTAAGACTTGGCTTACCACTAAGGATGCTGTTTCCCTCATAGACTCAAGTGAAGGCCCACATACCTCAAGACCAGGAGGTGGAGCAGCGTCCTCCACATTCCCCTTCTAGTGCTCCTAGATCATATTATTACACATAGATATAAGCAGTTTTCCATTTTTAAGCTTCATGCTATCTGGCATGTGTTTCAGACATTCTGCTCATAATTCTCATTTAGTGAAAACTTTAGCACCTGGTTCATACATCCTCACCACCTGTAAAACCCAGCAATCTGCAGAACCTATTTAACTCCTGCCCTCTCAGTTCCTGGTGAAGCATTATAATGAAGGAAATAACATCTGGTGGTACATGGCCGACTTCACATAGAATTAGCATATCATATATGTTCTTCATATAGTCACGAGATTTCTCAGAAAATTCGCAAATAACTGAAATAGATTTCCTTAATGATCCTGTCAATCTGCTCTTTATCGCTTCTTACTCTTGATAGCATCCCTTTTCCCAAAGTGGGGACTGGGGAAATACTGTATTGTTTCAAGACTGCTTTTTTCTTCCCTTTTATAAACTGTGCCTCTGCTTTTGATGAAAGAACTTGACCTACAGAGTGATTCATCTCCCTCATATATAAAGTAAACTTTTAGTCATATTTTCAACTATGGTGATATCTTTGAGTTTTTCCTCTAGGTCTCACTGAGATCTGCCAATTAAGCCTTCACTGGAGCCAATTAATATGTTCATCTTGAATGTGCTTCTCAAATCCACTGAGTTTTAGGCTTGCTTTCACTCAGCTCCTCTGGTGAGTTTCAATGTGCGGCAATGAGCTATTTGGCAACCTGTCCTGAAATTGGTTTTGCTCTGCCCAAAGCAAGTTACTGGGCTTAGGCCCAGTCTGGGAAAGTGCAGGGTGGGGTGGAGGTGGGGGCAATGTTAAACTACTCAAGGGTATAGAGAGATAGATAGTCAAAGGTATGATGCTTTACAAGGCATTAGTCTAACAATATTTCACACCTTCAAATTCTCTCTTGACTTTCTCAAAGAATTACAGTACTAGCCATCTTTCTGTTTATCACCTAGTCCTAGGCTTATCTGATAAGGATCATATAGCTAAACCAATAGTCAAAAGTAGTACCAGAGTTCATCCCAAAATTATTACTTGCATTCCTTTTATAATCAATACAGGAATATTATAAATTCCAATATGTTTATATGCCTTAACTGGACCCTAGGCCTTAACAATTAGCTGATGTTTCTGTTTTCTCCCAGAGCCTCAAAGGAATGCAAGATGTATCAGGGATGAGAAGAAACAAGAGATTCATGATACAAGCTACAGATCAATCATTTTTTTACAAAGCTATGTAGAACCTATTATGTGACTTTTAAAATTCAACTCAAGGTCTTTGTTCTCCGCAATAAGGCCAATTATATTCAGAAAGTAATTGATAATAACTGGTAATCATAACAATACATTTGCGGCCTCTTCATGTATACCTGTGGGATAACTGTTTTGCACTAAAATGGCCCTTCCATGCTTCTAAACATGATCTGTAGTTTGGGTCTGGTCATCAGGTCTTCCCAATTCATCCAAGTTCTAAATTTGACCAGTCTGCATGACAAATTCTACCCTAGCTAGCAGCTCTAGAACTAAAACAAATGGTTTATAATTTACCCCTGCATGTGACTCAAATGATACAGCTCAAGCTTTAGAGATCAGATAAACCAGCATAAATTTGTTGACTAGAATAATTCTACATTATAATATTCTCCTTGACCTTTTATTCTCCAGTGTGGTAGAGTCTATCTACACAGTAGCCTACACATGCTGTTATACCCAGGTAAACACTTCAGGAAAAGTAGAATCATTAATAAATTAAGAGGCCTTCATGAAAAGATGTTCAATATTATTGGTTATTAGGGAACTACAAATTAATACCAAAATGAGATACTACTACACACCTATCAGAATGGCTAAACTGTAAAATGGCATCAATACAAATGCTGATGAGGATGCTGAGAAACTGCATATTCATTTCTGATGAAGATGTACAAAGGCCTAGCCACTCCAGAAAACAGTTTGACAGTTTCTTTAATGACTCTACATGCAACTATCTTACAAACCAGAAATTTATCTGATTAATGAACACTTGCACTTGCGCAAAAACCTATACATGAATGTTTATAACAACTTTAATCAGAACAGCCCAGAACTGGAAACCCAGATGTCCTCCAATGGGCAAACTGTTAAAAAAAATGTGGTACACTCACACCCTGTAGTGTTACTCAATAGCAGAAAAGGAATGAACTAGTGAAACACAGAACAACCTGGATGACTTCCCAGAAAATTACACTGAGTGAAAAAACCCACCATGAAAGGTTACATATTGTGTGATTCCATTTATGTAATATCCTTGAAATGAGAGCATTAAATAAGGGAGGAAAACATTAGTGGTTGGTTGCCAAGGGTTAAGGAGGGGGTAGGGCAGGAGGGAAGTAGATGTAGCTATAAAAGGGCAACATGAGGGATCCTGGTAGAGGTGGAAACATTCTGTATCATGGTTGAGATACTGTGCCATAGTTTTGAAAGATGTTACCATCAGAGGAAACTGAGTAAAGGATACAAAGGATCTCTATTATTTCTTTCAACTGCATCTGAATCTACAATTATCTCAAAAGAACAGTTTTGTTTTGTTTTGTTTTGTTTTTAAAGGCTACGTGTCTATTTAAGGTGGGCCAAATTCATCCATGGGACTTACTCTCCCATTAGACCTACTTTCAATAGGGCTGGATACAAAGTGGATTCAAAAAATTTATTATTACATTTGTGATTGTTGCATAGTTCTTATTTTCCTCTATTGTCTGATATGCAGATGTTTAAATATTATTATACAGTCATCATCCCAAGACAACATCCAGCTAATAAAACTGTATCAAAACAAAAACTAAAAACAAAAACCCCCAAAGTACTTATGGTCAGCTTTGTACTTCTGGGATCTTAGTTTTTTTTTTTTTTTAATTTTTTTTTTTTTTTTCGACTTTATTTATTTTTGGGACAGAGAGAGACAGAGCATGAACGGGGGAGGGGCAGAGAGAGAGGGAGACACAGAATCGGAAACAGGCTCCAGGCTCCGAGCCATCAGCCCAGAGCCCGACGCGGGGCTCGAGCTCACAGACCGTGAGATCGTGACCTGGCTGAATCGGACGCTTAACCGACTGCGCCACCCAGGCGCCCCTCTGGGATCTTAGTTTTGACCAAAAGTGAGTAACTGAGAAATTCTAATAAGGAAAATGACACAATTCTTAATTAAGGTAGAAGTTCCTATAGAAGGATACTGACAGATATTATACAGAAACAGAATATCTTGAACACACCACAGTTAAAATCATACAGCTCTTTGGGGAAATCCAAAAATAACCAAAATTGCTTTCCTTGATGACTGTGTACATTAAATAATAATGGTCTCTTTACCATACGATGTAGCAATGCATCAAAGAGACTCATAGAGAGCAATTCATCATAATGTAGAGACTTTTTCAGATATGCATTGGAAGATACGTTCAAGAAAATTCATCGCAGCAGAGAGAATAGTAAAAACTGAAAACAATTCAAATGCCCATCAACAAATCTATAGACAAATAAAATGAGAAACGCTCCACATGGAACAGTATATAGCAGAGAGATAATGAGCGCCAGCAAATGAGATTACCTGTATTGATCTTAGAAGCATAATATTTTAGAAAAAAATTATATTAGTTTGCAACTATATATAAGTAGTAAAACTATGGAAAAAAACAAAGGAATAAATGCAGTTTAAGATAATTATTATATTTCGGGGGCGGGGGAAGGGCAGGAGATTGAACCAGGTGACAGCATAGGAACTTCAACTGGATTACATTTACTTTGTACCACTTTGGGAAAAATACACAAATCCCATAATTTTATAGGTCCTTTAAAGCTCGCCCCTTACCTACCCTTTATGCTATAGTTGTCATATGCATTACATTTACAAACATTATAAACTACACAAGGCAAGGTTATAGAACCTATAAAACAGCAAGATTTGTGTATCTTCCCCAAAGGGGTATGAAGGTTATATTTTTAAGTAGTAATATATCTTAAAGAAATTAGGAGGAGGGGCGCCTGGGTGGCTCGGTCGGTTAAGCGTCCGACTTCGGCTCAGGTCATGATCTCACGGTCCGTGAGTTCGAGCCCTGCGTCGGGCTCTGTGCTGAATGCTCAGAGCCTGGAGCCTGTTTCAGATTCTCTGTCTCCCTCTCTCTGCCCCTCCCCTGTTCATGCTCTGTCTCTCTCTGTCTCAAAAATAAATAAACGTTAAAAAAAATTAAAAAAAAAAAGAAATTAAGAGGAAAAAGAATAGTCTTTCCTTTGGCATCTCTATTCTGCTAAATCCATCAAATGAATTTCTGATTTTAGATATTGTATTTTTCAGTCCTATAATTTGTATTTGGTGCTTTTTATATTTTCTATTTTTCTGTTTGTGTTTATTAAAAAGATGTGGAATGAAATTCTGAGAAATGAAATGCTATATTACAATTGTGGGATGGTGAGTCATATTTTTCATCTAAAAATTTTTATCATCATAAAAATACTGAGTTTACACATACAACTATAGTCCAAATGCCCTACTCCCTTCAACAAAATGTGACTAATAATATACATTTTTCTGATGCATAACTTGCTATATAGTAGAGGAAATTTTAGTCATTTCCAAGATCCTTCCCCCCTAATTTTCTGAGAATCTTCAACTGCTTACTCTTATTCATTAGTCAGTATGCTCTCCTCCTTTGTCTGATGCCTGTTAATATTCTGAAAAAGCTGATTTCCCCCAAATTCTCATTATGAAACTTTTGAAACATATAGATCTGAAAGACTACAGCAATAAGTTATCGACACACCCGACACCTAGATTAAACAAGTTCAAACATTTAACAACTGTTAAAAACTGTTTCAACATTTTGCCACGCTTGCTTTATCTGCGTGTATGCACATTCGTAAGCTGCAGCCATCATGTCACTTTATACCAAAATGTTAAATCTTCACCTTGTGTATCTTCTATGTAACCACAATATCAGTATTACATTTCAGAATATTAACAGTTATTTTAGGGTTTTATCTAATACGTGCTATAAATTCAAAATTTTCCTAATTGTCTCAAGAAGGTTTTTTTAGAACTTATCTTTTTCAAACCTGTATTCAATCAAAGCTGTATGTCTTCTAATCTAGAACAGTTACCTCCATCTTTATTTTTTTTAATAACCTTAACTTTTTAAGGAATCTAAGTTGGTATGTCCACATTATGTATTTATCTTATATCAACATGGTATTAATTTTTTCCCTATCTCCTAATTCCTATAAACTAAAAGTTAGATCTAGACCCTGCTTTGTTAAATTTGGGTTAAACATTTTTGATGAGAACCATTCATAGGTAATGCTGTATACTTCATATTGTACCACCATAGGAAGCATATGATGTTAAATTGTCCACAATTACTTATACTAAGTTCAAGCTCTTGGTTAAAGCAGTAACCACAACATTGCTCTATTGTAGAGGCATCTTTTGCCCTTTGCAACAATTAATCTGTAGGCTGTTAATGGTGGCATCATGGAAATATTTTATTCCCCAATAACCCCTTAAATAATGTTTTTAGTAGCAATGGTAAGTCTTGATTGAACTAATCATCATTCATTATAAAGAACTGCAAGGGGTGCCTGGGTGGCTCAGTTAGTTGAGCGTCGGACTTTGGCTCAGCTCGAGATCTTGCAGTTCATGAGTTTGGGCCCTGCATTGGGCTCTGTGCTGACAGCCCAGATCATGGAGCCTGCTTCAGATTCCTTGTCTCCCTCTCTCTCTGACCCTCCCTCTTTCTCTCTCAAAAATAAACATTAAAAAAAAAGAACTGCAGAAATGGTCAATCTGTAATTCTATCATTCTTCCTACACTTATTAATCGGCATTCTTCTGTTTGAAAGTTTTAAAACTCCATTTTTCTTCCCCTATTCTTTTTTTTAAGATCACCAAGATTTATGGATTTTTCCTCATTCAGAATTTGTAATGGTCTTTTGGATGTTCAAATTATCCTGAAATTGGCCAACAGAAGTCCCTGGGATCTGGCTCCTATGTCTTTTGATGTAACTCCATTAGTCTTTGAAGGCTTCCTTGCTTTGTGTCCTAAGGAATATTTCTGAAAATCCTTAGGTTTGCTTATATTTGTTCACTAATCAGTTAGTTCTCTTCCTTCAAGTTCAGAGCAGCATGGCTGCTGGAAAGTGAGAGGGTACTCCTACAAAGGAGAAAGCAAGAGAGAAGAAACCAGAAATCCTGTGTATAAATCCCGTCCCAAACTCTGGCGGACCCCTAAACAACATATGCACAGGGCAGACAGCAAGCAGCCCAGCTAAGGATAAAGAACTGAAATTTGCGCTGTCAACTAAGAGAGTTTGTGGTTCGAGTCCTGCTTAAAAACATTCCAGAAAAAAAAATAAAACATGCTCATTAGTCTTCACTGCCCTTCTACATAATAAATTTTTAAAAATATTATGCTGTTACAAACTCTTTTGTTTTTTTAAATATAGCCCAAGGGAGATATTGTTTCCTAAGCACATGAGTTTGAAGGTAGATAATAAGCCACAAGGAGTTCATCAGATACAGATAAATAATAACAAACACCAACTGGACAATGTGATACCAAGGTGAAAAAATAACTTTGATACATACCTGAATTACTTCATAAAGATGTACCTGAACACTCCCTAACAAGAAAGGATATTTTTCTGTATTGTCATATTTCATCAGTTCCAAGTAAATATTATTCCGTTCATCATCCTGACGCCTGGGAATCTTGATACAAAACACATATAAAAAGAATTGTTAAATTTTCAGTTTGAATTTCAGGTATAATTTCTGAATAAATACATCCATAAACTATACTTTTGTGTACTTTTGTGTACAACCTAGTGATGTTTACATATATTGTTAGCTTTATAACTTTTCAATCTCACAGTCACATATACCTTAATGTCAACAAAAACCAAGATCTTTTTTATATGTAACATCAATTACAGTGTTTTGAAATATGCACTGCCTACATTCTCTTTTTAACTCTACACAAAAGTTTAGCCTCAACACTCTACTGAAACAATATTATAAAAGGTAATCCAATATGCAATCCAGCAAATCTAGGTAATCCAAAAACCCAATATCAAAAGATATCCAACATCCTTTTCAGTCTTTGTTCCTTAACTTACTGATAAAACGTATACCATCCTCTCAACTTGGAATTCTCTCCCAACCTTGAGCTCTGTAACACAATACCACTATTACGTGACCTTTAAGATTCACACACTCTTTTGTTAATTAGAAAAAAAAAATCTCATTATTTTCCAGTCTAGGGACTTTTAAAAAATATTTGTTTAAAAATATAATTGGCATACAATATTCCATTACTTTTAGGTGTACAGCATAATGATATTTTTATATATTGTGAAATGATTATCACAGTAAATTTAGTTAATGCTCATAAGCACAAAGTTACAATCTTTTTCCTTGTAATGAATTTTTAAGATCAACTCTCTTAGCGCTGTCAAACACACAATACAGTATTACTAACTATAGTCACCATGCTATTACTTACTTATAACTGGAAGTTTGTACATTTTGACCACCTTCACCCTTTTGCCTACTCCCCAAACCTCACGTCTGGCAACCACCAATCTGTTCTCTGTGACTATAAGTTGTTTTTTTGGAGCTATTAGATTCCACACATAAGTGAAATCATACAATACTTGTCTTTCTCTCTCATTTCACTTAGCATAATGCCCTCTAGGTCCATCCATATTGTTACAACTGGCAGGATCTCCTTTTATGGATGGATAATATTCCTCTGTGTGTGTGTGTGTGTGTGTGTGTGTGTGTGTGTGTGTATCAAATTTTTTAAGCCATTCACCCACGGACAATTAGATTGTTTCCATGTCTTGATTACTATAAATAATGCTGCAATGAACATGGAGGTGCAGATGTCTTTTTGAGATAGCGATTTTGTTTTCTTTGGATATATACCCAGAAGTGGCATTGCTTGATCATATCGGAATTCTATTTTTAATTTTTGAGGAACCTCCATCTTGTTTTCCATAGTGGCTACACCAATTTACATTCCTGCCAACAGTGCACAGGGATTCCCTCTTCTCCACATTCTTTGTGCTACTCTTATCATATATTCTTCTTCTACATATGCTACAAATTTTACCATTCATCATTATTATTTTGTTTTAAACAATTAGTAGTCTTTCAGAGAACGATTTTTTTAATTAAAATGTTTCCTTTATTAAATTGTTGGCTTTCTGGAAAAAATACATTTTAATTCAATAAGTATTTGTTAAATGTTAATGAATTCTAGGCACCAGAGATATAATAGAGCATAGTAAGGTAAAGCCCTTGACCATGGGGAGCCTGCAGGCTACTGAGAAAGGAGGTCAACACATAAATGTAAGGGTTACACTGTGACCATCATTATCTGTAATAGAGCATCACTGTAGGACCTACTATAGAGCAATCGTCAACAAAGTCTTCTCTGAGAAAGAGAATACCAAGATCTTAAGAATTTGTAAATTATGAGATATTTTAATTCAGGACCAGAATGAATATACAACATTCATAGGTAATTTACTGTGAAATCATGTGATTATGTCTTGATAGAAAATTTTAATTATTCACTAGCAGTTCTCAATGGTTTTTTTTTTTTTTACATTTTATTTTATTTTGAGGGAGAGAGCAAGTGGGGGAGGGGCAGAGAGAGAGGGGAGAGAGAGAGAATCCCAAGCAGGCTCTACACTGCCAATGCAGAACCCGATGTAGGGCTTGATCTCACAAACCGTGAGATCATGACCTGAGCTGAAATCAAGCTGGATGCTTAATCAACTGAGTCAACCTGGTGCCCTATTCAATGGTTTATAGAGGTATTCAATACATATTACATTATGATATGCAAATTTGTTTACTGATGGAATTTTGAAGAACCAAAAATGTATTTAGCCCTTACGTAAAAATTCAAAATTTGGAAAACATTTTAAAAAGTCTTTCCTTTTTTAATAGTCTTTTATTTTTACCCATATATTCACCATTACCAGTGCTCTTCATTCCTTCCTATGCACTTGGGCTTCTATCTAGGATCATTTCTCTCCAACTTGAAGCTTCCTTTGAGGTTTATTATAATTCAGGTCTTTTAGATACACATTCTCTTAGCTTTTGTCTTTCACCATCTTTTTAAAGAATATTTTCACTGGATTTAGAAATTTAGGTTGATTTTTTTTTTTTTTTCAGCACTGGAAAGATGGCATTGCTTTATCTCCTGAACTCCATTGTTTCTGATGAGAAGTCTGTTGTTACTCTTATGGTTGTTCATCTAAACATGCTGTGTTCTTCCCCTCTGGCTACCTTTAAGATTTTCTCTTTATTTTTGGTTTTTGGCAGTTTTATTATGATATACTTAGGTATGATCATTTTTGTACTTCTTTTTCTTGAGCTTCACTGAATTTCTTGAATCTACTGATTGATGTCTTCCATTATTTCTAGAAAATGTTTAGCAGAGAAAAACCTAAAATACTAAATACCCTAATAAATATCTTCCTTCTGGGATGTAACTGAACATCTGTAAATTGAGTGATATGGCCCACTGGTCTCTTCTGGGTTTTTTTAGTCTTTTTTCTCTCTGAACTACAATTTGAATGATTTCTACTAACTTATCTTTCAATTCACAGATCCTTTCTTCTGCTCTGTCCAGAATGTTTCAAATGAATTCATTTCAATATTGTATTTTTCAGATCTAGAATTATGTTTGGTTTTTAGATTTTCCATTTTCTTCAAATTTCCCATTGTGATCATCCATTTGGTCCTCCTTTTTCAGTTTGACACATTTATGATAGATGCTATCAAGTTCTTGTCTCCTAATTCAAACATTTGGGTCACCTGTGGGTTTACCTCTATTGTTGGTTTTATTTCCTCATGAGCAGCATCTTTTTATTGTATAATGGCTATGCAGTAGACACTCTGGGTTTTTATATCTTCCCTTACTAAGTTTTGACTTTTTTTTTCTGGAAGGCAGTTAATTGCTGGCAGATCATCTTGATTCTATGACATCTTGGTTCGGTGATGGGCCTATCTCAGCCTTTGTCCATGGTACCGGGGTTTTAACCCTTACTTTTAAGACATGATCCTTATTCCTAACACTTGGACTTTCTGTGATCTCAGATTAATACTGGTAATGTTCAACAAAATCTCTCCACATTAGCTGCATAAAACTCCAATAACTCTGAATTTGTGATTTCTGAAATCTCTATTCAGCTCTCAGTTCCCCAGCATCTATTCTCTGTAATTCCTCCTAGAAACTCCCTTTGCATATGCACACCATAGGATCCAACCAAGGACCTGAATGGAATAACTATACAGATTTCTGGGGCTCCTTGTCTGCTCCTCCATCCTCTCCAGTGCCCCACCTTACAAATTCCAGCCACCTTAGCAGCCCCAAATTCTCATCTGTTTCCTCTCTCAGCCTCTGCTTCCTCCACCAAGCAATATCACTCACTCTTTGGTTTCACTTCCTTTTTTTTTTTTTTTTAATTTTTTAAATGTATTTTCTGAAGGAGAGAGAGAGAATAAGCACATGAGCAGGGGAGGGGCAGAGAGAAGGGGAGACACAGAATCCAGGGCTGGCTCCAGACTCTGAGCTGTCAGCACAGAGGACGACATAGAGCTCAAACTAAGGAGCCATGAGATCATGACCTGAGCTGAAGTCAGCCGCTTAACCCACTAAACCACCCAAGTACCCCTGGGTTTCAGTTTCTTATGCCAGATTCACTGCCAGACAGAAAGCTGTTGTAAATGTGGAGCTCACTTCTTCTGCTTCCCTCCTCTTAAGGATTACAGCTCTCCGATTTCCCTTGTTAAATGTCAGAAAATAGTTCCTTCATATAAGTTACTCAATTGTATAGCTGTTTAGAGCAGAAGAGTACATCTGATATCAGTTACTCCAGCATGGCCAAGTCAGAAATTCACTAGTATTTATTCTTTAACATGAGTTTTAACATCACTTACTCAATAGCTTTTTAGATTAAAGCCTTAGAAAAAGCCTTAAAAAGCCTAAAAACTAGATTAAAGCCACTTACTATTCCTTTTGTTGTTGTTGTTGTTGTTGCTTTTTCTATTTTTAACTAGATCTATTTTGTAAGCGTTAGCAAATTCAAGTCCTAAAGTAGAAAATGTATTCTTTTATTTTATCCCAGTTATGTGATACATAGTTTCAAAGTCAAATAGTTCTACAATGGTTGAAACAAATAAGAACTTTGTTTTCCTCCCATGTTTAATCTTTTTTTTTCCCTCTATTTTATGATGTTTTGACATCTTAAAAAGCTTGCTGGCCAGAGACAGATGTTCTCTCCCTGAGCTAACCAATTCCTAGAGATAGAAAAGGGGTTAGCTAGATAGAAGACTATCTTTCATTTGCAAACCAATCCCAAAATTTAGCCCTAACTACTCCTTATCTAACTCTCACAGGGAGGCAATATTTCCCCTGCCCTAAATCATCCCAGGCCCAGGTACCAAGCAACTAAAGACTACCCCTACAGCCAAACGCCTATGGGAATTATTCATGCTAGCCAATCCTAAATTTTTAACCCTCTCCTGCATTGCTTTCTCAAATAAATCCCAATGGAGGTTTTAGCCTTCACTCTCTCCTCACTTCTGTCTTCTGTCTCCTGACCATCTTGATACTTCCCCTGTGGCCCTATGTAGTGTATCCCTTTGTTCCCTTCTCTCAATGGCATTAGTCTCTCCATTCCATGTTGTCATTCAGTCATACCTCTATAAAGTAAATCCTGGGTTTAATTTTAGAATACTACCCTACCCACCCCCTAAAAGCCTCAAAAGCCACCTTTCAAGCTTTTAAAGGGATATCTCTGGTTTTCGTCATGAAATAATGTTTCAAAGTAACATGCTTATATTAAGTGATTTTTTTGTAGTTTTAGATACTATCAATTAATTGCTTATTGTAAAGGAAAAATATTAGCTCAACACCCTCCCCGACAGATTTTACATTTCTTTTCCCTTCATTCCTCCAATATATTATAGATCATACTTTTTGTTAGACTAATACTTAGTGTTTATTGTGTATATGTAACTATTTTTCAGGGTTTAACAATATAATTACAATGATTATATTTCCTTTTCTCTATCACTTCTTAATTTTCTTAGAGTTAATATGTGTTTTGCTTTTTTATCTTCATTCCCTTGTGCAGTTTTCTATGTAGTTATTACTAAGTCGTTCCCAAACTTTCTATTAGAATTCCATTAAAATTCTTCTCTTAATATCCTCAAACTAACAGCTCCTATCAAAATAAAGAAAAAGATTTTCGGGACACCTGGTGGCTCAGTTGGTTAAGCATCAGACTTCAGCTCAGGTTATGATCTCATGGTTAGTGGGTTCAAACCCCATGTTGGGCTCTGTGCTGACAGCTCAGAGCCTGGAGGCTGCTTTGGATTCTGTGTCTCCCTCTCTCTCTCTGCCCCTTCCCTGCTTGTGCTCTCTTTCTCTCTCTCTCAAAAATAAACATTAAAAAAAACTTTAAATAAAGAAAAAGATTTTTATTATGCTTATAAAGATAAGCACCCTATTAATTTATATTATTTTTCCAGTGCTAATTTCAACTTTTATTTAAGTGGACATATATCCACAAAATTCTTGAAAAATTGGAAGCTCAGGAAAACTATTTTGCAAAGTAAAAGAAATAGTATAGGTTACCTTTAACAAAACGATGCCTGTTTTGTGTCTGTGTGTTTTGTTTTGTTTTGTTTTGTTTTGTTTTGAGAGAGAGAGAACACAAGTGGGGGAGAGGGGCAGAGGCAGAGAGAGAGAATCTTAACAGGCTCCATGCTCAGTATGGAGCTGGATGTGGGGCTTGATCCTACAACCCTGGGATCATGACCTGAGCTAAAATCAAGAATGGGATGCTCAACTGACTGAGCCACCCGGGTACCCCATGGTTTTTTTTTTTTTTTTTTTGTAAACTATGCTTAAAGAACTATCTTCAGTACTCAAGACTTAAGCAAAATAAAATTCTGAAGATTAAAACTAAAGGTTAAAAAATATACAGCATGGAGGAAATGTTCTAAGATTTCACTAAAATTTAACCAATGTCATAAAACTTTTAGGACTAACAACTCATCAATGAATCCCACATCTGAATGAAACAGTGCTGCTTGTTTTAAAGAAAACTTTGAGATACATTTAAGATTCTAAGAAGCTTTTTAAAAAATATATTGATTTTGAGAGAGGGGGAGGGGCAAAGACAGGGAGGGGAAGAGGAAGAGAGGAGAGAGAAAATCCCACTCTGATAGCACAGAGCCCAATGCCAGACTCAATTTCACCAAAGGTGAGATCATGACCTGAGCTGAAATTAAGGCTCGTGATGCTTAACTGACTGAGCCACCCAGGTGCCCCTAAGATTCTAAGAAGCTTAACTGTAAAAAGAAGCAAACTCTTAGCATAGCAAGCTCTGGTGTGAGAGGAAGTTTAATAAAGTGAAGTCTGAAGCCAGACTGACTCCATTCCCAGCTCCACTATTTACTAGTTCTAGGACCTTAAGAAAGTTCTTTTACCTAACAGTACCTTTTTTCTCATCTGTAAAATGAGGATGATAATAAGAGTATATATACTTTGAGGGGTTGTTATAAAGACTAAATAAGTTAATCCATGCAAAAACAATTAGGGTTTACATAAGAAGAAAGGAGAGAGGGAAATAAAAAAAAAAAGGTACTCTCTGGACTGAACATTTGCATCCTCTCAAAATTCATATGTTGAAGCCTTCTCCCCAGTGTGATGGTATTTGTAGGTGGGGTGTAGGGGAGGCAATTAGGTCATAAGGGTGGAGCCCTCATGAATTGGATTAGTGCCCTTCTAAGAGACATAAAAATCTCTCTGTTCCCTCTGCCATGTCAGTATATAATGAGAAGATGGCCATCAGGGAATCAGAAAGCAGGCTCTCACCAGACACCAGATCTGCCAGCACCCTCATCTTGAACTTCCCAGCCTCCAGAAAGGTGAGAAATGAATGACTGTTGTTTAGGCCACCATATCTATGGTAATTTGTTATTTCAGCCCAAGCTAAGACCGGGTAGAAGAGGGCAGATGAGAGGAGAAGAGCAAGACAGAGAAAAATGCACGTGTGATAAACACTCAGAACCTCAGACAGTTAAGATCTTAGGAAAGAAGACCTCAAGATTATGAATTTTCCAGTAAGTTGTTTTTTAAAAAACACCAATATAGCCCATGGTATATAAATAGAATACTGTAAAATATCCAATAAAAAGACACTGCATTTGCTTCTTTCTCATCCCCTAAAAAAAAGAACATAATTAGTGTAAATTATTTGAAGCTGTAAAAAGGCAATTTTATATCTAGAAGAGAACTTTAACATTACCTGTATGGAAAAATACTTTATGTCATCAAACTTAATTATAGTGTTCTTCTCATCACTTTGGGGTAGCAAGCTACACATTTTTGTACATTTTACAATGTTGTTTATAGAGATGCGAATGAACAAATTACTGTAATATTGTAAACCAACTGAAAATACACAGATATTTAGGAAGCAAATTATATTGCAATGGTACAATAACACATTATATAATTAATTCATTAAACAATTCAGATGAAACCTAAGAATTAAGCAAATAAATAGGATAATTGTAGAGCATATTAAACAATTTTAAAAGTCTTTAAAAATAGTATTTCTGCCCATCAATAGTAGGCACAGATAGGAAGATTGCTTATTCTTTAGTCACTTCTAATATTTTCTAATATTTCTAATATACTAGTCATTTATATTTCTATCCTCACATTTCCATTATAATTTTTTGCAAATGTTTCTATATGTTATTAAGGTGATTAAACATTTGAAATATATAGTTAAAAACTTCTCTAAGCATAATTATGTAGAAATTCAAAAATTCAGAAAAGTCACTTGAGAGTAATTTATTTTTAACATTAAGACAACAAAATTTAAAGCAGTTTTCTATTCTCTCATTCATTTCACTATATACTTATTAAAACTATACAATATTTTTATTTTCATAGCACTCCATGAATTAAAACAATTTTGTTTTTATGATTTAATTAATTTTATTTTAAAATCTCTTTGTATAGAATTCTCTTCAATAACTTTTACATAAAAGACAAACACAAACTCTTCATAACAAGACTGGTTTTATGTCATGATAAATCTAATAATGAGAAATCCATTTAAGTAAAAGCACCAAGATAAATTAAATCCTTTAAACAATGTTTAAACAGCACAATTATTCCTTAGAAATAATTAGTATTATCATCTAAGATATATAATTCTCCTTTAACTTATATGGTGATTGAGGTGGATTACAGATAGCTGAAAAGCTTTTTTGTCACTTTGCACATCAAAAAGTGGAGATTATTTTCCTCTACTCTTCAGTCTGGCCCTGTGACTACTTTAAAATGCAGTGGAGGGTTGATGGGGGGTGGGAGGGAGGGGAGGGTGGGTGATGGGTATTGAGGAGGGCACCTTTTGGGATGAGCACTGGGTGTTGTATGGAAACCAATTTGACAATAAATTTCATATATTAAAAAATAAAATAAAATAAAATAAAATAAAATAAAATAAAATAAAATAAAATAAAATAAAATAAAATAAAATAAAATAAAATGCAGTGGACATGACCAGGGCTGAGTCTAGGACAGAGTAAGAGAGGCATCAGTCAGGGTCCAAAATTTAAGGGGACACCAAAAACTTTAGTAATCAAAATAGTATATTAAGGTAATATTTTTTAAAAATCAAAATTAATGCAGAAAAAACATATGATGAAAAGACAAGCCCTTGGGACTCCATGGAAAGAGAGAAAGGTCTAACCATTTCAGCTTTCCAGCTAAGTTCAGTCTTCCAGGAATCTTCACTAAAGCACCAAACATGTAAATGAGCCATTTTAGATAATCCAGCCCTTCTGAACTGCCAGATGACTGCAGCACCTGCTGTGTAATGTGAAGCAGAATTGCCACCTAGTGAATGCACATAGTGATTGATAATAAAATAGTTAATGTTTTAAGCCACTAAGTCTTGGAGTGTTTTGTAATGTAGCAGTATTTAACTGAAACACATGCATAATCATGCTATGTTTCTTAAATCAAAAGAAAGGATACTCTTAGGCGTGAAATGTCTGCAGTTCTTTACATGAATAGCGAGGCAGCCAACCTAAAAACAATCAAAATAAAAACATAGCACATGAGTTTTTAAAAGCTAACTTTTTTCCATTTTACTCTAAACCAAACCATATATATTTTTAAAAGCTCCTCTTTGCTAGTTTTTCTAAAAAAAAATATTGTTTCTCATTAGAAATATCTATTTAATGGAAAACACCAGAAAACAGAAATACAGAAGAAATATAGGCAGGATTTATGCAAAGTAAAACTAAAATGAACACAAAGAAGAAAAAAAAAAAGAGGATCGTTATTAACTTAAATCCAACCATCACTCTTCGAATCATTGTTATTTTATATTAGGTGAAAACTGACAGAATGTAGCATCTTGCATATAATGAGAAGAAGTATGCCTTGCTTCAGATAAGCTTTTTTATCTAGTATCCTAAAACCACTTTATTCATTCAACAATCATTCATCCACTATACTGTGCCAAGGGCTCTGAAACATTCATTTTCTCTTGTACAAGTTGTTTCTAAATGTTAAAGAAAATTCTATCTTGTGTTTAAGCATGAAACCAAATATAAAATGAATACAGGAATTTTTGAATACTGTTATGTATTATTAGCTGAATACATTTATCCATGTTAGGTCTTAAAAACCAAGTAAAAGCAACTGCAATATTATATTAAACACTGTGAAACAAAATATATGGCCCAATGGTATTTTTAAATGTATATAAGTAATTTTAAGGATTCGGAATGGCTTTAAAACAATACAGAAAAAAAATTAGCATTCAATATTTAATTAGAAGACTACAGTATGTGAATGATGAAATCCTGAGAAGATAATACTGTGGTCTACTTCTTAAGGAAACATAGATATGAAATGTTATTTTAAAGGGAAAATTCAAAGTTTTCCAATGCAAAGGGGTATAATGCGTATTACACAATCTAGGTGGGATTTTAAATGGTACTTCCATAGGTGATCCCACCAATTTTTTTTCTTAAAATTTTTAATGTTTATTTATTTAGAAGGGAGAGAGAGACAGAGTGTGAGCAGGGGAGGGGCAGAGAGAGAGGGAGATACAGAATCAGAAGGCTCCAGGCTCCACGCTGTTAGCAAAGAGTGCAATGCGGGGCTCAAACTCACGAACTGTGAGATCATGAAGTTGAAGTTGGATGCTTAACCAACTGAGCCACCCTGGTGCCCCAAACTGTTTTTATTTCTTAAAACTGGAGTTATACATGAAGTAGGTAAAACAGGCAAGTATAGCTACAATTCTAGATTGTATAATTCTACGCTTTAACATTCTGCCATAAGTCATTGCTTGCCTGCCAAGTGTTTCAACATGAAGCCATGAACAACTACCCTAACTTTCTTTATATTTCAATAGTTCTTCATACTTTTACATAACAGAACCATAAAAAAGAAAAAATTCTATTCAAGTACAGAAAAATATTTAACAGGCAAAAATATAATAATGCCCATTGACAGGCTATGGGTAACATATGTTGCCACAGATTTTGAGACCCATCTGTGGGTCAAAGCACTAACCATGTCAACACTTTCACCCAACCCCCCAACACACATTAGAACAGTAAAGCAACAAGAACGGTGTTCACTAAAGCACTTTATGTGCCCAATTTTAAGATAGCTTTTTCACCATTTTTTCTGAAAAAGGGATCTATCAGAATGAGGAATAGAGTGTTTTGATATAATTATCATTGCAGACACATGTACAAACCTTGCCAAATACCTCAGAATGAGTCACAGAAGTTTCAAAAAGAAAGTGATGTGACAAATCCTACACTGGGAGGAGCTATCACATGCCAAACATCTGTCAGATATTTCCAACTGACTTTTAAGAGAAGTTTATTAATGTCTAGCAATATGTAATTCAAATAAGGCAAATACAAACTACAAAGTTAGGAAGTGTGAACGAAATCAAAATACCAGTTCAAAAGAAATGTAGAAGTCCTATTCAAGAGTATGGATTACAGAAGTGACTATGTCAACAATAATGGACATGCTTACAGCCCAAAGGCATTTCAAAGAGTCTTTTTCTAAGTTTAGGTTTGGACAGTGAAGGCTTATACTCCAACTTTCATTGTGATGTAGGAAAGTGCTATATAATTACATGGATAAATGCTCATTTTGTAAAAGAAAAAGAAAAAGAAAAAAGTATGTATTAATAGTCTTACTTTTTCTCCCAAAAAAACGTGGTGTTAAATTCATCATACATTTTTAATCAAAAAAATGTACAGTATATGATAGGATCTAGAGAAGAGAGATGAGAGAAACTCTCACTTCATACCCATTAACTATTCTAATGATGTTCACAAATAAAGACGGCTGTAAAAGAATTCCATATTTGCTAGTTCTAAATATACATAGATCCTCATGTCCTATGCTCCATAGCACCCAAAAGAAAAAACAGATTTTTCTACTTCTCAGTGTAGACATTAGATCCTACCTGTGTGTTTGTGTGTATATGTATAATTCATGAGCGTGTTTCCCTTTTGTTCCTGGGACTTACTATTTTGGGGATGAGGGAGAGGTGTGGAGTCAATTTTCAAACTGTAGCTCAAAGGCTCCTAAATCTGACAATATAATCACTTGACAAGCACAATAAAAATACTGATTCTTAGGCCCCATTCTCAGATTCCAAGTTAGCAGATTTTAAGAGGGGGCCAAGAATCAATGTTTTGAATAAGTATCCTAGGTGACTCTGATGTACCTAGAGTTTGGGAATTCAGTTTTTGAATTAGAAAACATTTTTTTGCCTGTGAATCAAGATGTTTTCCCTAATTTCAGTGATTAGAATGCTTTTCTAACTCAATGAAAAAATGAAAAATTCACAAATATGTTATCAGAAATATTTTCTACATATACCTTTTGATAATCAAATAATAAATGTTAACTAGTCTTCACGTAAAATAAGAAATAATTTGTACAGGTTTACTAAGGATTAGTCACACATACCACATCCCCAAATGGTACCAAAGTTGGCACTTGAGGTGTTACTTCCAGTTCTTCACTTTCAGACCCTCTAAGAGTTTTTCTCAGCATCTACAATGTAAATAAATTAATATAAGACTTTAGGAGGCAAAGAAAAACTAGATAAAAGTTTACTTCAACAAATATTTTGAGTATCTAGTATTTATCAGGTATTAGTCTAGGCAGTAGAATATAACTAGAAAACTCATCCCTACCCTCAATAAGTTTATCAATAAATTAACAGAGAAGCAAAATGTAAACAATTAAATATAAGATCATTAAAGGAGTCATGAGAGAGGAAAGAAGTGTATGATACCATGAATAATGAACTCTCCTTGCTAACTAAAACTGACCATCATTACCACATCTTAGTCTCAATCTGACGTGGACTTGAGACCATATCCCACAGAGGACAGTGATTGTGCTTGCAAGTAAGTTATCCCAATAGTCACCCAGTTCATCAGCCACTGAAGGAATTGGAATTTAATCCTTTGGAATAGTAGGTACATAGGAATGGAGCAATGGGCAAATGGCTTTGGTTCTTAGTTGTGTGATTTCCTCCAGAGTAATTTCACTAACTGATATTTGTGGGTTGAATTTAACTTTGTTCTTAAGGGCTCTGGTCACTGCACATGATGGTTAGCTTTTAAAAATTTCAAGACATTTTAGTATAGATTTTAAAAGAGAAAGAGCATTAAAGTGAATGAGGGGAAAGGCAAAGGAACTAGGGAAAAACCTACTAAAAACCTAACCTGAAAAGGAGAATTGTATTTATCCCCAACTTTTGCTAACTTGAATCAGTATGGCCTTACTTATAAACATTAACTTCCCAGGAGTCTGTTGGTATGTGTCTTTTTAAGAATTGTTCTGTTTTTGACGTATATAATAAATCCCTAGTTATGTTGAAATTTTTGCTTCAAAGTAAATAACAAACACTTTGGTTGTACTGAAAAAACTTGTTGTATATGTCCTAGATCATTTTGCTATCATTGCCATCGCTGCATCTGACTGGCTTAGTGGACTTTATATATATGATTTTTATGTATTTGTATAATTTGTAGTTTAAGATAACTGAGTGACAACCACTATGTTGTAACAAAACTATCAAACTGTGGTACATTACATGTGTATTTAATGTGGACTCTCAACTTTCTACGGACCCTCTTATTATGGAAGTCTACTGTGAATGTGGTTTTTAATAAATACAAAATAATTGGGGAGGGGTAGTAATTCCTTTAGAATACTGATTCTCAATTTATCCTTAATTATGTGGCAAAAATATTGCCTTGCCCGCAGATCACTACCTCTTTACTTTTCCTTCCTCATCTGAGCAGAGTTGTCTTCAGTGACAGCAAAACAAGCAAAACAATTCTTTGCCAAAATTCCATCAGAATCTTGAATAAAAGTTCTGAAGACTAGTCTCATAAGGCCTACTTATACCACCTAGAATTTCTCCTGAACCTGCAGAGAATTTTTATTTCAGTTAATTCCACTATGCCTTCCACTATGAAAGGCCCCTTATTCAAAGCCCCTTGAATAAAAGTCTCTCGCAATACCTCTGTACATTCACTCACATTGTTCTCTGTATTTCATCCCCAGTGATTTTTTTGACTACTCTCCTCCATTCTAGTTTTCTTTGAAAATCCACCAGCCTACACACTTACCTTTTCCCCCATATATTTCTACTTCCTAGCCCTAACGGAAACCTTAATTAATGTCCTTACGTTAATTAACATTTACTAATGTGCTGGCATAACTATATGCCTGGCACTGTGCTGATTCTCCTTTGAAGTGTTCTTGCCTTTAATAAGTTCAGCCTGGAGTTTAAGAGAGATAAGTGAAGAAAACAATTATTGCTTCTCTATAAGAAAAACAGTTGCTGGGGGCGCCTGGGTGGCTCAGTTGGTTGAGCATCCGACTTCAGCTCAGGTCACGATCTCGCGGTCCGTGAGTTCGAGCCCCGCGTCGGGCTCTGTGCTGATAGCTCAGAGCCTGGACCCTGTTTCCAATTCTGTGTCTCCCTCTCTCTCTGCCCCTCCCCCGCTCATGCTCGCGCTCTCTCTCTCTCTCTCTCTCTCTCTCTCTGTCAAAAATAAACAAACATTTAAAAAAAATTTTTAAAAAAACCTAGATGCCTTCCATTTCTTAAAAAAAAAAAAAAAAGAAAAGAAAAACAATTGCTGAAAAAACAGAATTTTATCTTTATTTTTTCTTTATTGAACCCAGATCGCCTACATGGGAAAAAGAATAACTTAATTTGATTGCTCAGACCCTCCCATTCATTGTGCAAACTACAAGTGCCTGGAATTATTAACTCTATAAAATATTTAAGTCCTCTTTTCCCCGCTCAAGCTCAGGAGCAAGGACTCTCTTTCACCCTCTGTGGTTCTGTTCCCATGAAACAATGACATTCACAGCAGAGCCCAGGGATTATCCCCTAGAGTATGGAAAAAAATATTAGAATTTAACAATTTTCTTTAACCATAAAGTAAGCATATATAACTGACTATAAGCAGTAGACAAATATTCTGAGGCAAAGTGTGAGTTTGATGTTCAGAGAGGCACATATCATTGCCTTCATGAGTTCTGGATATTTCATTTGCCAGTTAAGTGTATTGACCAATTCACACTACCTTAAGTAACATATTCAGTGTGCTTTACAAATAGACAAGAGCTGATCATAAAAAATTTCATGGCAAAATATTTTTAAAAGTTGGCAAACATAAAGACTTACCATGTACTTCGGTTTTACAAAAAGACAAATGTTCCATATAAACTTTTTTGTAATGACAAAGATTTATCAGCAGTATGTAAACTAGCAAATGTTTTAAAATATGTATTTCTTAATCTGTCTTTTCAGAGTAGGGTAGTTACATTTTAATGAGTATCAAAATAACTATCTTTTTGAAATGAACTAATGTGGAGAATATTTTGAAAACTATTGGAAATATTTTCATCTAATGTAATTTTGTGTGTGTGCAAATGTGCTATGATCCCTACAAGCTCAAGGTATCACACTTTAAAAACTTAGAAACAATTTCCTCGTTTGTTTAAAAAATCTCACAAAGGAAGGGTTTGAGCAGATTAGACCATTTTTCCTTTTAAATATAAAAAAAATGGAATGCCTTCCAATTACTTTGCCAGAACTAATTACTCAGAAAAGATAACATTTTACTGATAAAATCTGGACTAAAAACTTCGCATAATAGAATAAAAATGAAAAATGAGAATGTGGGGGTGCCTGGCTGGCTCAGTCAGAAGAGCATGCAGCTCTTGATCTTGGGGTTGTGAGTTCAAGCCCCACACTGGGTGTAGAGATTGCTTAAATAAAAAAGTATTTAAAAAGAAAAAGAAAAAGGAGTAATGTGGTTTACTAATAAGCACAACCAAGATGCACCTCTTCCACTTGAAATTTCGAATCTTTGAAAGTATCTTTTTCAAATATAATAGCATTAAAAACAATATACTGATATAAATTTGCCTTAGCACTGGACCTTCAAATCACTACATCACAAATACTAAATCATGCTTTTCAAAATAGTAATGCTTATTGAATTCTGTACCACTAATAATAAAATGGAAATCATTTTTAGAAATATTGGTTATCATTTTTAATTTTTTGTATATTGTAGATTTTACATAGTAAATTACAGCACATTTATGTAATATATAAATAAATATGCAAACACTGGTGACAGATGTTCACATGTTTTTTACTGATTAAGATTGTATATACTGATACAGAGTCACATCTAAATGCCCATAATTTGTCTCACTTTCCTAAATCTGACTTCAGGGGGCTTTAAGCTGCCAGTTTCTATGCATATTTCAACTAGGCACAGTCTGCTAAGAATGAAACAGGTTCACCTTCTCCATTTCATACATGCTGCCTTCAATTTGAGATGGAGGTAGGAGTTCCATTAAGTTTCCCGTTTAGACTCATTACAGAAAGCCTTAGATAAAGCTGATACTTAGTTCTTCATTTGATTGTCCACTTTTTAGCAAATACTAATGGCCACAACCCTGGAGCAGAAGAGGAGCAAGAGGTAAGATTCCAGTACCAAGCCCCATACAGGATGCCTAAGAAGTATATCAGGGTACCTGGGTGGCTCAGTCAGTTAAGTGTCCGACTCTTGACCTCAGCTCAGGTCTTGATCTCAGGGTCATGAGTTCAAGTCCCACATTGGGTTCTGTGCTGGGAACCATCTTAAATAAAGCCTACTTAGAAAAAAAGAAGAAGAAGAAGAAGAGGTGTCTCATAAACACCTGGCAAACAAGGGGAGTGGGGAGAAAGAGTGTTAGGGAAAGAAGTGATGATATGTCAAGTGGGTCGCAAGAGGAAAATAGTTAAGAAGTACAAGGAGAGAAGCCTAAACAGAATAAGTAAGTGTAAAAGCATAAAGAAGCAAGGCATAGTTTTATTACTTTATTATATTATATTTGTATAACATACATAGGTATATTATACTGAGATACATATACTTACATACAATAATATACATATTTACATATAAACATATAAATACTATGTTATGCTTATGTATTACTTATATATTTATATGCTCTATGTAAATATTGCATCACAATATATATATATACAGTTGGTCGTCAAACAACATAAATTTGAACTGCATAGGTTCATTTATACATGATATTTTTCAACATACAATTGAATATTCAATATACAATACTATATGAACGTATATATGAATGTTCATATATTCATTCATATATTCATTCATATACATATGAATGTATATTCATTCTATATGAATGAATATGTATATATGAATATACAATATTCAATATACAATACTATAAGTGTATTTTCATTTTCTTACGATTTTCTTGACATTTTCCTTTCTCTAGCTTATTTTATTGTAAGAATATAGTACACAATACATATTACCATGCAAAATATGTGTTAATCAACTGTTTATATTATCAGTAAAGTTCCAGTCAACAGTAGACATTAGTAGTAAATTTTGGGGGAATCAAAAGTTATACATGGATTTTTCAACTGCATGAGGATCAGTGTCCCTGACCCCCATACTGTTCAAGAGTCAACTCAAAATAATTCATCTCTTCAAACTGAACTATAGTTTCAATGCAACCAAAATCAAAGTCCTAATAAGTTTTCCTAAAGAAATTGATGACCTTTTCCAAAAACTAAAATGGAAATGGAAAGACCAAGAATAGCCAAAACTATCTTGAAGAAAAACAAAATGAAGTATTTAAAAATTAAAGAATTAAGGACATTATTTCTTAATGTCTGAAGGCATTAGCAAAAATATAGATAAATGCACCAAAGAAACTGATTAGAGTCTAGAAACAGACCCACACATGGGTATTTCATTTGTGACAAAGTTGGTACTGCAGAATAGGGGAGAAAAAACAATCTAAGGTAGGTCAAGTATTAATCACCATGAAAAAAATACAGAAAGAAAGAATACAAGAATAAAAGGAAGGAGGTGAGAGAGAGAGAGAAAAGAAAAGAAAACCTGACTTGTATCTCACACCACACACAAAAAAATCAGTTACAGGTGAACTGTTGATCTCAATGTCAAAGGAAAAACAATTACAAGATAATACAAGAGAATATTTTCATGCGGCTGAGGAAGAAGCTCTTCAAAACAATGCAACGAGCAATAACCATAAAGAAAAAAGTTTGATACATTAAACTACACTAAACTTAATAACTTTTGCTTATCAAAAGATGTCATACATAAGATATTTGGGAGAAAATATTTGCAACATGTATAGTATAACTGACAAAGAGCCTGTAACTAGAATATACATACAAACTTATAGAAATTAGTTAAGAAAAAGTCAAACAATCCAAGAGAAAAATAAGTATTTCACAAAAGACTTTATATGATGGCTAATAAACATTTGGAAGGGAACTCACCCTCATTAGTCATCAGGGGAAAAAAGTTAACACCACAAAGAGATACCATTAACACATTTCTTGGATGGTTAAAAATAAAGAGACTGACAATATCAGGTGGCAAGGATGTGGAGTAACTAGAATTCTTATACAGAATATAAATTGGTCTATCTTCTTGGAAAAGCTGTTTGGTATTATGTACTGAAGTTGAGCATATATATAATTATGATCCAGAAATTCCGCTACTAGATATGTCCTCAACAGCATACCTCTACTTCTCTCTTACAAAGACATTTGTGATTACATTTGTGATTACATATGTGATTACAAATTACTTTTATGGCCCAACTCAATCCAAGATAATCTCCCCATCTCAAAATCCTAATCATTGCATCTGCAAAGTTCATTGCCATATAAGGCAATATAAACTATTACAACCATAAATAATTTTATACTAACAAATTACACAATTTAGATGAAATGGAAAAATTCCTAGAAAGACACAAATTACCAAAACTGATCCAAGAAGAAGAAAGAATAACTGAAAATACCTATAACAAGAAATTGAATTTGTAATTAAAACACTTCCTAAAAAGAAAAACCCAGGCCCATATTATTTCACTGGTGAATTCTACCAAATACTTAAAAGAAGAAATTATAACAATCTTTCACAAACTCTTTCAGGAAAAAAAAGTGGGAGGAGGAGGTAGAGGAAGGAAACTTCCCAAGATATTCTATGAGGTCAGTTTTATGTTCATCCCAAAGACAGACAGACATCACAAGATGAGAAAACAACAGATTACCATCCCTCATGAATACAGAGGCAAAAATCCTCAACAAAATATGAGGAAACCATATCCAGCAACAGACAAAAAAAGGACCATGTGCTATGACAGAGTGGGATTTTCCCATCTGAAAATCAATTAATGTAATAAGCCATATTAATAAATACGTCTAATCAAGAAAAATCACATGATCATTTCAAAAGATGCAGAAAATGTATTTGACAAAATCTAAAATGCATTTTTGTTTTTTGAGAGAGAGAAAGCTGGGGAGAGGAGCAGAGGTTGAGAGAATCTTAAGCAGGCTGCACGCTCAACACAGAGCCTGATGTGGGGCTCGATCCCAAGACCCTGGGATCATGACCTGAGTAAAAATCAATTTGGGTACTCAACCGACTAAGCCACCCAGGCGCCCCTAAAATGCATTCTTAATAAAAACTCTGAACAAACTAGGAATAGAAAGGAACTTACCTAACAACACACTTCGATGGTGAAAGACTAAGTGCTTTCCCCCTAAGATTGGTAAGGCAAATGTTCACTCTCACTACTTTTAATCAACATTGGACTGTAGGTTATATCCAATGCAGTCCAACAAGAAAACGAAATAAAAAGTATCCACATTTAAAAGAAAGTGGTAAAACTAGTCTTTATGTGCAGGCATTAAAATCCTGTACACTAAAACTAATAAACAAGCTCAATGGAGTATCAGGATACAAGAACAAAATACAAAAATATCTTTTGTAGACTGTCTGACTGGCTCAGTAGGTTGGGCATCTGACTCTTGATTTCAATTCAGGTCATGATCCCAGGGGTGTGGAATTGAGCCCTGTTTTTTATAAAAAGATAAAAACGTAAAAAAATTTTTTAAATCTTTTGCATTTCTGTATAACAGTAATGAAAATAATTATATATGAAATAGCACCAAAATAAAAAATGCTTAGGAATAAATTTAATAGAAGGAATGTAGTAATATTAACAGAAGAAACAATAAACAGAAGAAATATTAAGACTTGTACACTAAAAACTGCAAAACATTTCTGAATGAAATTAAAGAAGATCTAAATTCATGATAAATATTTCATATTCATGGATGGAAAGATTCAATACTGTTAATATATCCATTCTCAAAGTAATCTAGAGTCAAAAAATAAACCAACCACTAACTAACTTAATCAAGAAAAGGGGATAAAACACAATTAAGAGGTTCTGGTCCATGATGGTGACCTATAGGAAGAAAACCTTGAAAAACTCACTTCCTCCACAGAACACACAAAATTACACCTATTAATAGAACAATTCCTCTTGAAGAAAATCTGAGGTCTGACTCAACAGCTTCTGAAAACCAAAGACAGAGAGAAGAGCAGGAAAACAGCAAGAGAAACAGAGCCACGGTAACAAAGGGGAAGTCCAAACCCCAGGATACTGCAAATGGCAGTAGGAAGGGATAATACTGAGGAACCTGGAACAGATTCCTGTTCTTAGGCACAGAAAAAAAGCTGCAGTTTAAAAGAGCAACTAGTATATAAAAGAGACAACAAAGCCTAGACCACAGCAGTGTCCAGACATGATAATGGGTAGGTCTAGTTGTCACAGCAAACTTGTGATCTCAGCAAGCCCTTGGTCCACAAGACCACTCTAGCCCCAATTGCACTGGGGCACAGCAAAACAAAACAAAACAAAACAAAAACAAAACAAAACAGGATTTAAAAGAACCAAGGAGCTCTCTCCCCCTCCACCTTAAAAGCCCACAACAAAGAAGGGTCTGGACACCATAACTAGTGGATCCTGATGCCATAACTGGCAGTCCCGCTTGTCACAGTGAGCTTGTGACCTCAGCAAGGCCAGGATCTGAAAGCCCACCTGAGCCCTGATTGTACTGGGGCACGGTGGCGGAGGGGGGGTGGGGGAAGCTATGGTTTAAAAGGACCAAGGGGCTGTGGGGATGATCTCTTCCTCTCCCCCTTAAAATCCCAGATGGATAGAAAATTAGGTAGGTTGTATATTTGGGACCTTTCTTGCTTCTTGAGATAGGCCTTAATTGCAATGTATTTTCCTCTTAGGACTGCCTTTGCTGCATCTCAAGAGGATTGGACTGTCATGTTTTCCTTTTCATTTGCCTCCATGTATTTTTAAATTTCTTCTTCAATTTACTGGTTAACCCATTCATTCTTTAGTAGGATGTTCTTTTTTTTTTAATTTTTTTTCAACATTTATTTATTTTTGGGACAGAGAGAGACAGAGCATGAATGGGGGAGGGGCAGAGAGAGAGGGAGACACAGAATCGGAAACAGGCTCCAGGCTCTGAGCCATCAGCCCAGAGCCTGATGCGGGGCTCGAACTCACGGACCGCGAGATTGTGACCTGACTGAAGTCGGACGCTTAACCGACTGCGCCACCCAGGCACCCCTAGTAGGATGTTCTTTAACCTCCACGTATTTGAGGTCCTTCCAAATTTTTTCTTGTGGTTGATTTCAAGTTTCATACCATTGCAATCCGAAAATATGCATGGTTATGATCTCAATATTTTTGTACCTGTTGAGGGGTATGACCCAACATGTGATCTATTCTGGAGCCTGTTCTATGCGCACTCGAGAAGAATGTGTATTCTGCTGCTTTAGGTTACAATGTTCTGAATGTATCTGTTAAGTCAATCTGGTCCAATGTGTCATTCAGAGCCATTGTTTGCTTGTTGATTTTCTGCTTAGATGATCTGTCCATTGTTGTAAGTGGAGTATTAAAATCTCCCACAATTATGGTATTATCAATAAGTTTGCTTATGTTTGTGATTAATTGATTTATATATTTAGGTTCTTTCAGGGGACATAAATATTTACAATTGTTAGTTCTTCTTCATGGATAGACCCCTTAATTCTGATACAGTGATCTTCTTCATCTCTTATAGTCTTTGTTTTAAAATCTAGCTTGTCTGATATAAGTATGGTTCCTCTGGCTTTCTTCTAACATCCATTAGCATGATAGGTGGTTTTGCGTCCCCTCACTTTCAATCTTCAGGTGTCCTCAGGTCTAAAATTAGTCTCTTATAAGCAACATATAGATGGATCTTGTTTTAAAGGAGCTAGAAAAGGAGCAGCAAGTAAAGCCAAAGCCAGGAGAAGAAGGAATATAATAAAGATAAGAGCAGAAATGAAATAAAATCCAAAAGAAGAAAAAAAAGAACAGACCAGTGAAACTAAGAGCTGGTTTTTGAAAGAAAAAAAAAAACAATATTCCTGGGATGCAGGACTGGTTCATTATTCACAAATCAATGTGATACACCACATTAATAAAAGAGAGGGTAAGAACCATATGATCCTATCAACATTTGATAAAACCCTAGCCATACTTCTCAAAAAGAAAGAGGACCCAAATAGGTAAAATCATGAATGAAAGAGGAGAGATCACAATCAACACCACAGAAATATAAACAATTATATAGAATACTATTAAAAATTATATACCAACAAACTGGACGATCTGGAAGAAATGGACAAATTCTTAGATACTCACACACTACCAAAACTCAAACAGGAAGAAATAAATAATTTGAACAGGCCCATAACCAGCAAAGAAATTGAATTAGTTTATCAAAAATCTCCCAATAAGAGTCCTGGGCCAGATAGCTTCCCAGGGGAATTCTTTTTTTTTTCTTTTTAAATATATGAAATTTATTGTCAAATTGGTTTCCATACAACACCCAGTGCTCATCCCAAAAGATGCCCTCTTCAATACCCATCACCCACCGACCCCTCCCTCCCACCCCCCATCAGCCCTCAGTTTGTTCTCAGTGTTTAAGAGTCTCTTATGCTTTGGCTCTCTCCCACTCTAACCTCTCTTTTTTTTTTTTCCTTCCCCTCTCCCATGGGTTCCTGTTAAGTTTCTCAGGATCCACATAAGAGTGAAAACATATGGTATCTGTCTTTCTCTATATGGCTTATTTCACTCAGCATAACACTCTCCAGTTCCATCCACATTGCTATAAAGGGCCATATTTCATTCTTTCTCATTGCCACGTAGTACTCCATTGTGTATATAAACCACAATTTCTTTATCCATTCATCAGTTGAATTCTATCAGACATTTAAAGCAGAGTTAATATCTATTCTCCTCAAACTGTTCCAAAAAATAGAAATGTAAGAAAAGCTTCCAATCTCATTCTGTGAAGCCAGCATTACCTTGATTCCAAAACCAGACAAATACCCCACTAAAAAGGAGAATTATAGGCCAATATCCCTGATGAAACTGGAGGCAAAAATTCTCAACAAGATACTAGCAATTCAAATTCAACAGTACATTAAAAGAATTATTCACCATGATCAAGTGGGATTTATTCCTGGGCTGCAGGACTGGTTCAATACTCACAAATCAATGTGATATACCACATTACTAAAAGAAAGGATAAGAACCATATAATCCTTTCAACAGATGCAGGAAAAGCATTTAACGAAATACAGCATTGTTTTTTGATAAAAACCCTCAAGAAAGTAGGAATAGAAGGAACATATACGAAAGGCCCATAGCTAAAAACTGAGAGCTTTCCCCCTGAGATCAGGAGCACACAAGGGCATCCAATCTCACCACTGCTGTTCAACAAAGTACTGGATGTCCTAGCCTCAGCAATCAGACAATAAAAATAAATAAAAGGCATCCAAACTGGCAAGGAAGAAGTCAAGCTTTCACTCTTTGCAGATGACATGAAACTCTAAGGAAAACCCACAAGACTCCACCAAAAACTGCTAGAGTTGATACAGGAATTCAACAAAGTCGCAGCATAAAATATCAATGTACAGAAATAGGTTGCATTTCTATACACCAATAATGAAGGGGCAAAAAGAGATATCAAGGAACTGATCCCATTTACAATTGCATCAAAAACCATTAGATACCGGGGTGCCTGGGTGGCTCAGTCGGTTAAGCGTCCAACTTCGGTTCAGGTCATGACCTCACAGTTCGTGAGTTCGAGCCCCGCATCGGGCTCTGTGCTGACAGCTCAGAGCCTGGAGCTTGCTTCAAATTCTGTGTCTCCCTCTCTTTCTGCCCCTTCCCTGCTCATGCTCTGGCTCTCTCTGTCTCAAAAATAAATAAACATTAAAAAAAAATTAAAAAAAGAACATTAGATACGTAGGAATAAACCTAAGCAAAGAGGTAAAAGATCTGTATGCTGAAAACTATAAAAAGCTTATGAAAGAAATTGAAAACACAAAGAAAAAAACATTCCATGCACATAGTTTGGAAGAACAAGTATTGTTAAAATATCTCTGCTACCCAAAGCAATCTACACATTCAATGCAATCCCTATAAAATAACACCAGCATTCTTCACAGAGCTAGAACAATTCTAAAATTTTTATGGAAACACAAGATCCCAAATAGTCAAAATAATGTGGAAAAAGAAAAGCAAACCTTGAGGCATCACAACCCCAGACTTTAAGCTGTATTACAAAGCTGTAATCATTAAGACAGTATGGTACTGGCACAAAAACAGACACATAAATCAATGGTATACAGAACCCAGAAATGGACCCACAACTATATGGCCAATTAATCTTCAACAAATCAAGAAAGAGTACCCAATGGAAAAAAGATAGTCGCTTCAGCAAATGGTGCTGGGAGAACTGGACAGTGACATGAAGAATGAAACTAGACCACTTTCTTGCAACATATGCCAAAATAAATTAAACATGGATCAAAGACCTTAATGTAAGACAGGAAACCATCAAAATCCTACAGGAGAAAACAGGCAGCGATACCTTTGACCTTGGCTGCAGCAACTTCTTACTTGACATGTCTCTGGAGGCAAGGTAAATAAAAGCAAAAATGAACTATTGGGACCTTATCAAGATAAAAAGCTTCTAAACAGCAAAGGAAACAATCAACCAAACTAAAAGGCAACTGATGGAATGGGATAAGATACTTTCAAATGACATATGAAATAAAATGTTAGTATCCAAAATCTATAAAGAACTTACCAAACCCAACACCCAAAAAACAAATAATCCAGTGAAGAAATGGGAAGAAGACATGAATAGACATTTTTCCAAAGAAGACATCCAGATGGCAAACAGACACATGAAAAGATGCTCAACATCACTCACCATCAGGGAAATACAAATCAAAACCACAATGAGATCCATCTTACACTGTCAGAGTGGCTAAAATTAGCAACTCAGGAAACCATAGATGTTGGTGAGGATATGGAGAAAGGGGAACACTTTTGCACTGTTGGTGGGAATGCAAACTGGTGCAGCCACTCTGGAAAACAGTGTGGACGTTCCTCAAAAAATTAAAAATAGAATTACCCTATAACCTAGCAATTGCACTACTAGATATTTATCCAAATGATACAAAAATGTTGATTCAAAGGGGCACATGCACCCCAATGTTTATAGCAATGCTATCAACAACAGCCAAATTATGGAAAGAGCCCAAATGTCCATCAACTGATGAATGGGTAAAGAAGATGAGGTATATAAATACAATGGAATACTACTTGGCAATGAAAAATAATGAAATCTTGCCTTTTGCAACAACGTGGATGAAACTAAAGGGTATTATGCTAAATGAAATAAGTCAGTCAGAGAAAGACAGGTATCATATGATTCCACATTCAAATCTGGAATTTGAGAAACTCAACAGATGAACATAGGGGAAGGGAAGAAAAAATAAGATAAAGAGAGGGGGCAAACCATAAGAGACTCTTAAATACAGAGAACTGAGGGTTGCCCAAGGAGGAGAGGTGGGTGAGGGGATGGGTTAAATGAGTGATGGCACTCATTATTGTAGGTAATGCCCACATTACTGAGGGCACTTTTCAGGATGAGCACTGGGTGTCCTATGTAAGAGATGAATCACTGGGTTCTATCCTTGAAGCAAAGTCTACACTGTATGTTAACTCACTTGAATTAAAAAGAAAAAAAAAGCCCAGACCAGAACAGGGTCTGGCTCACAATGAGCTCAAGATCTCAGTGAAGCCAGAGTCTATAAGACCACACCAGCCTCTATGGAGCTGGGGCACAGAAAATAAGCTACATATATAAATTTTATTTAAATTATTTTTATTTTTTAAAAATTTTAAATTTTTAAAATTAGTCTTATTTTTCTTTTTGTTCTTTTTGGGTTTCTTCTTTTATTTCTTTTATTTTTTTTCTTTTTTTTGTAAAAAGCCACAGTTCCAAACAGTAAGTAGCATATATTGCCATACCTCCAGCCAGCCAGCAACCATCACCAAGCACACACAGTCTACATAGGGGACACCATATACAAAACTACTCCTTCAAGTTTAGGCGAAGTAGTCTTTCTGCCTAATCCATATAAACAAGATAGTCAAGCAAAATGGAGATACAGAAAAAATATGTTACAAAAGAAAGAACAGGAAAAAACTTAAGAAAAAATAAATAAATGAAACAGAGATAAGCAATATGCCTGATAAAGAATTTAAAGTAATGACTGTAAACACACTCATTGGGCTGGAACAAAGAGGTAAGAACTCAGTGAGACTGTCAACATAGAGATAGAAAATATTAAAAAGAACCAATCAGAGTTGAAGAATACAATAACTGAAATAAAAAACACACTAGAGGGAATCAACAATAGATCATAAAATGCAAAAGAAGCATCAGTGATCTAGACAAAAAGGTAATGGAAAACACGCAAGATGAAGAGCAAAAAGAAAAAACAACTTTAATAAAAATGAAGATAGATTAAGAGATCTCTTGGACAACATCAAGCAAACAAGAATTACAGGAGTCCCAGAAGAATGAGAGAGACAGGTGTAAAAAATTATTAGAGGAAATAGTAACAGAAAACTTCCCTAACCTAGCAATGGAAATAGACATCCAAGTCCAAGAAGCACAGAGAGTTCCAAACAAGATGAACCCAAGGAGGTCCATGTCACGGAATATAATACTCAAAATGTCAAATGCTGGGGAAGATCATGGAGTAGGAGGACCCCGGGCTCACCCTGTCCCATGCACACACGTAGATAACACCCACATCAATGTAAATAACCCAGAAAATGACCGAAGACTGGCAGATCAGGTTTTCCAGAGTTAAATGTACAAAGGAGGCCAAATCAAGATGGTAGAAGGGCAGAAACACAGTCAAGAAACAAACTAATCTGTAAGACTGACTACAGGAGGGAGGGACAGCAGGCATGGAAGAGGAGGAGCAGCAAACCCCACACTCAGCACCCCAGGCATGGGTGACCACACTGGGAAGATGAATTCCAATAACATTTGACTCTGAAACTAGATGGGCTTAACTTTGCAAATTTTTATTATCAGTGAGGCTTAACATAGGAAACATTAAAAATGAGCAGGCTCGGCTCTGTGAAAGCCAAAAGGCTATTAAAAACTGGGTCCCTGGCATTAAAAAGACAGTCTGACAAAAACCTCATCAAGTTACAGCACAGAAGCAGCAGTTTCTGAGGTACCTGGGGTATACAGGAAGATTTCTTTGCTGGTCTCAGAGCCTGTTCAGAAAAGGTAAGTTTCTTTGTGAACCTTATGCAAGAACAAAATTGTTGGCTGGCACCATTTCTTTCCTCTGCTCACCAGTCTAGATGCACTGACACTTGTGGAAAGCAGCCCAAACACTTTCCACCAAGCTTGCTGACAGTGCATCCTGCCCCCACTTTCTCCTACAGATCTGCTCCATCCAACCATCTCCACTAGATGGGAGCCCATCCAGGGAGGTACCAAAAGTATGGCATTGTTTAAGCAGCCCAGTAGCCAGCACCACTCTAAAACAACTCCTCCCCTGAGGAGAAGAGAAGATAACCACACACACCAGTTCAACTGTGGCCCCAACCTGGGGGCAGATATATCATCTGACTGCTGGCCCCAAACACCAACAAAAACCTCAACAGGGGCAACACACAGAGAAATCCCAGTAGTTCAGGGTCACTGTATTCCCCAACAAACAAACTAGAGGTAGACATCTGGTCTGTTAGGTCTTGCCTACCAATAAAAGCCTTCCAAGGGACAATGCAGGGAGAGTGTCCTGCTTTTCACTGTGATTACAGTTCTAACAAACATGCTGAGTGCAGGCATCTGGTCTGACCTGACTCAAACCCAAGGTGACCCCATAATGGCCCATTACAGCACAGGGACCAAACCCTGCCCACAACAACAAGGCCATTGCAGATAACTGGACCAAAGGCAAACAGAGTTCAACCACAACAACACGGAATACATAGTACACTGAGGAGATATCCCTGAAGTTCCTGATTCTGGTGAACAGGGGGACAAGTAGCTGATTTTCCTAACATACAGAAACAGACACAGACACCCTGACAAAATTAGGAGACAGAGGAATATGCCCCAAATTAAATAATAGAAAGAGAGTCAAATGAAACAGACAAGTAATATGCCTGATAGAGAATTTAACGTAATGGTCGTAAAGATATTCACTGGACTTGAGAAAAGAGTGGAGAACCTCAGTAAGAACTTCATGAAAGAGTTAGAAAATATAAAAAGGAATGAATCAGAGATGAAGAACACAGTAACTGAAATTAAAAATACACTAAAAGAGAATAAGTCGTAGACTAGAGAAGCAAAAGAACAGATCAGTGAGCTGGAAGATGGGAGTAATGAAAAGCAATCAAACTTATTAAGAGAAACAAAAAACATTAATAAAAAAATGAGACTAGATTAAGGGAACTCAGTGACACCAGCAAGTGTAACAACATTTGTTTTATAGGGATCACAGAAGGAGAAGAGGGAAAGGAGGGAAGAGAAATTTATTTGAAGAAATAATAGCTGAGACTTCCCAAATCTGAGAAAGGAAATAGATATCCAGACCCAGCAGGCACAAGAGCCCTCAAGAAAATCAATTCAGAACGGATTCTCCGGAGTCAAGCATAGACGAGAGGCCCATGGAAAAGAGTAGGAAGGGCGGAGAGGCAGTGCTCTGACGGGAGGGAGCCGGGGCAGAGGGGCAGCCTGGCAGCCCTCAGGCAAAGCAGAGGCCTCGAGTCTGGCTGGCAAAAGCGGAGGGGCCGGACAGAGTGTGTTCAGACAGCAAGCAGGACTTAACATCTGGAAGGTTATAAGTTAACAGCTCTTTTCAGAGAATGGGAGGGCTGGAGGACAACGGGAGAAAGAGGTGCTGAGACCTGGATGACACAGCGCAGCTTGGCGGTGAACAAAGGCACTCGCCAGCGCCGTCTCCCTCGCCCATCCCCCAGCCAAAATCCCAAAGGGATTCAGTTCCTGTCAGTTCCTTGCACCGGGCAAACACCCAACCCTGTGCTTCTGCAGATCCATCCCTCCAGCGGTGGTGGTGACTCCCTCCCAGTGCCGCAGGGCCCCTCCCGAAGTGGATCTCCGAAGGAATAGCGAGCTGAGCCTGCCCCACCCTCCCCTGTGCACCTTGCCGATCCACCCCAGCTAATATACCAGATCCCCAGCACCACAAGCCTGGCAGTGTGCAAGTAGCCCAGATGGGCCACGCCACCCCACAAAGAATCCCGCCCCTAGGAGAGGGAAAGAGAAGGCACACACCAGCCTGACTGTGGCCGGAGCGGTGGGCGGGGGCAGACATCACGTCTGACTGTGGCCCGCCCACCAATGCAAGTTATTCAAGACAGCACAGGGGAAGTGCCCGGCAGTCCTACACCATTCCAGGGACTATCCAAAATGATGAAACTAAAGATTTCCCCTCAAAACAACGTCTGGAAAAAACGACAGGTAATGAACTGATCAAAAAGGATTTAAACAATATAACAGAAAGTGAATTTAGAATAATAGTCATAAAATTAATCGCTGGGCTTGAAAACAGTATAAAGGACAGCAGAGAATCTATTGCTACAGAGATCAAGGGACTAAGGAACAGCCAGGAGAAGCTAAAAAATGCTATTAATGATCTGCAAAATAAAATGGAGACAACCACGGCTTGGATTGAAGAGGCAGAGGAGAGAATAGAGGAACTAGAAGATAAAATTATGGAAAAAGAAGAAGCTGAGAAAAAAAGAGATTAAAAAATCCAGGAGTATGAGGGGAAAATTAGAGAACAAAGTGATGCACTAAAGAGAAATAATCTATGCATAATTGGTATTCCAGAGGAGGAAGAGAGAGGGAAAGGTGCTGAAGGTGTACGTGAAGAAATAATAGCTGAGAACTTCCCTGATCTGGGGAAGGAAAAAGGCATTGAAAGCCAAGAGGCACAGAGAACTCCCTTCAGACGTAACTTGAATTGATCTTCTGCATGACATATCATAGTGAAACTGGCAAAATACAAGGATAAAGAGAAAATTCTGAAAGCAGCTAGGGATAAACGTGCTCTAACATATAAAGGGAGACCGATAAGACTCGTGACCTCTCTACTGAAACTTGGCAGGCCAGAAAGGAATGGCAGGAGATCTTCAATGTGATGAACAGAAAAAATATGCAGCCAAGAATCCTTTATCCAGCAAGTCTGTCATTTAGAATAGAAGCAGAGATAAAGGTCTTCCCAAACAAACAAACAAACACTGAAGGAATTCGTCACCACTAAACCAGCCCTACAAGAGATTCTCAGGGGGATCCTGTGAGATAAGGTACCAGAGACATCGCTACAAGCATGAAACCTACACACATCACAATGACTCTAAACCCATATCTTTCTATAATAACACTGAATGTAAATGGACTATATGCGCCAACCAAAAGACAAAGGGTATCAGAGTGGATAAAAAAACAAGACCCATCTATTTGCTGTCTACAAGAGACTCATTTTAGACCTGAGGACAACTTCAGATTGAGAGTGAGGGGATGGAGAACTATTTATCATGCTACTGGAAGTCAAAAGAAAGCTGGAGTAGCCACACTTATATCAGACAAACTAGATGTTAAATTAAAGTCTGTAACAAGAGATGAAGAAGGACATTATATAATAATCACAGGGTCTATCCATCAGGAAGAGCTAACAATTATAAATGTCTATGCGCCAAATACAGGAGTCCCCAAATATATAAAACAATTACTCACAAACATAAGCAACCTTATTGATAAGAATGTGGTAATTTCAGGGGACTTTAATACCCCACTTATAACAATGGATAGATCATCTAGACACAGGATCAATAAAGAAACAAGGGCCCTGAATGATACATTGGATCAGATGGACTTGACAGATATATTTAGAACTCTGCATCCCAAAACAACAGAATATACTTTCTTCTCGAGTGCACATGGAACATTCTCCAAGATAGATCATATACTGGGTCACAAAACAGCCCTTCATAAGTATACAAGAATTGAGATCATACCATGCATACTTTCGGACCACAATACTATGAAGCTTGAAATCAACCACAGGAAAAAGTCTGGAAAACCTCCAAAAGCATGGAGGTTAAAGAACACCCTACTAACGAATGAATGGGTCAACCAGGCAATTAGAGAAGAAATTAAAAAATACATGGAAACAAACGAAAATGAAAATACAACAATCCAAACGCTTTGGGATGCAGCGAAGGCAGTCCTCAGAGGAAAATACATTGAAATCCAGGCCTATCTCAAGAAACAAGAAAAATCCCAAATACAAAATCTAACAGCACACCTAAAGGAAATAGAAGCAGAACAGCAAAGACACCCCAAAGCCAGCAGAAGAAGAGAAATAATAAAGATCAGAGCAGAAATAAACAATATAAAATCTAAAAAAACTGTAGAGCAGATTAACGAAACAAGAGTTGGTTTTTTGAAAACATAAACAAAATTGATAAACCTGTAGCCAGGCTTCTCAAAAAGAAAAGGGAGATGACCCAAATAGATAAAATCATGAATGAAAATGGAATTATTACAACCAATCCCTCAGAGATACAAGCAATTACAAGGGAATACTATGAAAAATTATATGTCAACAAACTGGAAAACCTGGAAGAAATGGACAAATTCCTAAATACCCACACACTTCCAAAACTCAAACAGGAGGAAATAGAAAGCTTGAACAGACCCATAACCAGCAAAGAAATTGAATCAGTAATCAAAAATCTCCCAACAAATAAGAGTCCAGGAGCAGATGGCTTCCCAAAGGAGTTCCACCAGACGTTTAAAGCAGAGATAATACCTATCCTTCTCAAGCTATTCCAAGAAATAGAAAGGGAAGGAAAACTTCCAGACTCATTCTATGAAGGCAGTATTACTTTGTTTCCTAAACTAGATAGAGACCCAGCAAAAAAAGAGAACTTACAGGCCAATGTCCCTGATGAATATGGATGCAAAAATTCTCAATAAGATACTAGCAAATCGAGTTCAACAGCATATAAAAAGAATTATTCACCATGATCAAGTGGGATTCATTCCTGGGATGCAGGGCTGGTTCAACATTCACAAATCAATCAACGTGTTACATCACATTAATAAAACAAAAGATAAGAACCATATGATCCTGTCAATCGATGCAGAGAAGGCATTTGACAAAATTCAGCATCCTGTCTTAATAAAAACCCTCAAGAAAGTCGGGATAGAAGGAACATACTTAAACATCATAAAAGACATTGAGAGCTTTTTCCCTGAGATCAGGAACATGACAGGGATGTCCATTCTCACCGCTGTTGTTTAACATAGTGCTGGAAGTTCTAGCATCAGCAATCACACAACAAAAGGAAATCAAAGGCATCAAATTTGGCCAAGATGAAGTCAAGCTTTCACTTTTTGCAGATGACATGATATTATACATAGAAAACCCAACAGACTCCACCAAAAGTCTGCTAGAACTGATACATGAATTTAGCAAAGTTGCAGGATACAAAATCAATGTACTGAAATCAGTTGCATTCTTGTACACTAATAATGAAGCAACAGAAAGACAAATAAAGAAACTGATCCCATTCACAATTGCACCAAGAAGCATAAAATACCTAGGGATAAATCTAACCAAAGATGTAAAAGATCTGTATGCTGAAAACTATAGAAAGCTTATGAAGGTAATTGAAGAAGATATAAAGAAATGTAAAAACATTCCGTGCTCATGGGTTGGAAGAATAAATATTGTCAAAATGTCAATACTAGCCAAAGCTATCTACACATTCAATGCAATCCCAATCAAAATTGCACCAGCATTCTTCCTAAAGCTAGAGAAGCAATCCTAAAATTCATATGGAACCTCAAAAGGCCCCGAATAGCCAAAGTAATTTTGAAGAAGACGACCAAAGCAGGAGGCATCACAATCCCAGACTTCAGCCTCTACTACAAAGCTGTCATCATCAAGACAGCATGGTATTGGCACAAAAACAGACACATAGACAAATGGAATAGAATAGAAACCCCAGAACTAGACCCACAAACGTATGGCCAACTCATCTTTGACAAAGCAGGAAAGAATATCCAATGGAAAAAAGACAGTCTTTTTAACAAATGGTGCTGGGAGAACTGGACAGCAACATGCAGAAGGTTGAAACTAGACCACTTTCTCACACCACTCACAAAAATAAACTCAAAATGGATAAAGGACCTGAATGTGAGACAGGAAACCATCAAAACCCTACAGGAGAAAGCAGGAAAAGACCTCTCTGACCTCAGTCGTAGCAATTTCTTACTTGACACATCCCCAAAGGCAAGGGAATTAAAAGCAAAAATGAACTACTGGGACCTCATAAAGATAAAAAGCTTCTGCACAGCAAAGGAAACAACCAACAAAACTAAAAGGCAACCAACGGAATGGGAAAAGATATTTGCAAATGACATATCAGACAAAGGGCTAGTATCCAAAATCTATAAAGAGCTCACCAAACTTCACACCCGAAAAACAAATAATCCAGGGAAGAAATGGGCAGAAACCATGAATAGACACTTCTCTAAAGAAGACATCCGGATGGCCAACAGGCACATGAAAAGATGCGTAACGTCACTCCTCATCAGGGAGATACAAATCAAAACCACACTCAGATATCACCTCACGCTAGTCAGAGTGGCCAAAATGAACAAATCAGGAGACTATAGATGCTGGAGAGGATGTGGAGAAATGGGAACCCTCTTGCACTGTTGGTGGGAATGCAAGTTGGTGCAGCCACTCTGGAAAACAGTGTGGAGGTTCCTCAAAAAATTAAAAATAGACCTACCCTATGACGCAGCAATAGCACTGCTATGAATTTACCCAAGGGATACAGGAGTATTGATGCATAGGGGCACTTGTACCCCAATGTTTATAGCAGCACTCTCAACAATAGCCAAATGATGGAAAGAGCCTAAATGTCCATCAACTGATGAATTGATAAAGAAATTGTGGTTTATATACACAATGGAGTACTATGTGGCAATGAGAAAGAATGAAATATGGCCTTTTGTAGCAATGTGGATGGAACTGGAGAGTGTGATGCTAAGTGAAATAAGCCATACAGAGAAAGACAGATACCATGTTTTCACTCTTATGCGGATCCTGAGAAACTTAACAGGAACCCATGGGGGAGGGGAAGGAAAAAAAAAAAGGTTAGAGTGGGAGACAGCCAAAGCATAAGAGACTCTTAAAAACTGAGAACTGAGGGTTGATGGGGGGTGGGAGGGAGGGGAGGGTTGGTGATGGGTATTGAGGAGGGCACCTTTTGGGATGAGCACTGGGTGTTGTATGGAAACCAATTTGACAATAAATTTCATATATTGAAAAAAATAAAAGTTACATAGTTGTATCTTTAAAAAAAAAAAAAGAAAATCAATTCAAGGAGGTCCACACCAAGACATATAGTAATTAAAGTAGTAAAAAGTAGTTATAAAGAGAATTTTTAAAGCAACAACAGAAAACAGTTAGTACAAAGGAAACCACTTAAGTCTATCAGCTAATTTTTCAGCAGAAACTTTGCAGGCCAGAAGGGAGTTGCATGATATATTCAAAGTGCTGAAACAAACAAAATATGCAACCAAGAGTACTTTATCCTGCAAGGCTATCATTCAGAATAGAAGAAGAGATAGAGTTCCCAGATAAACAAAAGTTAAAGAAATTCATCACCACAAAACCAGCCTTACAAGAAACGTTACAGGGGATTCTTTGAGTGGAAAGAAAACACCATAAGCAGGAGTAAGAAAAATAGAAAAAACAAAACGATAAAATTAAGTGTATCTGTAACAATCAGTAAAAAGATTAATAAAATAAAAGGATTTAAACAATGGCACTATATATCTAAAATGTGGGGATTGGGGAGAGAAGAGTAAAAATTTAGTGCTTTCAAAATGGGTTCAAACTTAAGTGAATACCAACTCAATAAAAACTGTTATATGCACAAGATGTTATATATAAACCTAATGGTAACCACAAATCAAAAACCTGTGATATGCAAAGATTAAAAGGAATCCGAGGGGAGAAGCCAAGATGGCGGAACAGCACATTAGTTTTTTGTATGTCTCGTGTCCATGAAATACAACCAGACCAACACTAAATCATCCTACACACCTAGAAAACTGATTGGAGGATTAACACAACAATCTGCACAACCTGAACCACAGAATTCAGCAGGTATACGGTGCGAAGAGCTGAACTTGGGGAGCAAGAAGCTGCAAAAGGTAGGGAACCATTTTTGTGGGCAGAGAGAGGACAGAGACTGCGGGGGGGAGGGGGGGGAGGAATATGGGAAAAGCACCCCTCCCCAAAAGCAACTGGAGAGAAAGTGGAAAATTAGAAACAGCCACAGGGACTAAACTAAAAAGGGATAAAGGAGAAAGGAAAGGGTTTAAATTCCATTATGACTGTAAACAAGGGGAGCGTAAAGGCTGCGACTCCACAGCTCAATACCTGCTGGTGCTCTGCTGGGAAGGGCAAATCCCCAGGAACAGAGTGGGGTACAGGAGGTTTTCAGGTTACATGGGGAAAAGCAGTTCCACTGCTGGAAGGACATTTGGTAGAGACTATTGAAGCCACCTGGTCCCACCAGGTCCCAGCACATTTGCTGGTGGTGGGGCAAGGTCATTAAGAGTGAAGCCTGGTGCCAGATGTGTGTTGTGATTTTGCATAATCCCTGAAACAAACTGTCTGACAGTTGTAGACAGTTTGCTACACTGTCTCGCAAACTTTCCCTGGGGCAGTCTGGCACCTGGCCACAGTCTCAAGGCACCAAAAGCAGCAGCATCCAGCAAGCATTCCTAGTACAGCCAACATTCGGCCATTGCTCATTCAGCCATTGCTCCGTGAGACCCTCCCACAGAGGAGCTGAACGGGTCAAAGCCACAGTCCTTCGAAAGTAAGGGGCCAGGGAAAACAGCCGCATCTGAAATAAAACTCAGGAGAGAGGTACTGCCAGGGGCAGGGTCATGGAGAGTAAAAAAGTGGGGAGTGGACAGGAGCTGAAGATAGGGGACAGGTGTATGATTGCTGATCCAAGAGAACAGACTGGGTAGCTGTGTGGCACCATTTTCACTGCTCCCGCACATGCGCATACACACCTATGAGCTCCGCAACAATCCACCCCAGTAAGGTAGCAATGCCCTCTAGTGGAGAGCAGAGCTGTTACACTGAGCACAGCCCAACTGGGACAACTTCACTCTTCAAGAACACAAGTCTTACCGCAGGCTTAATTTATGGACTATAAAGAGCTAAACAGACTGACTTCTAGGGTAAAATGGAGCAATTTCAGTCCCACTTCAATCTGTTAGCAGGTTCATCTATTCAATTTTCTTTCTTTTTTTCCTCTTCTTTTTTCTTTTTCTCTTTTACAATTCTTTTCTTTTTCTTGAATATAGAAAGAGAAGAAATTCATTTTTATTTTCAATTTTTATTAAAAATGTTTTTATTTAATTTTTATTACTATATTTTTTACTTTTGTGTAAATTTTTTCAAATCCTACTTTACTTGCATCATTTTATTTTAGTCTACTTCAGTGTATTCACCTTTTCAAATTTTCAAACAGTTTCATTTTTTTTTATCTTTTTCATTTTTCTTTTCTTGAAGGCAGAAAGAGAAAAAATTCATTTTTACTTTCAATTTCTATTAAAAATATTTTAATTTTAGTCACTATATTTTCACTTTTATGTAAATTGTTTCAAATTCTATTTTACTTCCATCATTTTATTTTAATCTACTACAGTGTATTCACTTTTTCAAATTTTCAAATGATTTCTTTTCTCTTTTTTGTTTTTCTTTTTTCTTAAATACAGAAAAAGAAAAATTCATATTTTTAATTTTTATAAAAAATATTTTTCTTTCATTTTTTCTACTATATTCTTTACTTCTGTGTATATTTTTTCAAATTCAATTTTTCCTCCATCATCTCATTTTAGTCTAGTTCAGTGTATTCATTTTTTCAAATTCTCAAACAATTTCCTTCCCCCGCCTTCTTTTTCCTCTAATCTGTCAAACCAGTTTCAACACCCAGACCAAAACACACCTACAATCTAGTAGATTTATGTGTTTTTAATTTTTAATTTTAATATTTTTTAATTTTAATTTTTTTTAATTTCAATTTTTCTACCCCATTAATTTCTTTTCTCCCTTCAAAATGACAAAACGAAGTAATTCACCCCAAAAGAAAGAGCATGAAGAAACGACAGCCAGGGATTTAACCCACACAGACACAGCAAGATGTCTGAACCAGAATTTAGAATCACGATAATAAGAATACTAGCTGGAGTCAAAAGTAGATTAGAATCCCTTTCTGCAGAGATAAAAGAAGTAAAAAATAGCCAGAATGAAATTTAAAATGCAATAAATGAGCTGCAATCATGGATGGATGCAGTGGCAGCAAGGATGGATAAGGCAGAACAGAGTGTCAGCGATACAGAGGACAAACTCATAGAGAATAACGAAGCAGAAAAAAAGAGGGAGATTAAGGCAAAAGAGCACAATTTAAGAATTAGAGAAATCAGTGACTCATTAAAAAGGAACAACATCAGAATCATAGGAGTCCCAGAAGAGGAAGACAGAGAAATGGGGGTAGAAGGGTTATATGAGCAAATCATAGTGGAGAGCTTTCCTAACCTGGGGAAAGACACAGACACCAAATTCCAGGAAGCACAGAGGACTCCCATTAGATTCAACAAAAACCGACCATCAACAAGGCATATCATAGTCAAATACACAAAATACTCAGGCAAGCAGAGAATCATGAAAGCAGCAAGGGGAAAAAAGTCTGTAACATACAAGGGAAGACAGATCAGGTTTACAGCAGACCTATCCACAGAAACTTGGCAGGACAGAAAGGAGTGGCAGGATACATTCAGTACTCTGAATCAGAAAAATATGCAGCCAAGAATTCTTTACCCGGCAAGGCTGTCATTCAAAATAGAAGGAGAGATAAACAGTTTCCCAGACAAACAAAAATTAAAGGAGTTTGTGACCACTAAACCAGCCCTGCAAGAAATTTTAAGGGGGACTGTCTGAGGAGAGAAAAAATGCAAAAATAAATAAATAAATAAATAAATAAATAAATAAATAAATAACAAAAGCAACAAGAGTAGAAAGGACCAGAGAACACCACGAGAAACTCCACCTTTACAAGCATCATAATGGTGATAAATTCATATCTTTCAGTAGTCACTCTAAACATCAATGGACTCAATGCTCCAATCAAAAGACATAGGGTAACAGAATGGATAAGAAAACAAGATCCATCTATAAGCTGTTTACAAGAGACCTCTTTAGACCTAAAGACACGTTCAGAATGAAAATAAGGGGATGGAGAACCATCTATCACGCTAATGGTCAACAAAAGAAAGCTGGAGTAGCCATACTTATATCAGACAATCTAGACTTTAAAATAAAGACTGTATCAAGAGATGCAGAAGGGCATCATATCATAATCAAGGGGTCTATCCACCAAGAAGACCTAACAATTGTAAACATTTATGCACCAAATGTGAAAACACCCAAATATATAAATCAATTAATCACAAACATAAAAAAAAACTCATCCATAGTAATACCATAATAGTAGGAGACTTCAACACCCTACTCACAGCAATGAACAGATCATCCAATCAAAAAATCAACAAGGAAACAATGGCTTTGAATGACACACTGGACCAAATGGACTTAACAGATATATTCAGAACATTTCATCCTAAAGCAGCAGAATATACATTCTTCTCCAGTGCACATGGAACGTTCTCCAGAATAGACCATCTACTGGGACACAAATCGGTCCTAAGTAGGTACAAAAAGATCGAGATCATGCCGTGTATATTTTCAGACCACAACCCCATGAAACTCAAAATTAACCACAAGAAAAAAATTGGAAAGTTAACAAATACTTGGATACTGAAGAACATCCTACTAAAGAATGAATGGGCTAACTAAGAAGTTAAAGAGGAAATTAAAAATTATATGGAAGTCAATGAAAATGATAACACCACAACCCAAAACCTCTGGGACGCAGCAAAGGCAGTCATAAGAGGAAAGCATATAGCATTCCAGGCCTTCCTAAAGAAGGAAGAAATATCTCAGATACACAACCTAACCTTATGCCTTAAGGAGCTGGAAAAAGAATAGCAAATAAAACCCAAAACCAGCAAAAGACAGGAAATAATTAAGACTAGAGCAGAAATTAATGCTATCAAAACCAAAAAACAGTAGAACAGAACAATGAAACCAGAAGCTGGTTCTTTGAAAGAATTAACAAAATTGAGAAACCACTAGCCAGTTTGATCAAAAAGAAAAAGGAAAGGACCCAAATAAATAAAATCAAGAATGAAAGAGGAGAGATCACAACCAACACAGCAGAAATAAAAACAATAATAAGAGAATGTTACGAGCAATTATAGGCCAATAAAATAGGAAATCTGGAAGAAAAGGACAAATTCCTAGAAACATATACACTACCAAAACTGAAACTGGAAGAAATGGAAAATTTGAACAGACCCATAACCAGTAAGGAAATCGAATTAGTAATCAAAAATCTCCCAAAACACAAGAGTCCAGGGCCAGATGGCTTTCCAGGGAAATTCTACCAAACATTTAAGGAAGAATTAACACCTATTCTCTTGAAACTGTTCCAAAAAATAGAAATGGAAGGAAAACTTCCAAACTCTTTCTATGAAGCCAGCATTACCTTGATTCCAAAACCAGACAGAGACCCCACTAAAAAGGAGAACTACAGACCAATTTCCCTGATGATCAGGGATGCAAAAATCCTCAACAACATATTAGACAACTGGATCCAACAATACATTAAAAAAATTATTCACCACGACCAAGGAGGATTTATACCTGGGATGCAGGGCTGGTTCAGTATCTGCAAAACATTAATGTGATTCGTCACATCAATAAAAGAATGGACAAGAACCATACGATCCTCTCAATAGATGCAGAGAAAGCATGTGACAAAATACAGCATCCTTTCTTGACAAGGACCCTCAAGAAAGTAGGGATAGAAGGGGCATACCTCGACATGATAAAAACCATATATGAAAGACCCAAACGTTAATATCATCCTCAGTGGGGATAAACTGAGAGCTTTCCCCCCTAAGGTCAGGAACAAGACAGGGATGTCCACTCCCACCACTGTTATTCAACATAGTATTGCAAGTCTTAGCCTCTGCAATCACACAACAAAAAGAAATAAAAGGTATCCAAATCGGCCACGAGGAGGTCAAACTTTCACACTTCACAGATGACATGATACTCTATATGGAAAACCCAGAAGATTCCACCAAAAACCTGCTAGAATTGATTCATGAATTCAGCAAAGTGGCAGGATATAAAATCAATGCACAAAAATCGGTTGCATTCCTATACATCAACAATGAAGCGACAGAAAGAGAAATCAAGGAATCGATCCCATTTACAATTGCACAGAAAAACATAAAATACCTAGGAATAAATCTCACCAAAGCAGTGAAAAATCTATACACTGAAAACTATAGAAAGCTTATGAAAGAAACTGAAGAAGACACAAAAAAATGGAAAAGATTCCATGCTCCTGGATAGGAAGAACAAATGTTGTTAAAATGTCGATACTACACAAAGCAATCTAAATATCCAATGCAATCCCTATCAAAATAACACTAGCATTCTTCCCAGAGCTAGAACAAATAATCCTAAAATTTGTATGGAACCAGAAAAGACCCTGAATAGCCAAAGCAATCTTGAAAAAGAAAACCAAAGCAGGAGGCATCACAATCCCAGACTTCAAGCTACACTACAAAGCTGTAATGATAAAGACAGTATCGTACTGGCACAAGAACAGACACTCAGATCAATGCAGCAGAATAGAGAACCCAGAAATAGACCACAAACATATGGCCAACTAATCTTTGTCAAAGCAGGAAAGACTATCCAATGGAATAAAGACAGTCTCTTCAGCAAGTGGTGCTGGGAAAACTGGACAGCGACATGCAGAAGAATGAACCTCAACCACTTTCTTACACCATACACAAAAAAAAACTCAAAATGGATGAAAGATTTCAATGTAAGTCAGGAAGCCATCAAAATCCTTGAGGAGAAAGCAGGCAAAAACCTCTTTGATCTTGCCCGCAGCAACTTCTTACTCAACTCGTCTCTGGAGGCAAGGGAAACAAAAGCAAAAATGACCTACTGGGACCTCATCAAAATAAAAAGCTTCTGCACCACAAAGGAAACAATCAGCAAAACTAAAAGGCAACCAACAGAATGGGAGAAGATATTTGCAAATGACATTATCAGATAAAGGGTTAGCATCTAAAATCTATAAAGAACTTATCAAACTCAAGACCCAAAAAACAAATAATCCAGTGAAGAAATGGGCAAAAGACATGAATAGACACTTCTCCAAAGAAGACATCCAGATGGCCAACCAACACATGAAAAAATGCTCAACATCACTCCTCATCAGGGAAATACAAATCAAAACCACAATGAGATACCACCTTACACCTGTCAGAATGGCTAACATGAACAACTCGGGCAACAACAGATGTTGGTGAGGATGCGGAGAAAGAGGATCTCTTTTGCATTGTTGGTGGGAATGCAAGCTGGTGCAGCCACTCTGGAAAACAGTATGAAAGTTCCTCAAAAAACTAAAAATAGAACTACCCTACGAACCAGCAATTGCACTAGTAGACATTTATCCAAGGGATACAGGTGTGCTGTTTCAAAGGGACACAGGAACCCCCATGTTTATAGCAGCACTATCAACAATAGCCAAAGTATGGAAAGAGCCCAAATGTCCATCGATGGATGAATGGATAAAGAAGATGTGGTATATATATATATATATATATATATATATATATATATATATACACACACACATATATATATATATATACACACACACATATATATATATGTGTGTGTGTATATATATATATATATATGTATACATATATATGTATATATATGTATATATATATATATATATGTGTGTGTGTGTGTATATATATATATATGTATATATATATACATATATATATACGTGGATGGAACTGGAGGGTATTATGCTAAGTATTAGTCAGAGAAAGACAAAAATCATATGACTTCACTCATATGAGGACTTAAAGAGACAAAACGAACATAAGGGAAGGGAAACAAAAATAATATAAAATCAGGGAGGGGGACAAAACAGAAGAGACTCATAAATATGGAGAACAAACTGAGGGTTGCTGGAGGGGTTGTAGGAGGGGGGATGGGCTAAATGGGTAAGGGGCATTAAGGAATCTACTCCTGAAATCATTGTTTCACTATATGCTAACTAATCTGGATGTAAATTTTAAAAAATAAAGAATTGAAAAAAAAAAAGGAATCCAAGTATATCACTAAAAAAAAAACATGAACGCACACTATGAAAGAAGAGAGCAAGAGAAAAAAGGAAAAGAGAAGAAAAATAATCAAAAAATAATTAACAAAATGGCAATAAGCACATATCTATCAATAATTACTTTGAATGTAAATAGACTAAACTCTCCAATCAAAAAACATAGAGTGACAGAATGAATAAAAAGGCAAAACCTATATGCTGCCTACAACAGACTCCTTTCAGACCTAAAGCCACATGCATATTGAAAGGGAAGGGATGGAAAAACATTTACCATACAAATGAAGATGAAAATAAACCAGGGTAGCAATACTTGTATCAGACAAAATAGACTTTAAAACAAAGACTGTAACAAGAGTCAAAGGACACTACATAATCATTAAGGGAACAAGAAGATATAATAATTGTAAGTGTTTATGCATCCAAATACATACGGCACCTATTAACAAACATAAGGAAGTAATTGATAGTAATGCAATAATAGGAGGGGACATCAACACCCCACTTATATCAATGAATAGATCATCCAAACAGAAAATCAACAAGGAAACAGAGGCTTTAAATGACATATTGGACCAAATGGATCTAACAGATGTATTCAGAACATGTTATCTAGAGGATAAATTGAGGGTCGATGGAGGGAGGTGCATGGGGGATGGACTTCATGGGTGATGGGTATTAAGGAAGGCATTTATGATGAGCACTGGGTGTTTACGTAAGTGATGAATCACTGAATTCTACTCCTGAAACCAATATTGCACTGCATGTTAACTAGAATAAAAATTTGAAAGGAAAAAAAAAAAAACATGCTATCCTAAAACAGGATACACATTCTTTTCAAGAGCACATGAAACACTCTCCAGAAAAATACCATGTTAGGTGACAAATGAAGTATCAAGAATTTAAAAAGGACTTAAGTCATACCATGCATCTTTTCAGACCACAATGCTATGAAACTAGAAATTAATAACACGAAAGATTCTGGAAAGAACACAAATATATGGTGGTTAAATAACATGCTACTAAACAACGAATGGGTCAATCAAGAAATCAAAGAGGAAACCAAAAAACAAATGAAGACAAATGAAAATACAATAGCCCAAAATCTTTGGAATGCAGTAAAAACTGTTTAAGTTTATAGTCATACAAGCCCTACCTCAAAAAGGAAGAAAAATATCAAATGAACAACCTAGCTTTACAACGACCAGAGCTAGAAAAAGAGAAACAAAGCTAAAAATGAGTTCGAGAAAGGGAGTAATAAAAATTAGAGCACAAATAAAAACTAAAAAAAGAAAAAAGAAAAGATCAATGAAATGAGGAGCTGGTCCTTTGAAAAGGTCAACAAAACTGATAAACCTTTAACCAGACTCAAAAAAAGAAGAGGAAGAAGAGGACGATGATGAAAACTCAAACAAAATCCGAAATGAAAGAGGAGAAATATCAACCAAAACCACAGAAATACAAGACTGTACGAAAATATTATGAAAAATTCCATGCCAACAAATAGGCAATCTAGAGGAAATAGATAAATTCCTAGAAACATATAACCACTCAAAAATGAACCAGGAAGAAATAAAAACTTTAAACACACCAATTACTAGCAATGAAATTGAATTAATAATCAAAAGGCTCCCAACAAACAGAAGTCCAGAACGAGACAGCTTCACGGGTGAGTTCTATCAAATATTTTTTTTAATTTTTATTTTTGAGACAGAGAGCACAAGCAGGAGAGGGACAAAGGGGAACAGAGGATCCAAAGTGGTCTCTGGGGTGACAGCAGTGAGCCCAATATGGGGCTCAAACTCACAAAACACAGATCATGACCTGAGCTGAAGTTGGATGTTCAACTGACTGAGCCACCCAGGTGCCCCAAGTTCTATCAAACATTTAAAGATGAGTTAATATCTAGCTTAGTTGGGAAGATGGCGGCGTAAGAGGACGCTAGGCTCACCGCGTCCTGCGGATCACTTAGATTCCACCCACACCTGCCTAAATAACCCAGAAAACCGCCAGAAGCCTAGCAGAACAGATTTTCCAGAGTCAAGCTGAGACAAGAGGCCCACGGAAGAGGGTAGGAAGGGCAGAGAGGTGGTGCTCGATACATGGACTGACGGGAGGGAGCTGGGGCAGAGGGCCAGCCCACCGGCAAAGCAAAGCAGAGCCCCTGAGTCTGGCTTGCAAAAGCAGAGGGACCGGACGGAGTGTGTTCTGACAGCAAGCGGGACTTAACATCTGGAAGGTTTTAACGTAACAGCTCTGCTCAGAGAACGGGAGGTCTAGAGGACAATGGGAGGGAGAGTTGTTGAGCCCCAGACGACAGAGCTCAGATTGGCGAGGAACAAAGGCGCTAGCCAGCGCCATCTCCCTCGCCCATCCCCCAGCCAAAATCCCAAAGGGAATCAGTTCCTGTCAGGGAACTTGCTTGCACCGGGCAAACACCCAACGTTGTGCTTCTGCGGATCCAATCCTCGGGCGGTGGGTGTGACTCCCTCCCAGTGCTGCAGGGCCCCTCCAGAAGCGGATCTCTGAAAGAAAAGCGAGCTGAGCATGCCCCTCCTGCCCCTGTGCACCTTGCCGATCCACCCCAGCTAATATACCAGATCCCCAGCACCACAAGCCTGGCAGTGTGCAAGTAGCCCAGATGGGCACGCCACCCACAGTGAATCCCATCCCTAGGAGAGGGGAAGAGAAGGTACACACCAGTCTGACTGCGGCCCCACCCACCAACGCAAGTTATTCAAGACAGCACAAGGGAAGTGCCCTGCAGTTCCACACCACTCCAGGGACTATCCAAAATGACGAAACTAAAGAATTCCCCTCAAAAGAATCTCCAGGAAGTAATAAAGGCTAACGAACTGATCAAAAAGTATTCAAACAATATAACAGAAAGTGAATTTAGAATAATAGTCATAAAATTAATCGCTGGGCTTGAAAACAGTATAAAGGGCAGCACAGAATCTATTGCTACAGAGATCAAGGGACTAAGGAACAGCCAGGAGAAGCTAAAAAATGCTATTAATGATCTGCAAAATAAAATGGAGACAACCACGGCTCGGACTGAAGAGGCAGAGGAGAGAATAGAGGAACTAGAAGATAAAATTATGGAAAAAGAAGAAGCTGAGAAAAAAAGAGATTAAAAAATCCAGGAGTATGAGGGGAAAATTAGAGAACTAAGTGATGCACTAAAGAGAAATAATCTACGCATAATTGGTATTCCAGAGGAGGAAGAGAGAGGGAAAAGTGCTAAAGGTATACTTGAAGAAATCATAGCTGAGGACTTCCCTGAACTGGGGAAGGAAAAAGGCATTGAAATCCAAGAGGCACAGAGAACTCCCTTCAGACGTAACTTGAATCGATCTTCTGCACGACATATCATAGTGAAACTGGCAAAATACAAGGATAAAGAGAAAATTCTGAAAGCAGCTAGGGATAAACACCCTCTAACATATAAAGGGAGACCGATAAGACTAGTGACAGATCTATCTACTGAAACTTGGCAGGCCAGAAAGGAATGGCAGAAGATCTTCAATGTGATGAACAGAAAAAATATGCAGCCGAGAATCCTTTATCCAGCAAGTCTGTCATTTAGAATAGAAGCAGAGATAAAGGTCTTCCCAAACAAACAAACACTGAAGGAATTCATCACCACTAAACCAGCCCTACAAGAGATTCTCAGGGGGATCCTGTGAGATAAAGTACCAGAGACATCGCTACAAGCATGAAACCTACACACATCACAATGACTCTAAACCCATATCTTTCTATAATAACACTGAATGTAAATGGACTAAATGCGCCAACCAAAAGACAAAGGGTATCAGAGTGGATAAAAAAACAAGACCCATCTATTTGCTGTCTACAAGAGACTCATTTTAGACCTGAGGACAACTTCAGATTGAGAGTGAGGGGATGGAGAACTATTTATCATGCTACTGGAAGTCAAAAGAAAGCTGGAGTAGCCACACTTATATCAGACAAACTAGATGTTAAATTAAAGGCTGTAACAAGAGATGAAGAAGGACATTATATAATAATCACAGGGTCTATCCATCAGGAAGAGCTAACAATTATAAATGTCTATGCGCCGAATACAGGAGTCCCCAAATATATAAAACAATTACTCACAAACATAAGCAACCTTACTGATAAGAATGTGGTAATTGCAGGGGACTTTAATACCCACTTATAACAATGGATAGATCATCTAGACACAGGATCAATAAAGAAACAAGGGCCCTGAATGATACATTGGATCAGATGGACTTGACAGATATATTTAGAACTCTGCATCCCAAAGCAACAGAATATACTTTCTTCTCGAGTGCACATGGAACATTCTCCAAGATAGATCACATACTGGGTCACAAAACAGCCCTTCATAAGTATACAAGAATTGAGATCATACCATGCATACTTTCGGACCACAATACTATGAAGCTTGAAATCAACCACAGGAAAAAGTCTGGAAAACCTCCAAAAGCATGGAGGTTAAAGAACACCCTACTAAAGAATGAGTGGGTCAACCAGGCAATTAGAGAAGAAATTAAAAAATACATGGAAACAAACGAAAATGAAAATACAACAATCCAAACGCTTTGGGATGCAGCAAAGGCAGTCCTGAGAGGAAAATACATTGAATCCAGGCCTATCTCAAGAAACAAGAAAAATGCCAAATACAAAATCTAACAGCACACCTAAAGGAAATAGAAGCAGAACAGCAAAGCCACCCCAAAGCCAGCAGAAGAAGAGAAATAATAAAGATCAGAGCAGAAATAAACAATACAAAATCTAAAAAAACTGTAGAGCAGATTAACGAAACAAGAGTCGGTTTTTTGAAAACATAAACAAAATTGATAAACCTGTAGCCAGGCTTCTCAAAAAGAAAAGGGAGATGACCCAAATAGATAAAATCATGAATGAAAATGGAATTATTACAACCAATCCCTCAGAGATACAAGCAATTACCAGGGAATACTATGAAAAATTATAAGCCAACAAACTGGAAAACCTGAAAGAAATGGACAAATTCCTACACACCCACACACTTCCAAAACTCAAACAGGAGGAAATAGAAAGCTTGAACAGACCCATAACCAGTAAAGAAACTGAATCATTTATCAAAAATCTCCCAACAAATAAGAGTCCAGGACCAGATGGCTTCCCTGGGGAATTCTACATTAAAACAGAGATAATACCTATCCTTCTCAAGCTGTTCCAAAAAATATAAAGGGAAGGAAAACTTCCACACTCATTCTATGAAGCCAGTATTGGCTTTGATTCCTAAACCAGACAGACCCAGCAAAGAAAGAGAACTACAGGCCAATGTCCCTGATGAATATGGATGCAAAAATTCTCAATAAGATACTAACAAATCGAGTTCAACAGCATATAAAAAGAATTATTCACCATGATCAAGTGGGATTCATTCCTGGGATGCAGGGCTGGTTCAACATTCACAAATCAATCAACGTGATACATCACATTAATAAAAGAAAAGAACCATAAGATCCTGTCAATCGATGCAGAAAAGGCCTTTGACAAAATCCAGCACCCTTTCTTAATAAAAACCCTTGAGAAAGTCGGGATAGAAGGAACATACTTAAAGATCATAAAAGCCATTTATGAAAAGCCCACAGCTAACATCATCCTCAATGGGGAAAAACTGAGAGCTTCTTCCCTGAGATCAGGAACACGACAGGGATGCCCACTTTCACCGCTGTTGTTTAACATAGTGCTGGAAGTTCTAGCATCAGCAATCAGACAACAAAAGGAAATCAAAGGCATCAAAATTGGCAACGATGAAGTCAAGCTTTCACTTTTTGCAGATGACATGATATTATACATAGAAAACCCGATAGGCTCCACCAAAAGTCTGCTAGAACTGATACATGAATTCAGCAAAGTTGCAGGATACAAAATCAATGTACAGAAGTCAGTTGCATTCTTATACACTAACAATGAAGCAACAGAAAGACAAATAAAAAAAACTGATCCCATTCACAATTGCACCAAGAAGCATAAAATACCTAGGAATAAATCTAACCAAAGATGTAAAAGATCTGTATGCTGAAAACTATAGAAAGCTTATGAAGGAAATTGAAGAAGATATAAAGAAATGGAAAGACATTCCCTGCTCATGGACTGGAAGAATAAATATTGGCAAAATGTCAATACTACCCAAAGCTATCTACACATTCAATGCAATCCCAATCAAAATTGCACCAGCATTCTTCTCGAAACTAGAACAAGCAATCCTAAAATTCATATGGAACCACAAAAGGCCCCGAATAGCCAAAGTAATTTTGAAGAAGAAGACCAAAGCAGGAGGCATCACAATCCCAGACTTTAGCCTCTACTACAAAGCTGTCATCATCAAGACAGCATGGTATTGGCACAAAAACAGACACATAGACCAATGGAATAGAATAGAAACCCCCGAACTAGACCCACAAACGTATGGCCAACTCATCTTTGACAAAGCAGGAAAGAACATCCAATGGGAAAAAGACAGTCTCTTTAACAAATGGTGCTGGGAGAACTGGACAGCAACATGCAGAAGGTTGAAACTAGACCACTTTCTCACACCATTCACAAAAATAAACTCAAAATGGATAAAGGACCTGAATGTGAGACAGGAAACCATCAAAACCCTACAGGAGAAAGCAGGAAAAGACCTCTCTGACCTCAGCTGTAGCAATCTCTTACTCAACACATCCCCAAAGGCAAGGGAATTAAAAGCAAAAGTGAATTACTGGGACCTTATGAAGATAAAAAGCTTCTGCACAGCAAAGGAAACAACCAACAAAACTAAAAGGCAACCAACAGAATGGGAAAAGATATTTGAAAATGACATATCGGACAAAGGGCTAGTATCCAAAATCTATAAAGAGCTCACCAAACTCTACAACCGAAAAACAAATAACCCAGTGAAGAAATGGGCAGAAAACATGAAAAGATACTTCTCTAAAGAAGACATCCAGATGGCCAATAGGCACATGAAAAGATGTTCAACGTGGCTCCTTATCAGGGAAATACAAATCAAAACCACACTCAGATATCACCTCACGCCAGTCAGAGTGGCCAAAATGAACAAATCAGGAGACTATAGATGCTGGAGAGGATGTGGAGAAACGGGAACCCTCTTGCACTGTTGGTGGGAATGCAAACTGGTGCAGCTGCTCTGGAAAACAGTGTGGAGGTTCCTCAAAAAATTAAAAATAGACCTACCCTATGACCCAGCAATAGCACTGCTAGGAATTTATCCAAGGGATACAGGAGTACTGATGCATAGGGCCACTTGTACCCCAATGTTCATAGCAGCACTCTCAACAACAGCCAAATGATGGAAAGAGCCTAAATGTCCATCAACTGATGAATGGATAAAGTACTCCACAATGGAGTACTATGTGGCAATGAGAAAGAATGAAATATGGCCCTTTGTAGCAATGTGGATGGAACTGGAGAGTGTGATGCTAAGTGAAATAAGCCATACAGAGAAAGACAGATACCATATGGTTTCACTCTTACGTGGATCCTAAGAAACTTAACAGAAACCCATGGGGGAAGGGAAGGAAAAAAAAAAAAAAGAGGTTAGAGTGGGAGAGAGCCAAAACATAAGAGACTGTTAAAAACTGAGAACAAACTGAGGGTTGATGGGGGAGTGGGAGGGAGGGGAGGGTGGGTGATGGGTATTGAGGAGGGCACCTTTTGGGATGAGCACTGGGTGTTGTATGGAAACCAATTTGACAATAAATTTCATATATGAAAAAAAAAATAAAATCTAAATGAAATGTATAATTTCCTAAGGAAATACTAATTAACAAAATTTACCCTATCAGTGATAAACAGCTTAAATAGACCAATTTCCATAAAAGAAATAGAGAAAGTTAGCAAGGAACTACCACCACAAAAAAAAGTACCAGGGCCAGGAGTTTTTACAAGGAATTCTATCAAACCTTCAAAGAACAGACATCCCATGCACTACAGATTGTATCACTGAATATTAAGGAAAACTTTCTATTTCTATGAAGCAAGCATAACACCATACCTAAACTGATAAAATTATAGACAAGTATCACTTATAAATATTGATACAAAAATACCAAATAATAACAAACAAATTGAGCACCACATTAAGAAAATAATATGCAATAACCAAGAGGTATTAATTCCAGGAATGCAAGGCAGTTTGATATTGGGAAATTCATTAATACAATATAACACATCCTAGATCTAAGGAGAAAAGTTGTATGATTATTTCCATACATGTTTAAATGGCTCTGACAAAATTCAACATTCTCAAAAATGGGAATTAAGCAAGTCTTGAAGCCAGTGTTTCATTTGGTATGGAAACACTAGAAGCACTTTTACTAAGATCAGGAACAAAGCAAGGCTGCCTGCTATCGCATCACTCTTCAACATCTTACTGGTGGCATGAGACAAAGCAGTTAGATAAGAGAGATCAACTAAAGGCAAAAGAATTGGAAAAAAAAATAAAATTATCTCTATTTGAAGATGATCTGATTGTGTATCTAAAATTAAAATAACAACACTAGCTCAAATGTTTAAAAATTTCAATAAGGTAGTAGGTTATGAAATTAACATACAGAAATCAATAGCCTTAATATACGTAAAAAATAAGGGATACAGCGCAGAAAAAGGCCCTCCTTAGAAATAATCTTAACAAAAACTGTCCAAAACTCCTAAAAGGAAATCTACAAGATACCTAAGTAGATCTGAAATGAATGGAAAGGCATCTCTTACCTCTTATACAGGACAAGTCAACATCATAAAGATGTCAGTTTTACCTAACTCATCAATTTAATGCAATCCTTATAAAAGAATATAAGCTTCTTTACAGAGATAAAGCAATTAATAATCAAGTGCTTTTTAAAAAGTTATAATATTCAGGATATCACTAGAAAAGGAAAAATACAAAGTTGGGAACCAGCCTTACCAGACATTAAGGCATAGTATAAGTCTTTAAAATAAAATAGTATGGTCCTGGTACATGATCTGAAAAACAGACCACTAGAACAGAAAGTCCAGAAAAAAATCAAATATATATGTTCACTTAGTATAAAGGTGACATCTCAAATCAATGCAGCAAAGATGGATTTTTTTTCTTAATAAATGGTTTAAGGGCATCTACTTTAAGAAGGAAAAAAAATTCATACCTCATACCATACAATCCAAATAAACCAGGGATTTTTTTATGTGTTTTTGTTTTGTTTTGTTTTTAGAGAGAGACAGAGCGTGAGCGGGGGAGCGGGAGAGCGGGGGAGCGGGAGAGCGGGAGAGGGAGAGGGAGAGAGAGGGAGAGAGAGGGAGAGAGAGGGAGAGAGAGGGAGAGAGAGAGGGAGAGAGAGAGGGAGGGAGAGAGGGAGGGGACACAGGATCTGAAGCAAGCTCCAGGCTCTGAGCTGTCAGCACAGAGCCCTATGCGGGGCTCAAACTCATGAACCAGGAGATCATGACCTGAGTTGAAGTAGGAGCTCAACTAACTGAGCCACCCAGGTGCCCCAAAATAAATCAGGGATTTAAATGTAAAATGATAATATCAAGGATTAAATGTAAAAATGATATACAAGTACTAGAAGGTAACAGGTAAATTCCTTTACAACTAGGGTGTATGTAAACAGTTTTTAACTAAGACCCACAATTCAGATGTAATAAAAGATTGATAAGCTTGACCTCATAAAATTGAGAACCTTTTTACATAGCAAAAAGTACCATGAACAGTCAAAATACAGCTGTTAAATTGTGAAAAAATATTTGTAACACGTATCACAGATGAAGATCTAATATCCTTAAATAAAGAATTTTTGAAAAGTGGAGGAGGAAAAGAACAAAATTCTCTTAGGAAAATAACTTGAACAGAAAATTCATACACAAAAAAATTTAAGATACTTTAAACATACAAAAAAAGATATGCTATGGCCTCATTTCACGCCACTCCCCCTCTCATTCACTATGTTCTGTGACCATTCCGAACTAGCCGTCTGCAGAAACTTCACGCTTCTTTACTCCTTTTATTATGCTCTCCAAAACTCTTTAAATGGTAGCTAGTCTCTTCAGGTTTTCACTTAAAAGCTAATACTTACAGAGGCATTCTCTGATCCCCTGTCCCAACTACTATCTTTCTCCACCACAATTATTTTATATCGCAGTGCCGTTTTATTTCCTTAGAATGCAACATAATCTGTAACTCTCTCTCCCAATTGAAAATTAGCTTCAAGAAAGGTGCTTTGCTTGTCTTGTTCACCATTGCATCCCTGTGTCTAATACAAAACTTGGCACACAAGCCTAGGTGTAATAAAAGTAAAATAACGAGAAGTTAGGAAGTAGCATCTAGTTTGCTTTCAGCAGTGAGCTGCTGAAAGGAACTAACGAGGTTTAAAGAACTGATATTAATGTGCAGTGTACATAATCCACATTTTTACCAAAATCAGAAACTGCAATACCCCTCAACTGGAGCACTCTCTGTATTTAATCATTCCAATTCCTTTAGTAATTTATATTCAATAAACTTTCTTTTCATCTCACCGAGATCTCCAGTCATTTATCCCTCCTTTTTCTTTCACCTGGTTCATGAAACTCTGGCTGAAGTCGGACGCTTAACCGACTGCGCCACCCAGGCGCCCAATAAACTTTCTTTTCATCTCACCGAGATCTCCAGTCATTTATCCCTCCTTTTTCTTTCACCTGGTTCATGAAACTCTTCTGGCTTCATTTGCTTTCTTCTCTAGCATACTCCCTCAATCTACAACTTCCACATCAATGCCTATCTTTTTCCTCTATCTATAGTAATTTTCAAACTATGAACCACAGGGGTAGTTTAAAATTTGAGCATATTCCTGGGGCCCCAGCCTTCTGATTCAGTAGATCTAAGGTGGAGGCCCAAGAATCTAGATTTTAGTAAGTATCCTAGAAGATTTGGATACCAGTGATCCAAGGATAAAATATACACTGGTTTGAAGGAAGAGATGCCTTTCTTCCTATCTAAGAAGGATACCTCTCTCTGTGCTCTAGAGACCATACTTTTCCATTCTCTCAGAGATTTTACTTTACTGTACTCATTGTCTACATTCTTTAATCTCTCCTTAAATCCTAACAATTTTCCCATAAAGCATATCTGATCCATGTCAACCCCCTCCTTAAAACCCACCAGCTTTTCCCATTTCCAATCTCTGTGGTTCTCAACTTTGAATAACAATGAATTGAAATGTGTTCTAAGCATTATCTGCAAACTAGTGTTTTCCAAAATGTATGCTAAGAGGATATGAAATATATATGAGAGATATCTGCTTTCAAGTTTAAAACAAATGTATTTTGTACAGAAAATGCTAAACATATTTACAGAGCTGTTCTGATTCCACTATGATAAACTGCTTTCAAGAAATCATGTACCATAAAATGCCAAGAAATCATAGAAAGACTACCTGTTGCCCAAATATATAATGTCCCATCTGTGTACTGATACATAGGCAGCATTTATTAAAGAGCGCCATCCATTCCATGTTCAATGGTCTACATTATGTATCTTATAGCTATTATAATTTTAATAACATATGCTTGCATTACTCTAAATGTATTATATAATAAATGCCTATAGTGCATAAACTCATTACTCATTCCTCTGGATCTGTGTCTGAAAAGAATTCATTTACGTGGTCATTATAACTAAATCCAAGTGCACATTTCATTTCCTAAGCTCTTTTTGTTGTTCTCTCAAAATATTAAATATTCTACGGTCAAATAATTTGGGAAACCAAACTTGGGTAAACAGTGTACCTTGCATATAGGTACACTATTCTTTTTTGAATGTATGTAGATACTGTTGTACCTATAAGTAAATTAAAAACACTGCTGCATGGTAGCTTTTTGCCATTACAGATTTTCCCAATTAGTAGAGAGTAAAGAGCCAGTTACTTTAATGTGAGAAACTTTGTTTTTTGGGGAGTCCCTGGGGGGGCTCAGTTGGTTAAGCATCCAACTTGAAACTCAAGAGCTTCTTGAAACTCAAAAGTTTCATACATTTCAAATATAAATTAATCTTTCTAATTAAGAACAGGAGGCCAATAATTCACTTTGTAGACATGATGCAGATTTGGTCCTACAGGTTCATCTGTAAGAACCTCAAGAATTGAAAACAAAGGTAACTAAAGTTTCTGGAGTTTAGCCTTTTGACCATATAAATGAAATCCCAATGATATGTGATGACACCATCACTAAAGTCAATGATGACAGCAGCTGACACTTATTCACTCTGTGCTTTGCAGTGTTAAGCACTTTGCATCACCGTCTCCCTCAGATCTTCATACGACCCTATAAGTAAGGGAGATTGTCATAAGTATTATCTAAATTGTCTTAATTTAATAGTTAATAAAACGAGACTGTGATCCGTTAAATAATCGTCAACTTCCCACAAATAAGCACTTCCTCAGGTATTAACACCTTCCAACTTAGGGCAGGTCTCCCTCCCTCCCATCTGCATGCACTGAGCCCTCTGTCCTTCCCCAGTCCTCTGGGACTGAATTTACCAGGTAGAAAACAGACTCCCCCAGCCCGGGCCCCCACTCACATTCAGCAGCCAGTACCCAGTGCCCTTCTTGTTCTCTTCCTTGGGCAGATAACCAGTCTTAGGCTCCTGGAAGTTACGAGCCGGAGAAGATGCCAACCCTTTTTTGTCCATGGTTTCCACGTTGACATGACGACTCCTGGGAAGCATAGGGGCTGTGTACAGGGAATGGACCCGCCCGCCGCGGTTATCAGCTGCTTTGGAAACCTTAGCCATCCCTTGGTGCGTCTCTATTCCCCCATGCTCTGCGGGTGGGTCTGCGCCTAACCGCCTGCCTGCTACTGCGCATGCGCAGCCCACTAGCGCCCCCCCCCCCCCCCCCCCGCGCATGCGCATGCATACACACCCTGTGACCGCACATTGCCCTGATAGAGCAGGCTTTAGGAAAGTGTGAGCTTCAAGAGCTGGAGGGTCAGCTGCAAGCACTTACCTAAGCCATTTAGGTCTCCCTTACAAGGGAGGCATAGCATGCTGGTGGACAGCAAGGCTTCTCAGCTGTGTGATTGAACACCATAGTTCATTTTCTTATCTGCCCCTCAAACCATTATAAGCCTCTTTTCCCTAAACCAGTTACTTCTGGGAGATTTACAATATCGATAACCACTTCCTTACACTGTCCCCTGAGCTCCAGATGTTATGTTTCCAACAGTCTACTCGGACGTCTTTACTGTCCTATACACTCATAACACGTGTTAATTAATATTCTTCTTCCCTCTCAGACCTCTAGTATGTTCCAAACTCATTTAATGTAGCAATATCATAGCCACAAAAGCTTAAAACTTCAGACATATTTTTTAGCTTTAACCCTAAATATTAGAACCCTACTGTTCCTCTTTATGGCATCTAGTTTACGATACCTCACATACACAACTGCAATGGTTTACTCATGGATCTCCCAGCCTGCTGTCATCCACCCTTTACACTTCTCAATATTAATGCAGTTTACCTTTAAAAACAAACAAAACCAACAAATAAAAATAAAACAAGCAACAGAAATTTTCAGAGCTTTTTTTGTTAGCCATGGATTCGAATTCCTTAATATGGAAACCAAGGGCATTCAAAATGCACTCTGCTACCTCAGGATCCTTATTTATTGGTATTCTACTCAAGATCTATTTTTGTTTTATTCAGTGGCCAGCTCAAACTCCGGCTTTCAGTTAAATCGTATAACCCCATGCCCATACTCTCAAAGCAGAATTAACTGCTGTCTCTAAGCTACAACTTGGCATATCACGACTAGTGGGCTCACACTAATAGAATTAGTTAATTTCAAAAGATAGAGTTCAATGGGGGCAGGAACCTGATTCTCATCTTGTATTCCTCAGGGCTCATGGCACAAGAACCGAAAACTCTTGATACACATTTGTTGTCATTTGGGGTCTATGCTGTGTTGTACTTAATCATTGCGCCAATGAGACTTGCTGCCCAGCAGCACACTATGACTTCTTTAGGGTTCATGTAATAATGCAACATAAAAAGTATCTAATCTGGGGCTCTGGGGTGGCTCAGTTGATTAAGCATCCAGCTCTTGGTTTTGGCTCAGGTAATAATCTCCTGGTTCATGAGTATGAGCCTTGTGTCCAGCTCTGTACTGACAGTGCAGATCCTGCTTGGAATTCTCTCTTTTTCTCTGTCTCTGCCCTCCCCTGCTCACAGGCTTATGTGCTCGCGCACGCACTCTCTCTCTCTAAATAAATAAATAAACTTTAAAAAATATATATCTAACCTAAATCTAGTCAAACCCCTAGACCTAACCTTCTGTCTACAGGAAATTCAGGAGATAGAGAACAAATTGAATGATGCTCTTAGGAAAAAATCAAACAAATGCAAAATGTAGGTGGGACATTCCAAAACAAAATGGTTTGGATTCTTTAAGTTGCAGCCACTCTAGAAAACAGTTTGGCAATTTCTTAAAAAAACTAAACATGTAACTACCATACAAGCTAGCAATTGCACTCCTGAGCAGTTTCCCAGAGAAACAAAAACTTACATTCACACAAAAACCCACACACAAATGTTCATAGCAGCTTTATTCATAATAGCCAAAAAATGAAATCAACTCATGTTTTTCAACTGGTAAATGATTAAACAAGCACCTATCTTGGAATACAAATTAGCAATGAAAAGAGATGAATACACAACTTGGATGAATTTCCTGGGCAGAAAAAAGCTAATCCCAAAAGATTACATACTGTATGATTCATTTATAACATTCTTGAAATGACAAAATGTTATAAATAGAAGACAGATTAGCGGTTGCCAGGGGTTGGAGTTAGAGGTGCAGAGATGGGGAAATAGGTATGGTTATAAAAGGGCAACAATGAAAGACTCCTGTGGTTTTTGGAAGTGTTCAGTATCTTTTAAAAAAATTTTTTTGTTACTGTTTATTTATTTTTGAGAGAGAGAGAGCATCAGTCGGGGAGGGACAGAGAGAGACAGGGAGACACAGAATCTGAAGCAGGCTCCTGGCTCTGAGCTTCAGCACAGAGCTTGAACTCACGAGCCATGAGATCATGACCTGAGCCCAAGTCGGAAGCTCAACTGACTGAGCCACCAAGCACCCTGGAACTGTTCCATATCTTGACTATGGTGGTAGATACACAAACCTACCCAACTGGTAACATTGTATTAATACACACACACACACACACACACACACACACACACAGTGGTACAAGTAAAACTAGAGAAATTTAAATAAGATCAGTGGGTTTTATCAATGTCAATATTCTGGATATGATATACTACAGTTTGTAAAATGTTATTTAGAGACACTGGCAAAGTGTACAAAGGATTTCTCTGTATTATTTCTCAAGTATGCATGAATCTACATTTATCTCAGGAAATTTTTCAATTAAAAACGTCATGGGGGAGAGAAAAAAATGTAAGAAGACCATTTAAAACTAAGAGATAAAACAACAAATGAAATGTGCAAACCTTGACTACATCTTGAGAGACAGCTGAGGAAATTTGAGAATGCACTATTTTCCAGCTATTTCAACAAGATGTGCTATGTAAACAAATGTTCTTATTTTTGGAGGATTCACATTTACATATTCTGGTGAAGTGACATGATGTTAGCAACTTTCAAAAGATTTAGCAAGAAAACAAGGGTGTATAAAGAAAGATAAAACAAATGAGCAAATGTGGCAAAATTTTAACAACTATTAAACCTAGGTTGATCTACATTACAGTTGCTACAGTTATCCTGGTCTTTCAACATTTTTACATTTGATAGTTTCCAAATAAAAAGCTCTCAGAGTTCACTCATTCATATGGTCTTTTCCTTGTCCTCCATCTTTACCGGTAGAAATCCAGCCATCCTATAAAGGACATGCCCACACGCAACCTTACCCACAATACTTTCCTAGATTCTTTAACTCCTATGCCTACCTATGACTTTTGACTAGATAATGAGCCTCTAGAAAGCAGGTACTAGGTTTTGTTCATTTTCTCATTTTTGTGTCCTTTCACAATTCTAGCAATTTGATTGAAATCACATCATCTATCACAAGCCAAGCTTTATGTTTCATAATAGATTACAGATGGTGTATGTAGGCCAGAGGTCCCAAGTGCTGGCTAGTCTACTAGCTATATCACAATCACCTGGGGAATCTTTTTCTAAAAAGACCTACTGAATCTCAGACTCAGATTCAATCTGAATCTCTGGAGATGGGCCTAGAAGTCTATGTTTTGTTCTGCTCATGGGGAGTGGGGAGAGGCCACTCCAATTACTGAATGTATTGCACCCAAAAAAGCAACAAAAGCCTCATTGGGGATCTTGCCTATTGACACCTCAGAAGCTTCACTAAGCCACTCTACCCACACTCGATACAGCGTGAAAAGTGAGAAAAAAGATGACTTTGAGCCAATTATGGAGACATATTAGCAGTGAACTTCCTCAAAGTTTCCCAATCATCATGGCCAAAGGTTTTTTGATAGGCTTGTACAGGTCCACCAGCCGCTCAGGAAATATGTACTTGCTAGGGTGATTGGGAAATTTGAAGTCCGGGTCATACTTCCCAGACCTGAGGAATTTAAAGGCAACTATGCCCGTGCCAGTTACACTACTACCGACCTAGCCAGCTTTCTGAGTTGCATTCCATAGCTGCTCTGGGGCGTCTTTATTCTCTAGGATGTTAGGAGCAAAACTCCCTTCAACCTGGTATTAACTTTCTGTTGCTGCCATAACAAACTACCACAAATTTAGCAGATTAAATAACACACATTTGCTATCTTAACATTCTGTATGTCAGAAGTCTGACATGGGTCTCACTGGGCTAAAATTAAGGTGTCAGCAGGGTTTAATTCCTTCGTGGAAGTTCTAGGGGAAGATCTATTTTGTTGCTCATTGGGATCTTAACAAAATTCAGTTCCTTAAAGATGTAGGACTGAGCCCACATACATTTACTGGCAGGCTGTCAACCAAGGACCATTCTCAGCTACTAGAGATCACCCATATTCCTTGGCTTGTAGCCCCTTCCTCCTTCAAAATGAGCAACATAACTCTCTGCTCTTCTTCCATTGTCATCTCACTCTGACCACATAAAGGAAAAGTTCTCTGCTTTTAAGGACTCATGTGATTACACTGGGCCCAACCAGATACTCCAGGACAATTTCCCCATTTCAGGGTTAAACGACCTTAATCACATCTGCAAAATCCCTTTTGCCAATGTAATGTTCCAGGATCAAGAGATGAACATCTTTGGGGAATATTATCCAGCCTACCACAATCCCCTACACTGGTTTTCTCATATTTCCTTGATGGCATTTGTTCAGGTGTGGTAAGTTTTAGAGCTAATGAATGACTTCCCTGAAGTTTGCTGACGGGGGGGATCACGAACTTCACCACCAGCCTGTTGCCAGCATAACCATCCCTGATCACAGCAAAAGCTGGAACTGGCAGGATGACTTCAGAATTGCCAGCAGACTCACAATTCTGTGTCAGCACAGGGAATCCCCTTTTCAGCAGCTCCAGTCTCCCAGGCAAGATATTTCTAATATGGTGCTCGCACCAAATTTAGACCTATTCTTAGAGCCATCCACCCCTAGTCAATTGGTCAGTCCTCTTCCGTTCCACAACATTCAGTTGCTTGCTAATCAGGCAGGCCCAACAGCTTTATTGATGTGCTTGATAGACTTTGAGATATAGCGTCCCATGGAGAGTCTGTCTTGTTATTGTCTTAAGCTCTAGGGTCTCATACCAGTTGAGGCACCAATGAATACGGCTCTGAAGAGACCTTTTTCCATGCAGGGCACATCTCAAGAGTAGGATTTCCTCATCCAGAGATGTCTCTGACAGAGAGCTTGAGAAAAGGCGTGGTGATTTCTCCTCCTATTTCTTGTTGCACAAAAAAAGAGGCAGAGGAAAGGGCAGTGTAGAGGTCAACTGAGATCTCTCAATAAGCTCACAGGTCTCTCATTTATTTCCCTGAATTCTTGTTCCACTCAGCTCTTTTGCTACATGTTTTTTGAAGCTCCCTAAATTATTCTGATGTGCAGCCAGATATGGGAAAACTGGCATGGGCTTTTAAGGGAAAAAAAAACTTTTATGGTTATAAAACTTTTTTATTGAAGTATAATTAATATACGGTATTATATTAGTTTCAGGTGTACAACAAAAAGATTCAACAATTCTATACATTACTCAGTGCTTACCAGTGTAAGTATGGTTATCCTCTGTCACCATTTTTACAATTTTATTGACTGTATTCCCTATGCTGTACTTATCCCTGTGACTTATTTTGTAACTGGAAGTTTGCACCTCTTAATCCTCTCCATTTTACCCATCCTCCCACCCACCTCCCCAGTTTGTTCTCTGTATTTGAGTCTTCTTTTTTTTGTATTTGTTGTTTCTTAAATTCCACATACAAGTGAAATCATATGGTATTTGTCTTTCTCTGACTTATTTCACTTAGCATTATACCCTCTAGGTCCATCCATGTTTCTACAAATGCCAAGATTTCATTCTTTTTTATGGCTGAGTAATATTCAATTCCATGTTTATACCACAACTTCTTTATCCTTTCATCTATGGAGAGACACTTGGGTTGCTTCCCTATCTTGGCTATTGTAAACAATGCTGCAATAAACACAAGGGGTGCATATATCTTTTTGAATTAGTGTTTTTGTTTTCTTTGGGCAAATACACAGTAGTGGAATTACTGGATCATATGGTAGTTCTATTTTTAATTTTTTGAGGAACCTCCATACTGTTTTCCACAGTGGCTACACCAACTTGCATTCCCACCAACAGCGCACAAGTGTTTCTTTTTCTCCACATCCTCCCCAATGCTTATTATCACTGGTCTCTTTGAATCTAGCCATTCTCACAGATGTAAGGTGACTTTTCATTTGTGGTTTTGATTTGCATTTCCCTGATGATTAATTATGTTGACCAGCTTTTCATGTATCTGTTAGCCATGTGTATGTTTTTGTTGGCAAAATGTCAATTCAGGTCCATTTTTTTAAATAGATTATTTGTTTTTTGGTGTTGAGTTGTAGAAGTTCTTTACATATTTTGGATATTAACACCTTATCAAATATATCAAATATTTGCAAATATCTTCTCCCATTTAGTAGGTTGCCTTTCATTTTGTTGATGGTTTCCTGTGCTATGCAAAAGCTCTTTATTTTGGTGTTGTTCCAATATGAAACTTTTCAAACAGAAGAGGTACATTTTATTAGTCATGAAGGAAAGCATCTTTCAAGCTAAATTACAGTATATTTATTACATGATATATAATCGCAACCACCAAGCCAGTTTCAAAAAAGACAAATTTCATATTTTAATTTATTCAGTAAGGAGACATTAAAAATACATAAAGGCCTTTTGACCCCTTCTTCCCTACTCCCTAAATTTTATGTTTAAACCTGATATATATTTTGTAACACTAATGTTTTTTTCTGTATTAGAGCTTTTCAAGGTAATGATTATAAATGCAACTAACTTGAGAGAACAGGAAATAGACACATTCACCTGCTGTTTTCTAGCTCATTACCTCCTTTGTCATTAAGATGATAATGCTAAAGAGATTAATGTTTGGGTATGAATTGCAGATACAATTTTTACATTTTCCATAATCTTGAGAAAATTTTCAGTACTATATAATCAAAAAATCAATTCCAAATACACCTGCACACATCTTATAAAAATACATTTAAAAACAAGAATAGGAAAAATTCTAAATACGGGGTCATTATTATTCTGAAGGTGAGCTGGCATCATGAAGAAGCTTTGAGTCCTTTATCTTTTTCAGGATATTCTTCCACATCAGAGGAGAACATCAACTCTGGGAGAGAAAATGAACAGATCTTACTCAAAATGGTTTCCCAGTACCTCAAAAAGAGTTTTACAGCTTAGTTATAAACAGATTCTCAAAATATTGACATATTTAATACATATAAAGAAAACTCTCAAGTACAAATAAGAATTTTTAATAATGAAATCTGATTTAAAAGGTGAGTGAGGAGCACATGAGTGGTTCAGTTAAGCATCCGACTTTTTTTTTAAGTTTATTTATTTATTCTGAGAGACAGAGAGAGAGAGAACAGAGGAAGGGCAGAGAGAGAGGGAGAGAGAGAATTCCAAGCAAGCTCCATACAGTCAGCACAGAGCCTGCTTGGAATTCTCCCTTTATCTCTCTCTGCTCCTCCCCTGCTCATGCTGCTCTCTCTCTTTCAAAATAAATAAACTTTTAAAAAATAAATAAAAGGCAAGTAAATGACAAATGTACAAATAGTGCATTTTAAAATGTTTAAATTTTAAATGTACTGTAAACCACTGAAAAATAAAACATATATAATGGAGACAATAACGCTTACCAGAAAATTTAAGTCACTTAGAGAACCTGGGATTATTAAACAGCTAAAAGGTCTAATTCTATAGTGACCATGATAACCTACAACGGAGGGGCAGATGAAGAGCAAGGACTTGGGACTGACACGAGGCATGTGCCCGTTTATCTTAAATGTCTTATCCCATTTAATCACCATAACAACCCAATAAGCAAGTTATTATCATCCTCATTTTATATTTACACTTTTTATCCACATAGAAATAAAAATATTTTATGACTCACACGGCCCTAAAAGAGAGCAGGATCCCCGAAATCTGCACAAAGCCAGCTCAATCCAGCTTCAATCCCAATCATAGTGTGGAATGTTATTAGTTGACATTTCTACATGTAAACTATTACTTAGCATATAGGTGTGTAATTTATCAAAATATCAAGACATAAAGAAAAAGAAGACCTTAGGAATTTAGTAAAATAAAGTCCTCCAATATAAATATTACATGAAAAATTCCTTGAATGACAAAACTATGCTGAGTGAAAATAGGAAACAGCAAAATACATAAAGCCTCAGACAACTTGTAAATATACTTCAAATACTCCAAAAGGAACAAAGCAACAGAATATTCAGTGAAGGAACATGAGAATTATGATGCAAAAGGTACATTTGTGAATAAGAATATACCAGATTTAGTTTTTACAAATGGAAATATTGGAAAGATTCTCAATTCTTAGACTTCCGAGGTTATAATTAGTTGATCAAATCACAAAGGCTCAGGATATTTAACCAATCAAGAATAAATAACCAAAGTCCAGAAAATATCAGAGAGATTCAAGGGTGAAACTCGGGAACATCTGCTAAAGAAATACAAGTTACACTAGAAATACTAAGCAGTTCCTAGAGCAGTTCTCAAGGGCTATCAGGTTGCTAATATGATTCCCCTTCTCCAGATGTTCCAAAAAGGGTCTGGGGACAATAGATTAGTAAATCTCACTTTCCACCAAGCACACTAAAGCTAGGATTACTACACATTCCATTAGACAATGAAGGGTTAAGAATTTGTGCCAGGTAGAGGAGGTAAGAATGAATATGTCTGATAAAAGCTACATAGATGAAGCATGATTTATTTCAAATTAAGAGATACTTTGATCAGAAGGAGATCAAAAGAAATGAAGAGCAAAGACTCTCTATAAAATACTTGAAGGGTTCCAAGAGAAGAATTACCTCCTAAATATAAATATGTACATGGGCCACAGAAGACTTTCACTAAGTACTCTAGGGCTCCAACTCTCTTAGACTCTCACTGCTTCTCCTGGCTTTGTTTCACCACTTTACCGTTACTCTTCTTTCATTATTTTACTTTAAACACAGCTTTGTTATCAGAATATTATAAGCTATATTCAATAAAAGAAAATTTATAAAGTCAAAAGATTTCATGATATTCTTATACTATTTCTTCTTTAATACCTTCACTAAGATCCATGCCTGGCCTGTAAGACAAAAAAAGCCATGACAGTCCAACCAGAAGGGCCACCACCAGATTCACTATAATCCACGGCTGGAGAACCTGTTCCTCAACTCCTGCTGCCCTAAAGACACACAAACACTCATTAGAAATATCTTCATTTAGGTTCATATATCCAAATATATCTCTTTAAGGAACTTTAAAAAAATTAGTTCTCACCTAGAGAAACAACAAGCATGAAATAAGTATACAACATATAATTTCCCTATAAAATACACCATATATATATATAAATACACACACACACACACACACACACACACACACACACACATACCCACACACACCCCATGAGAATAAAGGTTCAAAGGTTACTGAACTCTATCACCAAACAAATTTTCTAGGTTTCCCTTCCATCTACTGTGGTGCTACTCATGTCCCTAGCTACTCTCACAAAAAAGACTGCCCGTCTCAGTTTTGTGAACTTGACTCTCAACTCACCTGTCAGCTTCATGACTGGCCACTGATCTGTGGAGGCTGGTTCTCCTTAGATTGTTCTCTTTCTAGCATTGCTTTTCTAGCAGCATTTCTGACTGCATCCCAGCTACCCACTCCCATCACTATTCTGGAGTATTAGGCCCCTGATTGGGGGCAAAGGTACAAGGCTTCTACAGTTCATGGTCTATGACTGATCTTACAACCGTAACTTAATAGATTTAAAACAGACTTATAAAAAGAGTACATTTCATTAAAAATGCAATCAAATAGCAATCGTTATCCATTAACCAAGGTAATAGGTATTTTCTTACCATAATTTTGGAAACAAAAACAGGGCCTTCATTATTATTTTTAAATGAAAACATGTAAGAGAGTAGAAGGACAAGAACAGTACCATTACTCCAGTTGTTGCTGTTATTTTACATCAACAATTGCTAATGCTATTGTGAGTTCTTACCAGAGGCTACCATTAACAGAAGAAGGTGTGTAAAGGTGAATTCTGTCACTTGTCATTTGCTGACTCAGAGATAATATAAGAGCAGTAAAGTACACTGAGAAAAAGACAAATGAAATTACTAATGTATTTTTAACAACCCAGTTTATTTTGAATTTATAGATTACTTTAAGGTCAAAACTCCATACTTTGGGGAATGATGACATAAAAGAAATTCATTTGATCAATTTCAATAGGCTGGCTAGCCTTATTTTAATTTTCAAGAATATAGATGCAGAAGGGTATTTTGAGATGCTCATTATTTCATCATTAGAAATTATAAGAACCTAAAGGTCTTAAGAAATTAAATTACTTAAGGTCTTAAAACTAGTTTTATTAATACTCTCATAATGTAGAACAAAATGTATTCCAAATTATCAAAAAGATATAAAATAGTATTTGTTACTGAAATGCCATGCCAGCTGAATCTGTTTAATATCAAGTAGAAAATCCAAAACTGAAACATTACAAAATATAAGACAAATCAAGCTTTTAAAAGCTATCTAGATCAACCTGTACTGGAAAACAATTCTATCAAAATTATGCCTATCATATTTTTTTAATTGCAAATTCCACTGGACATCTATAAGTAATGCTTATAAGTAGCAATAACATAAAATCTTTCTAAAAGTAAAATTAAACTTTTCTTGGTTCAAAATTACAGTGTAATTCAAGTATTACACAATTATCAAATTAAACTATTTACTCACAGAAAGATGCTAAAGCTGTAGGATCCAGGGCAAGAAAATTTCGGATTGCTACTGATGTTTTAGCAAAGTCGATCCTAGAAAATACAAAATCCGCTTGTCACAGTGCATTCGTAAACCTCTCACAAAACTGTACTCTTTTGACTATCATTTTTTCCTTCTCTATTCTAATGCTACCACATACATTGTCTATTATTAAGCTTTAAGTGGCTACAGTTTATATAAACACACATGAAAGAATATCTTATTTACAAAAGCCACATAAAACATTTAACTAGATTAGTATTTAGTCAATATTCTTTTGGAGTTAAGACATTCTTAACAAATTAAATTAAACATGAACTGCAAAATTTCATTAGATTCTACCTCTTTGTATTACCCATATCATTAGGCTTTAAGTTGTTGTTTTTCTTAAAGGGTTGAATTGTGTTCTCAAAGACATGTTGAACTTCTAGCCCCTTCCCCCTTTTCCTGTGAACATGACCTTATTTGGAAATAGGGTCTTTACAGATGTAATCAAGTTAATATGAGGCCATTAGAATGGGCCCAATACAACTGGCGTCCTTAGAAGGAGAGAAGGGAAGACCATCACGTGACAAAAAAAGCAGAAGTTGGAGTGATGTGCCTACAAACCAAGGAACTCTAAGGATTGCCAGCAACCACTGGAAGCTAAGGAAAGACGTGGAAGAGACTCTTGATCCAGCCCTCCAGAAAGGAACCAACCTGACCAACACCTTGATTTCAGAATTCTAGCCTCCCAAACTGAGAGGGAATAAATCCCTGTTGCTTTAAGCCACCCAGTTTGTAATACAATTGATCCTTGAATAACACAGGGTTGAACCGCATAGGTCCGATTACACGCAGATTTTTTTCAATAAATATAGTGCAGTACTATAAATGTATTTTCCTTATGAGTTTCTTAATAACTTTTGTTTTTTCTGGCTTAATTTTTTAGAAGAATACAGTATGTAATACATATAACATACAAAATATGTGGTAATCAACTATTTATGTTATTGGTGAGGCTTCTGGTCAACAGTAGGTTATTAGTTAAGTTCTCTGAGGGAGTCAAGACTTATATATCAATTTTTGACTTGCAAGGGGTCAGTACACCCAACCCCTGAGATTTTCAAGGGTCAACTGTACTTTGTTACAGGAAACCTAGGAAACTCATACAATACCCAGAGTCTCACCTATACCTGATTCAGATGATTTGGAAGATGATATTTGGAACTGTTTTCATTGACTGTATTTGGAAGAAATTTTAAACTCAGAGTTGATGCTGGAATGGGTTTAGATTTGGGAGATGCTTTTGTTGAGAGTATTCCCATCCCCTCCTGCCCCCCAAAAATGGAAACAGACTGGCTTTTAAAAAGAAAGTCAAATTAATATTAATTCCCTTTTGAAAACTGTCATAGGGACAATGCTCAACATTTCTGAAGAAAAGTTAGAGGGATGTGCAGTCACAATAATCTTACCTGTCAAAAGTTGAAACGGTACTTAGAGCCAAAAGCAAGTAGAGAAGACTCTGGAATGGATATGCTAAGGTCTTATACTGTTGCAGAAGGTTTGAGAGGTTAGAAAGCTGATCCCCTGCCAGAATATATATGAAAACAATATTCCACACAGCACAGCCAGCCAAGAAGCCATGGGAAAAGAGACCAATCATCCTGAATGGAAAAGGGTTTAATTATTACACACGCATTACTAAAGTAAAAAGCTAAAATATTTTTTAAATCTCTTCACATGTAAGAATAAAACTCAACATTTCAAAAAACTAAAACCAAGCTTTTTCTTTTTATCACACTGATAGGCAGATGATTTAACTCCAATTAAATATTTTAAAAAATATACCTATTTACTATTTTAAGTTGTCAATTTTGTTCACAGTATAGAACAATCAAGACTTATTTTTAAAAAAATTATGGAACATCTGTTTTAAGAAAAGTCCAACAAAAGCAGTCACCTGAAAGCCCGGTGCACTGAGAGTGCAACATCTCTGGTCGTCCAGGAAAGCTTCACGTCCATTGACACCTCTATGTTTTCTGTGGTCTTTATCAACTCTGAACGATCAGCAGCCTGGAATCTCCCTAAGAACACATTACGCACTTGTCAACAACTAGTAACATTGAACCCTGGCAGGCTGTTTACATTATTTCACACTGTAAGAACCCTCAGACTGAGATTTTGTGGTTTTTCTATCTAAAAACTCTCCCTGATCCAGTCCCGATTTCAGAAGGCTCTTCTCTTTTGGTTGCTTAAATATACTATTTTTTTTATCTTTAAGAAAAATAAACAAAGTCCATATATTTCCTTCTCATCCCAAAATAGATGTTAAAGTAACAGTTTTGGAAATCAATTACATTTAATGAAATAATGAACTTTCCACCCAGAACAAAGTCTAGAAACCTTTAACATGACATAATCCAAAATATTCTAATTTTGAGATGTTAGTTTATTAAAGTTCAAATGCCAACACTATAAAGCTAAGTCAATGTTTGAAAACACTTCAAATTTCTTAGGAAAAAATGCCAGTGTGTGTAGCATGGCATTCTGTGATGACAGAGTGGAAAGGGGTTGTTTTATAAACATAAAATTCCTGTGACAAGTATCCGTTCAAGTGTCAGCACCACAACACTGTGTGAGCAGAGCATTATCCTTTTACTGTTGACAAGGCTCCTTCTTGTAGATCTACCAATCCACAAACAGACCTCAGGAAGCAGGAAAGGTTCCATTTCATTATCTTTGCCAAATCTGGCTGTCAAGTATTTGGGAGGATGAAAGACAGAGGTGCAAGACCTAATTTTCCCTCAGAAAAGACAACTTCTGGGCAAGCAACTGGTGTCTTTTATGGTCAGTTATTCTAGGAGGGAAGTTTCTGTGCTAAGGGAAACAAGAATAAAAATGAGGATTCAGTGACATTGCTTAAAAACAGACTATAAAAAATAGATATTGCTTAAAAGTGAGGATTGAGCGATATTGCTTAAAAACAGAAGTAAATTAAAAACCAACATAGTATACTAGTAAAAATGCTTGACTAGAATAGTCACATAACCTCAGTTCAAGTCCCAGTTCTGCACTAACCTACTTCGAGACCCTGTCTAAGTCAGCCTCTCGGGATCACAAGTCTCTCACTGGCTAAGAACTCCAAGATGCCTCACATGGGATCTTATAGAATACAAATTCTAAAATAATTTACATAAAATCTAAATTATAAATTTTAATACCAATGTTTATTTTTCATTTGAGTTCTTTAAGCAGCATATTCATAGCATATTCATGGGATATGTGTGGTCATGATCATGCTTTCCATGTTTTTCTTAAACACTGCAAATGGAGTTTTATAATCAATGTCAGAAAGAATATGGAGCTACAACACTGTATTTCTTATTTAATATGGTAATACCATCATGTATATTCTCTCATTTATTTGTAATTATAAAAATCATATCATTATCTGCCCTACCACCAGCACCACCATCATTATTGAAAACTGGTAAAGGACAACAAAAAATAAAGAAATGGGTGAAAGTGGGTGGGAGATTTTCAAAGTTACCCACAATCCCATAACCCAGAAACAACCAACATTAATATTTTGGCATATTTCCTTCTAGTCTTTTGTCCTATACATTTTTCTACAGTTGAGCTCAAACTACATATGTGTGTGTATGTTTATTTTTCATTAAATCTTTCCACGAATTGGGGCGCCTGTGGCTCCGTCAGTTAAGCATCGGACTTCGGCTCAGGTCATGATCTCGTGGTTCATGAGTTTGTGTCCCACATTGGGCTCTGTGCTGACAGCTCAGAGTCTGGAGCCTGCTTCAGATTCTGTGTCTCCCTCTCTCTCTCTGCCCCTCCCCCACTCATGCTCTGTCTCTCTGTGTCTCTCTCTCACTCTCAAAAATAAAAACATTAAAAAAATTTTAAATCTTTCCATGAAATTAAAAATTCTCTGTAAACACTATTTTTAATGGTATGGAAGATTTTATTATACAGACACACCATAACTGACTGAAATCATGCCCCTTCCATTTTATATTTATATTGTTTGCAGTTTTTCACTCTCAAGAATAACAGTATGATGGTTAGCTTTGTTTATAAATTTTTGTTCATATTTTTATTTCCTTAATTCAGATTTCCAGAAATATAATTCCTAGGCAAAAGGATATCCTTGTATCATTCCTAAAAAGCTCATATTCAAACACAAGGAAGTACTTACGGCTTTTTTCCACAAACACTTTGCCTACAGGCTGGCTAATGCCAGTGGGCACAGTGAATCTAGACTGTTGTTCTGGACTGCTTTGCTCATCAGTAATTATGTCTTCATCTTCTACTCCTAGTTCATTGGCATACTGTAATTCTGCTGGCTGGGTTTTCCTGTAATCAGGAAGAATGTAAGAAAAATGGATTATTACTGTATTTTTACAGACACACATAAGGAGATACCTGTAAAAGAGCTCTAGACTTGGGAATCGAGAAATTTGGTTTTACTCAAATGGATTATTAACTGTTATGTGCAGCAAGTCACATATATTTATGTGGGCCTCAGTTTTCTCATCTGGAAAATGAAGTGACTGAACTAGATTTGTAAGGTTCTTTCCAAACTAAAAATGATAGGATTGTATACAAATATTGATCACTATTTATTGGGTAATTTCCAAAAACAAACAATAGTGTTATATAACTTCTTTAAAGTATCCCATTCTATTTTATCCGAGACTTAATTTCCTATGCTAAAATACACATTTTTTTTATTGCTGAAATAATCACAATTTGAATTCTATTAACATGAGAAAATATATCACAATAGCCCATTTTATTAATATTACCTTCAAATTTCAGTATGTTTAGTATCTAACTTTTTGCTATTCATATAATATCTTCTATTGATGTTCATCTTTTTTAGAGATAGCTCCTAAATTTTTAATTTAAGTATAGTATTTTACATTTGCAGTTGTTTACTCTTTTCAAATCTATCATTAGGTTGGTTTAACTGATATTTTTGTAATCTTAATTACCGTATTTAATATGACTTAATCCAAACCTACAACCTGAGAGCTCTGAATTAAGTAGCATAGTGTCCCTGAAGAATATTTAGAAGGACACATAATTCTTACTTTGTCTTCCTTCGAGGTTTCTGAATAACCACCTCCTCAGTTGGCTCCATATGAATACCATTTTCATTTCGTAATAAAGATGCATTGGATGCCTTCTTTTGGGCAAAGGAAGTCTCCAATTCTGAAAATAAAGTATATTAAATTTTCAAGTTACTACAACATAGAAAGAAAAGTAACGTATAAAACTTATAAGACAAGAAAACTTTAAAAATTCTAATTAGAGTAGAACAGATCAATGAAACCAAAAGCTGGTTCTTTGAAAGAATTAACAAAATTGATAAACCACTAGGCAGTTTGATCAAAAGGAAAAAGGAAAGGACCCAAATAAATAAAATCAAAAAATGAAAGAGGAGAGATCACAACCAGCACAGCAGAAATAAAAACAATAATAAGATAATATTATGAGCAATTATATACCAATAAAATGGGCAATCTAGAAGAAATGGAAAAATTCCTAAAAACATATACACTGCCATAACTGAAACAGGAAGAAATGGAAAATTTGACCAGACGCATAACCAGTAAGGAAATCGAATTAGTAATCAAAAATCTGCCAAAACACAAGAGTCCAGGGCCAGATGGCTTTCCAGGGGAATTCTACCAAACATTTAAGGAAGAGTTAACACCTACTCTCTTGAAGGCGTTCCAAAAAATAGAAATGGAAGGAAAACTTCCAAACTCTTTCTATGAAGCCAGCATTACCTTGATTCCAAAACCAGAGACCCCACTAAAAAGGGGGTGATCATGACCACCAATTTCCTTGATGAACATGGATGCAAAAATCCTCAACAATACATTAGCCAACCAGATCCAACAACATTAAAAAAATTATTCACCACAACCAAGTGGGATTTATACCTGGGATGCAGGGCTGGTTCAATATCCACAAAACAATTAACATGATTTATCACATCAATAAAAGAAAGGACAAGAACCATATGATCCTCTCAGTAGATGCAGAGAAAGCATTTGACAAAATACAGCATCCTTTCTTGATAAAAACCCTCAAGAAAGTAGGGATAGAAGGATCATACCTCAAGATCATAAAAGCCATATATGAAAGACCCAAATGCTAATATCATCCTCAAGGGGGAAAAACTGAGAGCTTTCCCCCTAAGGTCAGGAACAAGACAGGGATGTCCACTCTCACCACTGTTATTCAACACAGTATTGCAAGTCTTAGCCTCTGCAATCAGACAACACAAAGAAATAAAAGGCATCCAAATCGGCCAGGAGGAGGTCAAACTTTCACTCTTCACAGATGACATGACACTCTATATGGAAAACCCAGAAGATTCCACCAAAAAACTGCTAGAACTTATCCATGAATTCAGCAAAGTAGCAGGATATAAAATCAATGCACAGAAATCGGTTGCATTCCTATACAACAACAATGAATCAACAGAAAGAGAAATCAAGGAATTGATCCCATTTACAGTTGCACAAAAAACCATAAAATACCTAGGAATAAATCTAGCCAAAGAGGTGAAAAATCTATATACTGAAAACTATAGAAAGCTTATGAAAGAAATTGAAGAAGACACAAAGAAATGGAAAAAGATTCCATGCTCCGGCATAGGAAGAACAAATATTGTTAAAATGTCGATACTACACACAGCAATCTAAATATTCAATGCAATCCCTATCAAAATAACACCAGCATTCTTCCCAGAGCTAGAACAAATAATCCTAAAATTTGTATGGAACCAGAAAAGACCCCGAATAGCCAAAGCAATCTTGAAAAAGAAAACCAAAGCAGGAGGCATCACAATTCCAGACTTCAAGCTATACTATAAAGCTGTAATCATAAAGACAGTATTGTACTGGCACAAGAACAGACACTCAGATCAATGCAGCAGAATAGAGAACCCAGAAATGGACCCACAAACGTATGGCCAACTAATCTTTGTCAAAGCAGGAAAGACTATCCAATGGAATAAAGACAGTCTATTCAGCAAGTGTTGCTGGGAAAACTGGACAGCGACATGCAGAAGAATGAACCTGGACCACTTTCTTACACCATACACAAAAATAAACTCAAAATGGATGAAAGACCTCAAAGTAAGACAGGAAGCCATCAAAATCCTTGAGGAGAAAGCAGGCAAAAACCTCTCTGATCTTGCCCGCAGCAACTTCTTACTCAACACGTCTCCAGAGGCAAGGGAAACAAAAGCAAAAATGAACTACTGGGACCTCAACAAAATAAAAAGTTTCTGCACTGCGAAGGAAACAGTCAGCGAAACTAAAAGGCAACCAACAGAATGGGAGAAGATATTTGCAAATGACATATCAGATAAAGGGTTAGCATCCAAAATCTATAAAGAACTTATCAAACTCAAGACCCAAAAAACAAATAATCCAGTGAAGAAATGGGCAAAAGACATGAATAGACACTTCTCCAACGAAAACGTCCAGATGGCCAACCGACACATGAAAAAATGCTCAACATCACTCCTCATCAGGGAAATACAAATCAAAACCACAATGAGATAACACCTTACACCTGTCAGAATGGCTAACATGAACAATTCAGGCAACAACAGATGTTGGCGAGGATGCGGACAAAAAGGATCTCTTTTGCATTGTTGGTGGGAATGCAAGCTGGTGCAGCCACCCTGGAAAACAGTATGGAAGTTCCTCAAAAAACTAAAAATAGAACTACCCTACGAACCAGCAATTGCACTAGTAAGCATTTATCCAAGGGATACAGGTGTGCTGTTTCAAAGGGACACAGGAACCCCAATGTTCATAGCAGCACTATCAACAATAGCCAATGTATGGAAAGAGCCCAAATGTCCATCAATGGATAAATGGATAAAGAAGAAGTGATATATATATCCAATGGATTATTACTCAGCGATCAAAAAGAATGAAATCTTGCCATTTGCAACCACGTGGATGGAACTGGAAGGTATTACGCTCAGTATTAGTCAGTCAGAGAAAGACAAAAATCATATGACTTCACTCATATGAGGACTTTAAGAGGCAAAACAGATGAACATAAGGGAAAGGAAACAAAAATAATATAAAAACAGGGAGGGGGACAAAACAGATGAGACTCATAAATATGGAGAATAAACAGAGGGTTACTGGAGGTGTTGTGGGAGGGGGGATGGGCTAAATGGGTAAAGGGCACTAAGGAATCTACTGCTGAAATCATTGTTGCACTATATGCTAACTAATTTGGGTGTAAATTAAAAAAAATAAAATAAAATAATTCTAATTAGACCAAAATTTTTTCATCATTTTACTAATTTTTAATTTTTATAATGTTATACCTCTAAATGCTCACCAAAAAAACAGAAATTGTAATGCCAAAAATATGGGAAAAATTATGTAATCCAGTACCCAGAGTTTTGGGAGAGCCCCAAGATTACCTACAGATCACATATTCACCCAACGGACCCACAGGACTCAGAAGTCATTACACTCACCAGTCCTTACATTCATAGTTACAATGTATCACAGTGAAATGACATAAAGTAAAATCAGCAAAGGGCAAAGGCACATGGAGTAAAGTCCAGAGGAAACCAGGTATAAGCTGTCAAGAGTCATCTATCAATGGAGTCCACACAGGATGCGCTAATTCCTCCAGCAACAAGCTGTGACATGTATGACACTTTCTCTACCAGGAAAGTTCATTTAAACTCAGCACCCAAGGCTTTTATTGGCACCTGATTACATAGGCACTCCCTGCCTAGCACATACCAAAATTCCAGATTCCCAGAAGGAAAGCAGGTGTTCAGCATAAATCATATTGTGTACACAAATGCACAGCAAACCACCCTTATAATTTAGGGAAAGTTTTATTTAAGTGTGGGGAACTGCTTATCATCCATGTTCCAGAGGTTGAAGACGCAACCTTGCAAGTGGCCTTTCTTTTTCTTTTTTAAAATTATTCTCAAGCTAGTTGTATACAGTGTGGTCTTGGCTTCAGGGTGGATTCCAGTGATTCATCGCTTACATATAACACCCAGTGCTCATTCCAACAAGTGCCCTCCTTAATACCCATCACCCATTTTCCCCATCCCCATTAACCCTCAATTTGTTCTCTGTATTTAAGAGTCTCTTATGGTTTCCTCCCTCTCTGTTTTTATCTTATTTTTCCTTCCCTTCCCATATGATCATCTGGTAAGTTTCTCAAATTTCACTTATGAGTGAAATCATACAATATCTCTTTCTCTGACTGACTTATTTCGCTTAGCATAATACATTCTAGTTCCAACCGTGTTGTTGCAAATGGCAAGATTTCTTTCTTTTTCATTGCTAAGTAGTATTCCATTGTATATATATACCACATCTCCTTTATCCATTCATCAGTTGATGAACACTTAGGCTCCATAGTTAATATCTTCCTCAATTGGGAAAAATTGAGAGCTTTCCCCTGAGATCAGGAACATGAGAAGAATGTCCATTCTCACCACTGTTGTTCAACATAGTATTAGAAGTCCTAGCCTCAGCAATCAGACAATAAAACGAAATAAAAGGCATCCAAACTGGCAAAGAAGAAATCAACCTTTCACTCTTCACAAGTGACATTAAATTCTACATGGAAAACCCAAAAGACTCCACCAAAAAACTGCTAGAGTTAATACAGGAATTGATCAAAGTTGCAGGATATAAAATCAATGCACAAAAATCAGTCGCATTTCTATACACCAATAATGAAACAACAGAAAGAGATATCAGGGAATCGATCCCATTTACAATTACATCAAAAACCATTAAATACCTAGGAGTAAATGTAACCAAAGAAGTAAAAGATCTATATGCTGAAAACTATAGAAAGCTTATGAAAGAAACTGAGGAAGATGCAAGTAGGCCTTTCTAACAAGAGCAGTTTCAGGCTTGCTATATTAACTCTTTCCTGAGCACAGGGTATTAAGTTTAAGTAAGTCAATGGAGTCTTCTCATCAGCTAGCTATTCTTCCAATGTGAAAATACTGGCAATGGCTTCCTGGAATACCCTCAAAGCCCCCAAAATTCTATTTTAATAAAACACTTTAGCCCAAACTGGAAATACCAAAGAAGTAAAGCATATCATAATCATCCAGATGAAACAAAATAAAAATTATACAAAATTAAGTACCCAGAAATTTAGAAAGCTGGACTTGCATAGATGAGTACATTCTGGAATGACAGTGACAGGTGATTTTTTGGCCCAGAACTTAGTTGGGTCCATAACTTTCTAAAAATGGTCAAGTCAGAGGCGCCTGGATGGCTCAGTCAGGTGAGCATCCAACTCTTGATTTCAACTCAAGTCATGATCACAACTTCATGGGATTGAGCATCCCGTTCAACTCCATCCTGAGCGTGAAGCCCGCTTAAGACTCTCTCTCTATCCCTCTACCCCTCTCCCCTGCTTGCACTCTCTCTCTCTCTCTAACTAAAAATAATACATACATACATACATACATACATACATACATACATACATAAAATAAAAATGGCCATTTCTGTAAATACATTTTTCATAAATTGTAAAACTAGGTACTGGTATCCATCTTGATTTTCAAATTTGTACCCTAACTAAATTAACTATGGTGGTAGTTTTAATTCAACTATATTTACTGCCAGTAATGAAAGAAATCATAAAACTGTCTGATCGTCATTTCTGTCTCTTTTGCCTTCTTCTGCCTTCTCCCCTTCATAAATACTCACTATCCCTGGGCACTGCAGCATCCTACTTCAACTTGCCTCTAAAAACTGTGCTCCATACTATGAACTCTTCTAGTTCCTACCCTCTCCTCCTGTAATTCTTCCATCCCATCAGGACCTACTATTTTCTAAGAGGAGAAGTAATTGGTCAGGGTAGTTATTTTGTAATAAATTATTCATCAGGGGGCAATGTTAGTAGGAAAGAGCTAATCTCCCAATCCTCATTCCTTCCCTTTGTTTTACTCTAACAAAACCCATTATCTTTCTTCTAATTACTATAAAAGTCATAATGCTCAATATTTGAAAAATTAGTAAAAAATAAATGAAGAAAGACAATAAAAATCATCCCTAATTCCTTCTTCCAAAAAACCTACCTTTGCTATATCTTTCCATTGTTTTTACTACATAGATGCATGCATATACATGCGTTCTGGGTTGAACTGTGTCCCCCAACAAAAGATATGTTCAAGTCCTAACCCCCAGTACCTGTGAATGAGACTCTATTTGGAAATAGGGTCTTTGCAGTTATAATCAAGTTAAGATAAGATCATGCTGGATTAGGATGGGCCTGAAATCTAATGACTGAAATCCTTATACCAGAAAATATGGGAAAATGTGAAGACGGGTGTACAAAATGGAGTTATATTGCCACAAGCCAAAGAACATCAAGGATTGCCAATAACCACCATAAGCTAGAAGAGGCAAGGATGGATTCTTTCCTAGAGCCTTCAGAGGGAGGATGGCCCTGCAGGCACCTTGTTTTGGACTTCTATCCTCCAGAACTGTTGGAGAATAAATTTCTGTTCGTTTAAGTTTCTCCATTTATAATAATTTGTTATGGCAGCCCTGGAAAATTAATACAACATATTTTACAAAAATAGGATCCTTTGATATATACTATTATATGTATGTATGTATATTAATATGTATGTATGTACTATTATATGTATGTATGTATATTAATGTATATACTATTATATGTATTATATGTATGAGTACAATGACTCAACAGTATATTACTGATGGTTTTCCACGTCACTATTTCACCTTAACAATCCTTTTAATGGGGCCTGGTTTCTATTAAATGGATAAAATATGATTTATTTAGCCAGTATCACTTTCTTAGCTATGGTTATTACCAGTTTCTACTCCTATAAATAATTCTGAAGTTACCATCCTTTAATTATTGTGGCTAGTGTAGTTACTTCTATTTCTAGCAGTTCAGGCAGGCTATACCAATTTATGCTCTTAGCAGCAGTATATGAGTGTGCCCCTTCCTCATCAATTTTTATACATATATGTAATATATGTATACGTGTATATATGTTTTATCTAACACTTTTAAATTTTATAATCTGAAAAAAAGCATTGCCAATTTGATATTTGACAGTATTTTGTTTACCTTGTGAATAGCGCCTGGGACATAGCAAGACTCAATAAATGATGACTGTTCTTTCATTGCATTGTTCATAGATTCAGTATTAACTGAATCTATCCTTTCCACACTCATCTTAATGTCCATTTTATCACATACTAAATTCTTATACACACCAAAATCTGAACTTTCTGTTTTAATCCCATATTTGTATTCCTTCCCTCATAATATACAGAAATATGAAAAAAGAGACTCTCTAAAGGGTTCTTGACCTAACCTATTAGAGTTACTCCAGTGGTAAAACTTTAAGAAAGAAAAAAGTAAAGGGATACGGGTGAGGAAAAATGGGAACAGAGAAATTTTAAATCATACCCCCAATATAACAACTAGTATCACAACCTAACCTTGGTCTCTTCACATACCGAGAGGTAGCCTCGTCTTCCTCTGCCTCCTTGGAACAGGAGCTTCTTTTGGTTGTTCTGTGGATTCTTTAGCTGGTGGCTCACTGCCCTCAGATGGCTTATGAACAGGAGCCTGAACAAGGCCTTCTGAAGAAGCGCTACCTGCAGACAAGTGGAATGGGAAAAAACAGGATAATTTAACCAAAGATCACTGAGTCTTAAAAAGATGAAAAAAAAATGGAACTAGAATAGTTCATAAATGATGACTAACTGTCCTTTGTTACATCTTTGCCTATAAGAATTGGTCTTAACCCACACTTATATCACATTATAAATTATAATAAATTCAGTAGTTAATATATCAAATCAATACTCAAGGGTTTTTGTTTTTGTTTTTTATTATATCTCTACATACAGACATAGATATTTTCACACCTTAAGATTCGTAACAGGCAGCAAGTAGAGTGGAGGGACGAGTTAGAGCTGACTGAGGTTTTGAGCCCAAGTGGCTGGGAGAATGGGGGATTCCATTAACAGAAATTTGTGAGAAGTAAAAAATTGATTTATGGTTGAAGGTAATGATGAATTCTGAACATGCTGAGTTTAAGTTACTGACAGAACATCCAGGAGTATTAGTGGATAACTAAGACAAAAAGTTCACAAAACTTGCTTATTGTAGAACCTCTAACACATGGTTAATATGGCCTTGACTTCAGACTCTTGCTAATGAAGAGATTCTTTGACTGAAATTAGGGATCCCAGGACATTGTGTCTCTAAGTCCAGTATCCTGTTCAAGGATCTGAAATCAATCACAGCTTAAGACAATTTACATTGTCTAGGGATAAAAGACCTCAAAGAGTCCAAGAATGCTGTGGAAGTTAAGAGTTTAAGTAGTACAATCCTTTATTCCACGAATGCTTCTAGACACTCTTCAGGCTGCCCACTGCCTTGTTCCTCACTATCACCTTCCACTTCCTTAAGCTGACTTTGATTCTATCCTCAACACAGCAGTGACTTGGGACTTCTGGGGCTTTGCCTCTACCTCATTGGTGATGTTTGCCATGCCTAAGGTCCTAGAAAGTCTTGTGACCCCACAAAAAAAGAACAACTTCTTACCTAGTGTGTTTTTTGTTCTGGGCTTCTTTTTCTTAGGACGACTAAGGGGAATATCACCTATAAAACACACACACACAAAACAGAAAAGGCTGCCTAAATTTCAATGCAGAGAGCAGTCAAAAGGAACTTTTAGTAGGGAAGACCTTTCCCTCTCTTCCCTAGGTCCAGCCAACTTCTACACATTAGGGGAAGGAGGCAAGAACTTGACAAAATCAAAGAAAGCTTATAGTATAATGCCAGTAGCTCACTGTTGGTCAGTAATATTAGAAACAGCGACATTAAAAAAAGAAAGAAAGAAACAGTGACATTTCTAATACTAGAAAAGTGGGCTCACAAAATATTCATCTGATCACCCACATTTTCCAGCCCCCTTGCACCCAGGTGTGGCCTGAGACTGGGTTGAGCCAATATACTGTGAGAACTGATGTGCCAAAACATTGAAAGAGCTAGTGAGTAACTCTCCAGCTTTCTCTTCCTTTGCTGAAGTATGTTAAGATGGCAGAGCCACAGAATGGAAGTAGCCTGAATCATGACGTCATAGCAAAGAGTGGTGAAAGGCAACTGGCCTGGATTGTTGCCACGGTGTACTTAGAAATATTAACCAGAAATAACCTTGTATGATATTAAGTTAGAGATTTTGAGGTTGGTATAGCATAGCCCAGTCTATCCTGATTAAATGAGACAAAAGACAATGTCATCCCTATTACAAAACTATAAACTAGCCAATGGTCATGTTGTGGGTGACTCCATCCTGGAATGAGTGCTTTCATATTTGTAAGGTAAAGTATCACTCAATAACTAGTGCTATAGATCAACCTTCATTTAAAAAATAGCAGTCATGGGGTGCCTGGGTGGCGCAGTCGGTTAAGCGTCCGACTTCAGCCAGGTCACGATCTCACGGTCCGTGAGTTCGAGCCCCGCGTCAGGCTCTGGGCTGAGGGCTCGGAGCCTGGAGCCTGTTTCCGATTCTGCGTCTCCCTCTCTCTCTGCCCCTCCCCCGTTCATGCTCTGTCTCTCTCTGTCCCAAAAATAAATAAAAACGTTGAAAAAAAAATTTAAAAAAAAATAAAAAATAGCAGTCATAAGGATATTTTGCTAAAAGGATAAAAGTATATTGCAATATTATAAATTATACCATTCAGATTCAACTTTAAGAAAAACATTAAGGAATCAAATTAACTTTTGAACTCCCAGTTTTAAAAATTTTACATTAAGGATGAACTAACTCACCTTGAATAGCACTTTACATGACACCGACCAAATTTAATTAGGACAAAGACAAAAAAAAAGAAACTATTAATTAGAAATCTATTATATTGTTAGACTGAAAACTGACTTAAATCATTGTAAATTTAAAAATAAGCTTTCACAGAGCCAGCTAGTTTATAAACTAGCATATTTTTATAAGTAAAAAAGCTAATACAACTGTAAACAAAATAACCCCAATAGTTTCTGAACTTACATATACATATTACCTACTGTCTATTAATAAAGTGGATTAAGCAGATTAAGAATTCTTATTTTGTCACTGATTAAAACCAGCTTAAACTGAAGAAACTATTCTAGCAACCCAAAGAGGATCAAAAGTCTTATAAACAAGACATTAAAACATTCAGAATGGATCCATTATCTTACCATGTTGACAGTCAGGCTTTGAAACAGAACATTTAATTATAACTGTAATCCTAATGATTCAAGAATTGTTTACCTTCAAACTTTTAGGAAGCCTTTTTCTAAAATTTTCAAGAAGTTTTCTCTGAATTATTATAATTTTGCAATTGTACTAGTCAATTTTTTCACTTTATTCATTTTACATTTTTAAAACTCAATAAAAAATAAAACTAACTTATTTTTACCTTGGCACAGGTGGAAGGGCTCGTGGAGGACGCTATGGGGAGAAGAAGAAAAGTGGTTGTAAGTAAAAGCCTCAGAACATCTTCATGTACTTCAAATCTTTTGATAACCCTGTTCATCAAATGAAACCCAAGAAGTACTACTGAGAATCAGATGGGCAATTCTAAATTTGTCTTAACAATTTCTAAATTTCATATAAAATTCCTTCCTTCCTACTACTCCTTTCTATCTACATGTCAGGCTGTGTCCTAAGGACTACAGTTACATTAATGAACAAAACAGAGAAATCCCTGCTTTTATGGAACTTTCTTTCTAGTAGCTAAGTATGAGAAGATTACACATATGCACATGCACACACATGCACACACACTCGCACACACACAAAAATGAGGGAGGATATGGAGTGCTACTTTAGTTAGGGAAAGTCTCCCTGAGATATTTGAGCTAAGACCTGAATAAGAAAGGAGCCAAAGGGGAGCAAACACAAAGGCTTGTAAGAGAGATTACAGTGTTTCAGCTAAAAGAAGGCCAGTAAAGCTGCAGCACAATTACAAAGGATAGGCAGGGGCCAGATTAATTAATTGGGGTCTTTTTTTTTTTTAAGTTTATTTTTTTGAGAGAGAGAGTGCACACCTGAGTGGGGTCAGGGCAGAGGGAGAGGGAGAGAGAGAATCCCAAGCAAGCTCCCCACTCTCAGCCCAGAACCAACAAGGGGCTTGATCCCACCAAGGGTAAGATCATGATCTGAGCCCAAGTCTAGGGTCTGAGGTTTAACAGACTGAGCCACCCAGGCACTACCATTAGGGTCTTGAAGACAAAAGGTGTCCGGATTTTGTTTTAATTAAACGAGAAGCCAGTGGAGGTTGTATGTCACAGAGTAACACACTTTTTTAAAGAAATCACTCTGAATACAGCATGAGGAATGCATTTTAGGGCAGAAAGAATTACACACACACACACACACACACACACACACACACACACACACCCGTTATAAATGCCACTTTACATGAATAAGAGAAAGTGTGTGCAGTTCAGAGATTAGAGATGAGAAGCATTCTGCGATCTTTCAAAATAAAATACTAACAGAAATACCTCAAAATCAATCTAATGTCCCAACTGTCTCATGCTCCTTGCAGAGGGCTTGATTCAAAAGGGTTACATTTTAGACACTCTTAGTTTGTTCTGCGATCGTTCCATTTAGCAATCCATTCGTTCAAACGGTGTATTAATACAAATGCTACGAGATTAGGACAAAGCAGGCTGTCTTAATACTATCTGGTAGTTAAAATTACAACTGGAAAAAAACGATAGTCATAAGAAAGCGCTATTGTAAAGATGCTATGGATCGCGTTCTGTCCAAGGATTCAGTTCACACGTTCCACATTTCAAAAGTCCCGCAAAAATGACGTGTCACCCATCCACAAAGCCAACTTTAAGCCCCATAAAAGCAGGACAGCTCGACTGAACACAAAATCCTAATAGCTCAAACATAACTAAGGCTTGCTTACCACCTGCTTCTTTCCCATTCGGTCTAAAACCCTGCTTCCCCGCGGCGCTCAGCCTCCAGGTTCCAAGAGCTCACACCCCGCCCCCTGCTCTCTCCCGCCCGGGCAGGCCACGCGCAGGCGCCCTGCGTCATTGGCCTGCGCAGCACCGGCTGCTGTGGCGCTCAGCCCTTCTCTGCAAGGTGGGGGCGAGGATAAGCGCGGGGAGCTGGTTGGGCCTTTGCAATCTAGCCTTGCAGAAAAGGGGACGTCGGAGTGGGGGTTGACGTGCCAAGGAAAAGAGACTCCAGCGGGCATAGGACAGCAATCACGGTTCCACCCATGGTTTCCCAAGTGGTTGCAGTGATTTGTTCCTGGGAGGTGGGAAAAGACCATGATAAAGTCTCCGCTAGGAAACTGCGATCTCTTTCCTGGGCAGGTAAATGCCCTCCGGGAGGAATCCGCATGAGAAGACCTCGCTGGCAGCCCGGGAACACGCAGGGGGCGGGAAGGCAGCGAAGAGAGACGTTGTCATAGCAACATCGGGCGCTCAGGCCACCAGAAACTTCACGCCCTGCTTCTCCCCTGGCTCCAGGAGTTCGGGTCCCGGCGTCGGGAAGAACTTCTATTGCCCGCTCCAGTCTAATCCTGTGAGCACCAAATGGGTGGACGCGCACACATCACTGGCAGTGCTCTCCCTTTGCGATCCCCAGCCCTAGGCGTGGCCCCGCCTCAGGGCCAGCTGAAGCGTTAGGACAGCACCCTCCACCGCTGCCACTTCCGTGGCCGAAGAGCCGCTCACCGGTTCGGCCTCCAGGCGGAGCCCCGAGTCCGCCCTCATTGCGCTCTCCCAGCCGGGGTCTCTCAACGCAACGGCCGGCGGCCCGAGCCTGGCTCCCGCGACCGTGCCTCCGGGACCTGCGTCAGGCCGGGGCTTTGCGGTGTCGGGTTAGGCCGCAGCTCTGGGGGCCAGGTCTCTGCCCGCCGTCGCTGTGTCAAGCCCCGCCCACCAAGGCGTCAGAGTTAGGGAGGGGCGCTGTTAGCCCTGTAGTGAGCCTGGTGGAATCACTTTTGTCAAGCAGTGAAGAAATGAATCAAGTAGGCAGTCAAGGGCTGTGAGCAGAGAATAGATACCGCTAAACCCAAAACACTCTGTTGGTACCGAGAACTGATAATCGGCAATGCCAAGATTGCCTAGAAGAGCCAGGCACTGATCATCCCTAGAACCAGAAGTCTGGAAGGGCTAAAGTTACAGAGAGGGAAGGAGGCAAAGCATAAGAGACTCTTAAAAACTGAGAATAAACTGAGGGTTGATGGGGGGGGGGGGGTGAGAGGGAGGGAAAAGTGGGTGATGGGCATTGAGGAGGGCACCTGTTGGGATGAGCACTGGGTGTTGTATGGAAACAAATTTGACAATAAATTTTATATTTAAAAAAAAGAGAAAAAAACATTTTACCTTACATGGACAAATATGAATAAATATCAATTGAAATATTAAAAAAAAAGAGACTGATCTCTGAACATAATAGAAACCACTCCACTGCTTGAACATAATGTGCAGGTAGCAACCAGAGCTGACCCGGACCGGACTGAGTTTTCATCTGAAGGAGGCACTCATTGACTGACTTGGCGTTTGATTAACTTCTTACCCTTGTATCTTGTTTATTGTGACTTTATCTTGTGTCACATATGTGAAGTCAAGTTAAACAGGTTGTGAAATGTCATTCAGTTTGGAATCCTGCATCTGTTAAAATTGTGTAAATCCTGCTTTATGAGTGAATAAAGCTGACATTATGGAAAGACACAACTCGTGTACCACCTTTACAAGATGCTGGAGACACCCACGCCCCCACACCACACACACACACACACACACACACACACACACACACACACACACAAATACACAAAAGCCCAGTGTTTCAGGGTGGGTATGTATTGATACAGACTAGTATCAGATTTTTTTGCAGGTGTGTGGGTGTGGGTGTGTGTGTGCCTGTGTGTCTGTCTGTCTCTGTTGATACAGGCAATTCTCAAATTTTCGCCAGTTGCTTATCTTCCATCTCTGTAAATCAAGTTTAGGAAAACTTTTTCTCAAAAAAACAGAAGATCAAATCCGAGATAACCTAAGTATCATTAAAAATGACTTAATTCTCTTTGGTCGGGGTTTCTTGGGGGGTTAATTTTTTTCTTTGTTTTTTTTCCCCCTTTGGTAGTTGTTTTTTTAAGATAATCACTTTAAGTAAAAAAGAACTACAAATACCTTGAAGTATGCACTTGGTTTCTTTTATAGTTAAGAAAGAGATTGGAGGAATAGAGGGATGGTGTGGGTATGGGGAATGTTAGAGAATGATGCAGAAGATAAACAGATACAGGGCCAATAAGAGTAACTGCAAGTCTCAAGATCTAGGGAAAAAGAAAAATAAGACTTCGTGGAATAGCATCCTCACCTTGTGGTTTTCTCAGATACGAGTCTCTAGGACTAAAGTCAATTGCCCTTTCCTAGTTTAGGCATAATATGGATGTTGGCTTTTAGGCAAATTAATGATTGTTACAGCTCTGAACAGAAGAATAATTTTTTTCCTTGTAGATTGATTTACAAATGATGAGGGCAGTGTCTCTTCTGTAAGTTTTCACATTAGATGTGAAATGTGTACATTAACCCTTCTTTCTTGCTAAGTCAAGTAAAAGCCATTTTCATAAAACAGAAGTTTCATGAGGCAAAATCCAGTTTCTGAAATTAAATACTACTTATTTTATTTAGGGAAGCTCTTTTATCTGAATTGTACAAAAACCGCATGAAATCTATGAAAGGTTCTCATACTCACTGGCTTAACATTGTTCGTACTCCTACCATTGCTGCATATGAGGTAAAGGAAAACATTTTTTCCTGAAAGCCAAGGAGGTAATTCTACATACATACAATGCAAATATTTTTTTCAAACCGGACTAATTAATAAACTGCACCACTTTTAAAGTTGTACACATTATAATGGAGCAAATCCTGCTGTTTTAGATTGCAGCTGTTATTCCAGAGCTCTGTAACAGATGAATATTGTTAAAACCCCAGCATTAAGCAGGAAGCCTCATTAAGACTCAGTGTCAGAGGAAACCCATGTTGCTGGTACCCACTGAGGCTCCTCCTGAGCCTTCTGAACTGCAGACAACAATTGGGCACAGGCATCTTGCAAGTTGTCATTCACAATCACATGATCAAAAAACTGGCCAAACTGTGTCTCCATCTTTTGGGCTAAATCCTCCATCTCTTGTAGATCTTCATCCTTTAGGAGAAATGAAAAAATATGGATAGCACAGACTTAATAAGATAAATGTAAATAATACACAGTTTGTTTTGATGTTATATTCAGTTGTGAAACTATTTATAAAAACACTTAGGTCAAATAAACGTCCTCTATTCTAAACCACAAAACTTATGTTTCTATCTTTACTCTTATTAAATGTTTCTCTGGTCAAGACTTTGCAAAACTAAGTAACAGTTGGTAGGCAGAACAACCCCCTCAACTTCTTATTTGGACTTAAATTATATTATTCTATTATCTAAACACTTGGAGCTTTCAAATCATATATAACAAAGAAGAAGAAGAAGAAGAAGAAAAAGAAGAAGAAGAAGAAGAAGAAGAAGAAGAAGAAGAAGAAGAAGAAGAGGAGGAGGAGGAGGAGGAAGGCAGCAGAGGAGGAGGAGCAGGAGGAGGAGGAAAGGGAAAGAAAGAAAATGAAATTTACCAGTTAAATATAAGTAAAACTTACACATAAATTTCAAATGAAATTTTAGAAGGTAAAATACAGTTTCTAAAACTAAATACTAATAAGAATATCATTCTGCCACTTTCAACATGAAGATGGTGACCTGGTTTTATTGAATTAGACATACCTTAATTGTCCTTTGCCTCATGAGGCCATGACTTAATTCACTTTTGATATCGATTTCCTCTATTGTGAAATGTTCATTTAGTGAGAGTCATTTGGCCTTCCTCGGAACTAATGCATTAACTTCACTGCTGTTATTTTCTTATTTGTCCATAACAATTAAAACAGTACAGCTTTTTGACAGTGCAATCATAAAAAACAAATAGGGGGGAGCTTGGGTGGCACAATCTGGTAAGCATCTGACTCTTGGTTTTTTAGCTCAGGTCATGATCTCACAGTTTGTGAGCTTGAGTCCCAGGTCAGGCTCCACGCTGACATCGCAGAACCTGCTTCATATTCTCTCTCACCCCCTCTCTCTTTGCCCCTCTCCTGCTCGCACTCTCTCTCTCTGTCTCTCAAAGTAAATAAATAAACTTAAAAAATAAGGAAAAAATAAGCACAAATACAAATGCAGGCACTGCAATGTTGTGGCAGTACTCCTTTACAAGATGACAATACTCATGATCCAGAAACAATTTTGTTGATTTGTTTAGTTTGCCATAAAAATGAGAACACAATTTTAAATGCCTATGAGATTCAGAGAATTTATCCCTGGACTCCACTGTCTGAAACGCAAACTGAAGAATCAGATTTTCATACAGTAGTCACTTAAAAAAATATGAAGACAGAAATAATAACAAAGGATTATACAAATATACCTGCTTTTCATTTCAGAAGCACATATATTAAATTTGTTTTTTTTTTAGTTTTTTTAACATTTATTCATTTTTGAGACAGAGAGAGACAGAGCATGAATGGGGGAAGGTCAGAGAGAGAGGGAGACACAGAATCTGAAACAGGCTCCAGGCTCTGAGCTGTCAGCACGCGGGGCTCGAACTCACGGACCGCGAGATCATGACCTGAGCCGAAGTCGGACGCCCAACCGACTGAGCCACCCAGGCACCCCTTAAATTTGAAACAATACAGATTAACATGGCCCCTATGCAAGGGAGACATGCAAACTTATGACGTATTCTTTATGTTTAATTTCAGTTTTAGAAGATGAAAAAGTTCTAGAGATCTCTTGCACAGTGTGAATATATTTAACACTACTAAACTGTACAGTTACAAATGGTTAGGATGTTAAGTTTTATGTTATGTGTTTTTTACCATATACACAAAAAAATAAGTAGATGTAATATATTGATCTAGGTGATGGTTATCTGGGTATATGCACATGTAAAAATTCATTAAGCTGTTATACATAAGATTTATACACCTTGCTGAATGTATATGATGACTTAAAATAGTTAAGGTAGATTTAATGAAAAAAATAAACTGGAAAGAAACTAGTTATTCCAGGAAGAGTTCACTGATAAATCCCACCTGTCTTGGCCCCTCTATTATTTCCATCATCATTAATACATAATATTTGCATTTAGAAATATATTTTATATAAGTAACTCATATTACATATAAGATATATTCACTACAACATTTTAAAAGTAACTTCTCAAACTCTTTCATAAGATAAATAGTAAAATATAAACATCAGGCTTGTGCACACCCAGTTTCCATGTGGCTTTGCAAACTGTGGCTTGAGGTCATTTTTTTTTTAACTTAAGCCAGACTAGAAAAAAAAATAATAGTATCATAGCATTTATTAAATATTATTTTAATATCTACAAATGATATCCAGTAAAAAGGACAAACCATAGGGCATTTCATTATTCATTCGAAACAAAAATCACATTCCTTAACACTGGAATGTTGTGAAAATAATACAGTGATTATTTTTTTACTAGAAAAAAAATGCATCTGTCTATTTTCTCTGTATCTTACCTTGAACTTCATGTCCACAAAGTAGTCTGTAATGATCTTGGCATTTTTCCGAGATTGCTTCATACAACTCATGTTAGATGGCTTTATAAATATGACATAGGGCTTTAGTTCATGGGTTCGAGCTATTTGAATACCCTACACAAAAAAAAATAGGTTCATATTTAAAAACAGAAATCTTAATTTCCTAGAATCAACATGAATGTTCTCAAAATTTCTAAGACCAGAAATTAGCAATTATTTTCAGCCAATTTATTTTTATTTATTCTCCTTTGCCCTCAAGTCCTCAACTCTAAAAAATAAAAATTTTAATAATTAAGAGATGGGGTTCTAGAATTAAAATTAAGTTTAAATTGTGGCTCTTCCTCTCACTAGTCATGACACCCTTATGAAATCTGAGAATAGAATCCTATAAATAATCTCATGGGAAAGAGGCAAAGACAAACTCTGCAGGTGGATCAGTTCTGTTTCACCCTCACTTCCCCTTCCTCTTGGCTATTATCTTATATTGGATACTACTGACATCTTCACACTGACCACCAGCCTTGACCCAAGTAAGAACAATTGTCTTATCCCCTGTTTCTCTTTAGTACACGTGGTATATTTAAAATGACTACAAAAAAAAAATCCCACAAAATACAAGGATCAAAAAATGGAGCCTACACATTGTGTGTTCTTTATCCTAACTTGCTCACTCCTGCCTCACTCCACATATAGTCTCATAGAGGTAGCTACAGATATGACAACATGGGAACCTCACCTCCTTGTGTAAAACAACATCTTATTCTCTCCACAAATTTCCTTAATGCCTTTGTGATCAAAGTCAAAACAGGATTCTAACTTTTCTTTATAGCCACCAGCTCAGTTCTCTTTTTGTATCTGAGAAGCAAGACTCATTCCCTAACTAAAGACAAGATATTGGCAACTGTTCCTTTACATAAGATCCTGGTCCTTAGATATGGTAAGGGGTCTTATCCCTAAAAGGCTAAAAGAATAAAATGTCTCAACTACGATCTACAGCAACATGCACAAAATGCAAGACATTCATTCATTACTTTGGGGAGATGGGAAATATTCTACCATAGACCTACCTGAGGCTCTAAGTCCATGACACAGATCTTTCCTTCATCAAGGACTGCTTGAACAGCATCCACGCTGGTGCCATACAGGTGGCCTTTGTATTCACCATACTCGAGCATCCTGCAAGGGTGCCACAAGGAAAACAAGAACTCTTTCTACAAGTCAAATACTATTAGAGTAACATGAAGATAAACTCCAACGAGATAGAACATAAATATGTGGACTTCGGTAGCGCAAGAAGAATTATCAATAGGAGAAAATCAATAGGAGAAAAAAATATTAGGAGATCTAGGACGCAACTATTTCTCCAAAGTCTCTAAGACTGGCAACTCAGTTCTGCTCCCTCTCCCAACCCAATAAGTTAGTGTAGTAGTTGATCAATTTGCATTTCCTTGCTTAACTCTTCAGAAACAAAAGGAATTGCCCCAGAAGCTTTGGATAATGCATAAAAATGGGGCATGTATTTTGAAGGTAAAATAACCAAAGGTGAGAATCAGATTTTGAATGTATAGCCTACCTGTGACCATACATGAGGCTTTCAAATGTTTCCTTTGACACGTAATGATACTCACGTCCATCCATTTCATAACTCTTTTTGGAACGAGTAGTATCTATCAAAAAACGGAATTTAAAAAAATGTTTTCAAATCTTTGAAATGTTTTGGTTTATTACCAATATACATTTGGATAAATATTTCTAATCAAAGTAAATAAATGAATACATAAACAGGTAAATAAAATGCTAGAACCAAAAAGACGGAGCCTAAATTGGTGATAAGAAAATAGAAGTTCTCATCAAAATTAGTTCATCTATAAATCTTTATTAAGTAATCACAGTGTGGACACGAATGTATTAGGTATTGAGCTAGGATGGGGAGACCCTAAGGGATAGCTGCTCATACTAAAAAACAGGCATGAGTGAATTATATGTGAGCCCTAAGATGCCTAATGGCCCCCAGGTAACATACCTTATGTTTAGATAATGCATTTCCCAAGATCTCATTTTATTGCTCACACTGCTAGCTTGATGAAATGCTATTTCATCACCATAGTTTACTGATAACTAACTGAAAATTTTAGAGAGTAACTTGCTCATGTACACAAGACTAATGAAAAGCAAAGTTGAAAACAAGAACCTACGTGTTCTGACTCCTCCTAGACTAATATTTTCTGCTACACCAGATTGTCTCTGAATTGAAAGGAGAAAGCCCATGACAGTCTGTCTGCAATTTTGCCCAAATGCATTGATAGCCAAGGGAGATGGTGACTAGTTTTAGGGAACTCCAGAAGGGAAAGACTGGTGGAGTCTGGATTCAGTCCCATTTCTTTATTATAGATTCCTCAAGTTAAATAGTACTTGGTATAGAACACAGGAGCTCACTGAATAACTGAAAGTGATTCATTTTCTGTTCATCTATTTATTCAACGAACATGTACTGAGTGCCTCTGTTCTGGATATATTAGTTTCCTAGAACACACAGATGAATGAACCACAGTTCCAACTCTGTGTCCTATATATACCACAAAGCTTCTAGTCCCTTAATCTGCATTGCCACAAATTCTCCCTGTTCATAAAAAAAAATGGCATATTTGCATTTGTACTTGACAAAGTTTAAGAATGAAATATATGAACACTTGACAATATCAACACATGGAAATGACAAAGCAGGAACTTGACATAGAACCTAAATGATAAAAGGAGTTATGGACATTCAAGAGGTTTAAAAAACAAATGTCATCTGAGAGTCATCTTTTTTTTTCTTTATTCAAGGCTCTCTGCAGATACTTAGAATTCCTACAGTTATGCCACCTCTCCTATAGCTTTGTACTGAAAAAAAAATTCTGGTAAAACACTATACTCTCGGGTTATAATAAATTATGTAAATATAAACCTAAGATTACTAATTCTCTGTGGCTTCTATTGGACTATATTTTATATGGTAGGTTAAAATCTGTGAACTAATGCATAACTAGATGTATTCATTTTAAGATTAAAACTATTCACTCAATTTAGAAAGCAAAATATGGGCAACATTTTCTCATTTGAATGATGACTAGCTATACTGCTTACAATTATTCTATGTTCCATGGGCATTTTATTTTTATCCAGATTATTGAAAAATGGTGATTTCTTCTGTGGTTTTGTTTTAATTCAAGTTAGTTAACATACAGTATAGTCTTGGCTTCAGGAGTAGGACTCAGTGATTTATCTCTTACATATGACACCCAGTGCTCATCCCAAAAAAGTGCCCTCCTTAATGCCCATCACCCATTTAACCCACACCCTCCACCCCCCTCCCCTACAGCAACCCCTGGTTTATTCTCAGTATTTAAGAGTCTCTTATGGTTTGCCCCCCTCTCTGTTTTTATCTTATTTTTTCTTCCCTTCCCCCTACGTTCATCTGTTTTGTTTCTTAAATTCCACATATGAGTGCAATGAGGGCTCTTTCCCTAATTTGGCTATTGTTGGTAGTGTTGCTATAAACACTGGATGTTGGAGATCAATGTCCATTCTTACACATGTGAACAGTGTTTGGAAAGCACAACCTATGGTATATGATCATAAAGCAACTTTTTAAAAATTGTTTTTAAGTTTAGTTATTTTGAGAGACAGAGAGAGCAGAGGAGGGGCAGAGAGAGGGGGAGAGAGAGAGAATCCCAGCAGGCTCCATGCTGTCAGCGCAGAGCCCGATGTGGGGCTTAAACTCACGAACCGTGAGATCACGACCTGAGCCAAAACCAAGAGTCAGATGCTTAACTGACTGAGCCACCCAGGCACCCCTATAAAGCAACTTTTTCTGTCACCTACTGCCTTCTGTGGGACAAGACCTTCTCCTGGTCCTGGATGAAAATCTAAGCAGTTATCAGGACTCTTCTCATTACTCTTAGGTTAAAAAAAAAAAAAAGGCCACCATCACCTGTGCCACAAACACAGTCTTGATCTAATAAAATTCCATTCCCATGTAATAATCAAAATTATGATTATTTTAGGCTTCTCCTCCCCACACCTGGCTCAGACTTGCTGCAAGCAGGGAAGCCTGCAGTCAGAGAAGCCAGAAGTCAGGAAAGGGAATAGGATTCCTCTCCTCCCTTTCATTGCCTCTCTACTATTCCTCTCCAGCTTTCTAACTGTCCAAGGCTACAGTGCAGAAAGGAGAGGAAAGAGCAGGAAAATTCTCACTTCACTGATACTGATGCTGGATACTACAGGCTCCTTTTAGATATTTATATCTGGTAGATATTTAAATCTGGCTCTGCTCTCCTAGAAGATGCATTGGGTTATTCTGCAAACCCTATCACCACCACCGTTGCCACTGAGTATCTCAAATCCATCCCTATGCCAGCTAGTCACTTGTGATTTCTCAAAGGGTAGCTACTTCCCAGACTATAGCCATTGGCCACTCCTTTAAACTCTTTCCATTTTTTCAGGTATAATTCTGACATCAGTCTTCCATGCCCCCCAAACTGCAGGGAACGCATGCAAAGCTCTTAAGTGGTTTCTCTAAGTTCCTCTCTCTTGCGTTCAGATGAAGAGGAAGAACCTACATGCACATGCTCTTTCCTGCCATGGATGATATAATCATATATACAGACTTATATAAAATTATATCTGTATATATTGAAAGTTTCAAAATAAAATACGGCATTTAAAGAGCCAAGCACAGTGCCAGGAAGATGGTAAGTAATTAATGAACGTTAGTTATTACTGCTAAATATTAGTTTTCCTGAAGAGTCATCTATATAGTCATTGAGAAATGGAAAAGAGACAAAGTCCCCCTTTAAAAGCCTACATGTCAATAAATCAATTCCCTCTATTAAAATAAATATAGTTAGAAATATTATACAAGGACTATCCCTAGTGTCTGATATATTTTTACAACAAAAATGGTATGGCATAGTTAACTGAGATCAGTGCATCTGCAGAGACAAAGACAGTTTTACCGAAACGAACTGCTAGGAAAGAAAAACTACACATACGTGGCACAGCACTCTGGAAATGGCTAGGATTACGTTCAATAAGCTGTCTTCTCAGTTCATTTACTCCAACGCCCGAAGGTCCTAAATACAGAAAGTCACATGCAGAAATTATAAGATGTGAATAAATATGATTATGTGGTAAAATCATCATTTCAGTTCTTCTACTGAAAAAAGTTGAGAGCAAATTTTTTGGGAAATGTTTTTAGTTTCTCACAAACTGAAACAATTCCAGAAAGCTCTTAGGAATTTTCCTGGTGACCCATGGAGTAACCCACACTTCTTCAACATTCCAGAAATAAGCTGGGGAATTGCAGGAACCAGTCACCTCAGCAACCTTCATCTAATGTCGGACACTGAAAATTCTCTGGCCTCATTTCAGATAATCTGAGACAATCTGCCTTTCCTGTCAAATGAAGTTTCCATCACATCACAACCCAGAAATCAGCCCCTATAATTATGGGTCCCATGACTTATAGAATTCAGACATATTTCCTTTTTTTGAAGTTTACTTAAGTTTACTTATTTTTTTAAGTTTACTTTGACAGAGAGAGCGAGTGGTAGAGGGGCAGAGAGAGGAGAGAGAGAATCCCAAGCAGGCTCCACACAGTCAGCACAGACCCCAACCTGGTGCTCGAACCCACAAACCATGGGACCATGGCCTGAGCCAAAATCAAGAGTCAGACGCCCCCAGACATACTTCCTGATAGTTGAGTCAACACTCTGTGTGCAACTGGAGTCAGAGCTGACTTCATGCAATCACACAGGGCCCAGGCTTAGCATACTACACTTGGTTTAATGCTCTTCTTTTGCCTTCTTGAAATCTTAATCATCATTAAACAAGAAGCCCTTGCATTTTCATTTTGCCCTGAGCTCTGCAAATTATGTAGCCGGTCCTGGCTGTAGGGCATGTTGTTCTGCTCTACAGGGGCCTCCCTTGATTACAGTTGGAATACACAGAGATGGCAGCAAGACATTAGTTACTACAGCTGCAGGGACCAGCTTTGCAGAGCTCTTGGTCACAAAAGCACGTCACCACAGTACTGTATTTGCCCTGTTCTTTAGCACCATATATAGTCCAGAAAACTTTAAACATTTTTCTGAAGAAGGTGGTTACAAATTTCTTAGGGAAATAGATCTTAAGGATTTTTATTTCTTTTTTTTTAAACAAACTGTGTTTTTTTTAATGTTTATTTTGAGAGAGAGACAGACAGAGAGCACATTCAAGAGGAAGGGAGGGGCAGAAAGAGAGGAAGAGAGAGAGAATCCCAAGCAGGCTCCATGCCCTGCAGTGGAGGCCCAATGCAGGGCTCAATCCCACCACTGTGAGATCACAACCTGAGCTGAAATCAAAAGTCAGATGCTTAATCAACTGAGCCACCCAGGCACCCCAAGGATTTTTATTTCTAATACAGACTGATAATGCAGTCTGGGGAAATACTCACCTATGCTTACAGAACAAACTCAAAACAGGTCAAAAAAAAAGAGAAAACAAAATTTCATAATACAACCTGTTAATACCCCCAGTATATCATGGCATACCACATTTAATTGTAAACAATAAAAGCATGAGACAATAAAGTTTTATTTATAAACACACATATAAGACAGGCTTTTTTTTGTAAAGGTGTTTATATTGGCGTCCCTAAAGAATTCTAGTTTTGCCACCACTCCCAACACAAAACCACTGACTCTAGAAGGAAAAGTTCACTATGGGGGAGGAGAGACACAGTTCCTGAGACGTACCCACGAGCACTATGAGGCGGTGCTTGTCTGAAGGGCGTCGCTGGTACCTGACCACCTCCTCGTAGGGGGCGCCTGACGCGCTCAGACAGCCGCTGGCACTGCAGACCCCCGCGTGCTGCTGGCGCAGGTGAGACTTCCGGCGGCAAAGGCGCATGCTCCGGCGGAAGCCAGCTGGGAGGGTGGAAACGCACAGGATGTTACATCCAGGTAGGAGAGATTATTTCTCTTGCCCCGCCTGATGGCGCCTGCAGTGACTGCAACCAGCAAGTGTTAATTAACATAATCACGTCTGTCTAAAGGTAGAAAATAAGAAGAGAACAGAAGGAAAAATAACAATGCCCCCACATGTTGCCGCTAAATTGCACCCTGTGCCCACCATGTGCCAGGTGCTGGGGTTCTAGCGGTCAACTAAATCAAACTCATTTCCTCATGACATTTACGTTTTATGGAGGAGGAGAAACAAAAGTAAACACATCAACAAAAATAAGTGCTTAGAAGAAGGGGCAGTGGAGTGATGGGGGTGTTTCTTCATGGGGAGTGAGGGAATTCAAGTAAAGTGTGTGTGAAAAGGTAACATCGAGCAGACATGGGAATAAAGTAATGAAGCCAGTCAGGAGGCATCTGGGGATGAAAGCAGCCCAAGCGAAGGGAACGTCAACTGCTAAGGTGCAGAGAAAGGAGTGTTTGGGGAAGCACAGAAAGGCTCAAGTAGGGCAGGGTCCTGAGCAGTAGGGAGAAGGGTAGGAAGTGGAGTTGGAGAGGAAGCAGAGTGTTGGATTGTGGTCCAAATGGGATGAAAAGCCACTGGGTGGTGGAGAAATGGGTGTGACATGGTTTGACTTATGTGTCTGAAGAATTCCTCTGTTGCTTGGGGAGGATGCAAAGTGTGGGCTCAGGGGAGAGCAGCTAGGAGGCCCTTGCAGTGCCCCAGATGAGGGAGAATAGTGGCTTGGGCCAGGATAGAAACAGGGGAGCAGGCTGATCACTCACATTTTTCAGATGGATACACTAAGACATGGGTTAGGGGGCTGCTCACAACTATGTCATCAGTGGCAGAGTTGGACGCTTTAACCATGATTGCTGAACTCCTAGAATCCTGTTTAACCTGCCCGCTGAACCACAGAGCTTTCTGGTATTTAAAAAAAAAAGAGCTGTTCCCAGGTCCTTTCAATAGGTAGAGCTAAGGACTATATGTATATGTATAAACACACACACACACACACACACACACACACACACACACATCTATATCTGTATCTGTATATGTCGAACACCATGAGTTCACACCAATACCCACAAAGCCACCTCAACATTGCGGGATTTATTCCAGCCACCACCACCTCCCCACTTTCTGTATGTTTCTCAGTGAGAAACCTGACACTGATTGTCCTCAATACATTTAATTATTAGTCAAGAGCACTTGTGCAGGATGGGGACAGATGGTGTCAGCAACCTGGCAGAAAGTGTCAGAACCCAAGCTAGGTGAGGAGGCCATCTTTGTAGAGGCTGTGAGGTGTCAGAACCCAAGTGATGGCAGCTGTCCTCCTCACATTGCTCTGGCTCTGACAACCTGTACCAGACCACCATCATCCCCTGCATAAACGTTCTCCTAATACTGCTCAGTGATGCCCCACCCCAGGCTGCTTCTTTCCCACCTTTGTGCGGATGCCTTCCCTTTTAGCATACTTAATGGAGTTGGGGCTGAGTTAACCTCAAAGGGGATACAGAAAAGTGGTCCCATGTTGTTGTTGTTTTTCTAAGCTCTCTCAATGATTCTAATGTGCATCTTGGCCCGGGGAACCAACATTTCACTTTATAGATCCTGCTGTTGTCCCACTGTCTCATGGAAAAGGAAGCCCAGTGTGGTTTTACATGAGCCTTTAAAGGGGTCCTTCAGAAACCTCTGCCAAATTGACAGAATATAGAAATGTGGTCATCAAAGTTAAGTTTGGTAGTCAGACAATTGGTCTCTTTAGAGTAAGACAAATATGTCATGAAACAGTCTGGAAGAAAATAAAAGATTTGTGTTTGCTGAATAATAAGAGATATCCAGTGGAAACCAGATGAATCATGATGAATGATCAACACATCAGAATACTAACCCCCCCCCCCAAAAAAAATTGGGGGGATAGAGGGAAACCAGAACAAGGAACAAGTTTGGAAATGTCCATCAACAAAAGAAGCTTTCAGAAGAGAGTCAGGATGGTATGACTAAAAAGTTAACAAGTGACAAAGACCCACCTCTTATTAATCACCACCTACCAATGTAGAACTTCTGATCACAGCCAACAAATTCCTCCTTGTCTGAAACACAGAGATTGGCAGGAACAGAATATGTGGAGGAGGAGAAAGAGAAGTTTACTTAGAACAGATGCATGAAATTATCTTCAAGTCTGCAAGTGACGCTCTTTCAGTAGATGTCAGCACAGCTGAATTCATCCTGAATGGCTTATTAAAGAATATCCTAAGCACTCTGCAGCCTATCACATGCCCCAAACTATGCAGAAATACTCTGCAGAATTTTAGCAATACACAGAATATATTCTGTCAAGTATAATTAAAACAAAGAGCTATTTTAGGCTTGTTTAAAGTTACAAGAAAGATATTGAGTCATAGTCAAAACAAATAAAAATTTGGTATACATCTTTAAACATGCCCAAAGAAAACTGACTTAAAACAGGAAACAGATGAACTGGCTTTGGCTTAAATTTGTGGAAATGGTATTCTGCAGGACCTTTAATTAATCCCTTTGTTGGAGGGGGGTTTTAAGTTTCTCCCTGATAAAATGGTTTATTCTGTATAAAATCAGTATTTGCTCTATGGCTGCCAATTGTGTCTGACTGTCCAAAAATCTGAGGAACAAGAGTGAGGAGAACTGATCCCAGTGGCTCTGAAGCATCTAGAACTTATTTAAACTCCTGTCTCTGCTTCCACTGCAGTCTCAGAAAAATTCATATAAACTCCAGGAAAAAAAATGTTATAAAAATATCATTTTCAAGTTACTTTTTACTAATAGATGTTCCTTTTCACTTATGCAACTCTGTTCTGATCATTGAAGTACTATGTAAAGAGCCACTGTTCATAGAATGAACTAACATATACAACCTTTTCTTCTTAACCTTTTTTTCATGTACATCTTAAAATACAAAGAAAACACACCAAAATTAATTCCATCTTGTATTAAGTAAGCACTGAAATACGTCAGTAAGTTTAAAAGGAAATGTTTACTCAGGAATATATTCATAAAGCTTAACTACTTTCATTGTTCACTTTTAAATATTTTTCTATGAAATGGAATATCTCATCACTGCTTTCACCCTCAAAATACATCTTATCTTAAAGTGTATCCTGTCAAGTATGCACATGGAGGCACTGAAAGATCTTAAATATAGCTCTGTTTGGCTTACCCAGGAAATAAAAACAAACAATTACCTTCTGAAAGCTCCTCTGGATATTTGGATAAGTGAAAAAACAGACATGAAAAAGTTAAGTCTTTGAGAAGATCGAGTTGGCCATCCACTAAAAACAAGTTACAAAAGTGAAGCTTTTATGTCTCTCTTAGAGAAAGTTGTAACCTGGGTAGGTCTGGCAAGGCAAATGAACAACGTACAACTGGGGACTCAGGAACTCGTGGGACCTGACTGTGCTGCTCTGAGGACTATGACTTGTTCTGCAAGTCACTTATCTACATTCTCCCTGAAGATTTTATCTATGAAGACTCCTCTCCACTGGTTGGCTTAAAATGGGGCTTGAGAGAGAGAAATTATAGGAAGGCAACTGATTTGAGCCTCCTCTCTCCTTCTCTCCCAGAGGCCATATGCTGCTGCTCCAGAGGTGCTGCAGCAGCCTCTAGCCTAAGCATCCTCATTCTTTACTCCTCACTGGGTCCAGTGACACATGTCCATCTCCAGCCAGCCCATTGGAGACAAGGGGAACTAAACACAAAGTGTGCTGTTTTCTTTGTTTTCTAGATATCTTAAATATCCATGTTTTCTGTTACTTTTTTTTTAATTGGCATTCCTAATTAGATTATATCATCACCTCCCAGAGAAATTTAAGGTCACATGACACTAAATTCAGAAAAGAGTTGAGATCAAAACTGAAGAAATGTAACTGCCCACTAAGAGCTCTAAGTAACAGAATTAAGCATCATGAATGAGTATCAAGAGTTATTTACTTAGAAGGGCACCTGGGATATAAAGTGAGCTCTGTGCTGACAGCAGAGAGCCCCATATGGGGGCTCAAACTCATGAATTGTGAGTTCACAACCTGAGCCGAAGTTGGATGCTTAACTGACTGAACCACTCAGGCATCCCAAAACTAGAAAATTTAGAAACAACATAAATGGTAAGTAAATAATTTAGGTGCATAGTTCTCAACTCCATATGTCTTAGTGCCATCTTTTTTATAACCAATATTTGTAGCAATCTCTCGATTCTTATGAAATCAAATTAATATAATCTATTGCACACTTAATTTTAAAAACCAATGCAATACTCTGTCATATAAAGAAAAAAATTAAAAATAATTCATTTATATTTTTAAAATGTGTATTTCAAAATATTAATCCTCAGGCATGACTTCTCTAGAAGACATAAGAAACTATGAATAAGAAACTATTAGATGCTTATACCCACTTATAATGAAGAAGCATGGATTAAAGGAAGTGAAAATATTCCTTATATGAAGTATAGAAAAATAGAAGGGCAAAGTAACAGTAAATTCTGAAATAAAAAGTGCTCTGATAAGTAATGACAGACCAGGTTTACTTGTATATAAAAGGGAAATTGCCTTAATTGAAGTAGGGATAATAGACCAAAGCAATTATAATCTGATGAACTGGAGAAAAGGAGGAAATATACTTGGGAGCAGTTGAGTAATGTTAACATGCTCCAAAAGTTTGCCAGTTTTCAAAATACTCTGTGAGACCTATTTCATTATTAATGATGTCAACATTACTCTGATGTTGGTATCACACACTTGGTGATACCATATGTCATCAATAATAACATATTAAAGTAAAAGAAAATAATCAATCAGCATAGATACTTCACTTTCTAGTTTATTTACTATCAGTATGGAGCGGACAGAATGTGTGGAGTAAATTATTCCATAGTTGAAAGGCAATTTCTTTAATCCTGTTCAAATGTCTCTCTCCATAGTGACTGTCTTCTAAACAACTGAGCTTTTCATGTTATGTCTTATGAAAATGTATATCACTATTGTGTGTTAAGGAACTGCTCATTTATATTTGTAATGTGTTTTGTCCAATAGGACATTAAAAATATTATGCAGGATGGTCTCACACACTGCAGGACATCTGGCATTCCTGAGTCCTACCAGTTAAAGGCCAGTGCCCCAAATCAATGTGACAACCAAAAAATGATCCCAAAGAGCTCCAAAATGCCCCAAAGAAGCACTGGCTAAGGTGAAGCTTATAATATCTCACAATTATACTGTTGAGGTATTTAAACAATTATTGTATCATATCCCTAAATGTGTGTTTACATTATACCAATATCTGGAATACACTCTTAAAAATCAATACCAAATATTCATTTTTTACTTACCAGATTCAAATGTTTCTTCATCTATGGTTTCCCATGGGGACACAAAAAAAACCAAAAGTGTCATTTTATTACTATCAATACTGAGCCTGTACTTTAACAGATGAATTCCCTGACCCTATGCTTCTGCATACACACTAACTTCTAAAAATCTTTCCTGAATCAAGGCCAAGTCAGTGGTGTCTCTATGGCATATTGAACTTTTAAATGAGATATGTGGTATTAAGTAGCTGGGCTATGACAATAAGCAGGTATGCTGTATGAGGCTATAATCAATAAAATAAAATAAAAGAGACTAAATAAAATGTAAAAGAGGCTCAGAGGGAAGGGAAAGGTAGAATGTCACAGGAAACTCCAATGGATTGTCAGCTAGTGCACAGCTTTGCTATTAGAGGGCTTTCAGATGGAGGAGAGATGCACCCTGACTGAAGGTTGGGGCAGGGTGGCGGGGGGGGGGGGCGGGGAGGAACCATAAGCAACAGGAATGTGGCAAGGAGAGTGAGTATATATAAATGGTTTGATTGCATAGGCTTGTGTAGGCGATAAGGAAAGATTTTATGTAAACCAACTTTCAGTTAAAACAGTTCTTTTTAGCATTTTAAAGAGATATTAAGGATTACGAAACTAGAATGTAGAGGGAGAGCAATTTGAAATATATAGCAACATTACCAATGCTTGCGTCCTCGGATCAGGCGATACTGCATCTAAGGTTTACTCATACCATGTGGAACAATATATTTACAAAGCTATTTGTTGTAGCATTGTTTGTAATAGAACAGACTGGACATAACTCAAACATCTACTGATAAGTGATTATATAAATGCACAATAATTTATTTAACCAATAAGCTGTTAAAAACAAAGGAAGAGGCTCTTTATGTACTAAGATGGAATCATATGCAATGCTAAGGAGAAAAGTCAGGGACAGAAGAGTGTGTATAGTGTACCATCAAAAAGTCTTTTTTGTTGTTGTGTTCTTTTTAAAGGTATTTTTAAAAGAATGGTAAGGATGATGATAGGGAGAGGAGAAAAAATATACATCATTGCTTTTACATGCACAGAATATGTCTAGAGGGATCAGGAAGAAACTGAGAGCATTTATTGCCTCAAGAAATAAAACTGAGTAGAGGAGAAGGGAAAGGGAGGAACTCTATACTTCAGTAGTTTTTGAATTATAAAATATGTGAATGTATTACCTAATGAAAATTGTAAATTAAAATTATAGAAAGAAATGAATATTACTGTAAGTTTTTAAAAACCCGAATGTGTACCTGGCAAAATAAATATGGTGTCAGCATTATTCTGTAGTTGTTCTGGGAAGTATATGTGAATCTGTAAAATATCCACAATTTAAAGATTTCATATTGTTCTTTAATTTCTAAAACTAGATTAGCCCAGAAAGCCAAGACAAATTCACTTATCTGACTAAGGACTCTCCAACTACTGTCCCAACAATACTCTGGTGATTCTTGAGCCAATCTTCATTATGCCACTAAATTTGGAAAACCTTTTCCCAATTTACAAAAAAAAAAAAATAAGTATAGAAATGTAAAAAGTTTTCATATATTTCTCAAAAATTTGAAACCCACTACTATTTATCTATACTAGAATCCACCAGAAGGTGGTACCAAACAGTAACAAAAACTATATGTCGCTTTTTAAAAATTGGCATTTCAGTATTTTATAGTATTTCACAAAAGCATGGTGGTTTCCAGACATTCCACCTGAATGTTACTGAATGTAACACCTGAGTAATACTGAATGTTCCTGAGATCATTTCTAAGACACTGCTTTCTAGAACACTTAGTGGAAGGTTGGTCTTGGAGCCTGGAGACATTCCCACAGCTGTGCCTCCCTTCCAAGTGCCAGAACCACAGAAAAAGGCAGGTGCAGGGGAATTCATTTTACACATTTCTTCCAGAGGAAACCTGTGGCCCCATTTGGCCAACTCTGCGTCAGAGAATCTACTGCTGAGGTGCTTCATATTCCTCCTGGTGGTAACTCTATCAAAAGGAAATGTTACCTGCTTCCACACACTTCTCATCAATCTTCATGTCATCTTCTATAAAAGAGGACAGTAAGGGAAAAATAGAACTTAAAATGTATGAGTTTCCCAACGTATAGGCTTATGTCAGTAAAACTCAGACCACCTTACAATAATGTTACTCTTACAACAAGCATATTCCTTATGCTTGCTCACTTGGAGAGATAAAAAGGGCTCCACCATATTCAATGAAAATCTATGGTATAGAAGGCAACATAACATAAAATGGTTAACATTTTAAAAGCATTGGCTTTATGAATGGACAAATTAGTTTACCTCAAGCCTCAGTTTTCTATCTATAAATGGAGATGGTAGCAATACCTCCCATGTAAGTGAGGATAAACTGAGATAGTGTATGAAAAGCTCAGGTGTATGGTAAGCACTCAATAAATGTTAAAATAATAAATAATAAATAATATATATTATAATATATAAAAAATAATGTTAAAAAATTAACTATTTTTACCTTTAACTAGGGTATATATAAGAGAATAAGAGACCATAACTTTTAAAGCCGACCCCACCTAATATTCAAAACCCTCTACAACATGACCCAAACCCAACTTTGAAGGCTATTGTCCACTTCTTTCCTTCACATATCTTATATTCCCATTAGAGTAGCCACCATCAGTCAGTCCTCTGTAGCTTTGCTTATGCTGTTCCCTTCGCCTGTAATGCTTCAAGGTCCATCTCAAACATTAACTAAAATGATTATCTCTGCCATGAACCGCATAGCATTTTCTTCCTACTACCTTGAACTCCCTGCTACTACACATCTATTCTAATATATAGATGTAATATAATACAACCATTTGAGTATTTGTCTTATTTGCCCTCCTAGATAGTACCTTAAAAGCATAAACTGTCTTGCTAATTTTTACATATTTTACAGAGCTTAGTACAGTGTCTTGCACAGAATAGGTACATGACAAATTATTTATTAAGTTGAACTGAATTTTCCTTTTAATATGAAAATAGTTAATGTAAATGTACATTTTGAAAAAATAATTTTTTTTCAGAAAGCACTGTACATCTTGTGCCTACCATAGTGCCCAGCACTTCCTAGGTGAGAAATAAATAGTGGTTTAATAAATAAGTCTTATCATGTTCCAAAAGTGCAAGTAATTATCTGTATAATAAACTATAATATTATCAAGTCATATAATAAACCTATCACCACCTTCTTACAGACCGTATCATTAACTACGGTTTTTAAGTAACATATGCAATATAAAAATTTTTACAAAATAATACTGTTTTATAGAGGTAGGGGCACAGATAAACAAGTAACATAGCTGCCATTCAATTCCTTATAATTATTCAGAGATTACATTTCAGATTAGTATTTTATAACAACAGTGAATTTATTAGTTCCTAAGACATAACTAGAGGTTTTATGTTTTGTTTTTTTGTTTTATCAAAGAAAACTATTATTATTCCTGTTTTACAGAGGAATTTACACTAGTGCATTTCCGGTAACAGCACAAGTAGCCCTGATTTTTCTAACTTGCAAGCCTGGGATCCAAGACAGACACTGATTTTATTCTCTCAAAATCAACAATTCCACACTATAGGCAAAGGGTAGGTGTTATGGGCTGCTCTGTATCCCTCTCGAATTTATATGTTGAAGTCCTATCCCCCAGTGTGACTGTATTTGGAGACAGGGACTTTAAGGTTGAATGAGGTCACAAGATTGATTGGGGCCCCAATCCAAAAGGACAGGCAGTCATCTGCAGGCCAGAAAATCTCATCAGAAACCAGACCGGCTGAACCTTGATCTTAGACTTCTGGCTGTCAGAACTGTGAGAAAAAAAGTGTCTGTTGTGTAAGTCACCCAGTCTGTGGTATCTTGTTATGGCCACCTGAGCAGTTTAAGACAGTGGGCTTGTTACCCACCAAGACCTCAGAGACCCCGCCTCTCCAAAGACCTGCCCATTTCCAGTTTCAGGTTTGAGCTGTGGGGGTGCCTAGGGGAGTGCTCTTCTAGCCTCTCTTCCCCTCCACAAGCAGATAGCATCTTGCCTTCTTGCTTTTGTAAGTGTGTGTGTGGCATCATAATGAGTCATCTGGGTGTCTGGGCTCGGAGAGAGAAGTAATAACTGGAGGTTCCATTTGCCTCCGAAACAGAAGCTTCAGTCCAGACTACACTGCCTGCAACATCTGGCAATACTCTTACCTTCTTTGGACTTCAATCTTTTCATCCATAAAATGGGAACAATCACGAATTCCTTACAGGGTTATTTTTAAGACAGTGTGTGTAAAACAGCTGACACAAAACAGCAAGCCAGTTTCACAACTTTTATTGAATTTTTATCATGTGCTGCATATAAATGTTATCTCTATTTTCTCCTATTCCTCTCAGTGTTAGGACAATTACATCATGTGTGCTTTCTTTTGACTGACATCTTTTGACAAATTAAGATCTTAGTGATTGGAACGCTACTAGGTATATAGGAAGAGCTTAATAAATAGCTAAACTGAATTGAAGTGAATTAACAAAACTATACAAAAGTTCTACAAGACTTTGGAGATGAGGGTTTCTTTTTTCAAATACTATTTCTTACCTTCTTCCATAGAAATTGCTGGATACAGACAAATAATGGAAGTGGGAAAAAAAAGAGAGAGTGAGAGAGAGCACAATAGTTAATGCTATAGTTTTTCAAATTAACATAATAAGAAAAGCAAAGTGCCAAAATCATTTAATTAATGTTCTAGGCTTAATCTATAGAAATTTGGTAGAGATTTAGTAATGAAATGAAAAATACGTATCCTATGGAAACTAATACATTTATGAATCTTGTTGGAAATGGGGATTTTGCTTCTGGCAAATCCCACCCCCTTCCCTCCTTAAAGTTCTATAAGGGTTGTGTTCTATTCATTTCTGAATTAATGCACTTAGTTCAGAATATTTTAGGAACTCAAATCTTGCCTGGAATAAAAGGGAGAGAGGGAGGAAGAGAGGAAGGAAAGAAGGGAGGAAGGAGTGAAGGAAGGAGGGCAGGAAGGAGGGAAGAAAGGAAGGGGGAATGAAGAAGGGGGAGAGAGGAAGGAAAGAAAGAAAAAAGACAGAACAGCGACAACTTAATTGTATGAGCATCTTTAGTAATATATTTATGATAGCCATCTGCAAATTTTTCAGTAAGTCTTGTTAAATAAAAGTGCCCATACCTCCTAATAACCTGTTCCTGAGATTTTTCCCCTCTATGGTAACATTAATCAGAAAGATACAAAATAATACTTATTACAGCATCATCTAAAACAGTTAAAAAGAAAAGGAATGATCTAATAATTTAGAAACTGAACGTGCTCCATGAGAAACAACCCTATGAAAAGTGACCAATTAAGTCAGTGGCTCCACCCTTGAAGTTCCTGGACTTAGAGATTTGTAAGTATAAGAATAGGGGCTACAAACCATATTTCAGGATGGGCTTTTCCAAAAGTCTAATGTAAATCACACTTAGGCTACAGGAGCCAATTAAACATCAACTAGGGGCCCTACTAGTTACCAGATGCTGATTAGAAGCTTCATTAGTGGGACCCCTGGGTGGCTCAGTCAAACACCCGACTTTGGCTCAGGTCATGACCTCATGGCTTGTAAATTTGAGCCCTGAATCGGGCTCTGTGCTGACAGTCCAGAGCCTGGAGCCTGCTTCGGATTCTGTGTCTCCCTGTCTCTGCCCCTCCCCACTCATGCTCTGTCTCTCTCTCTCTCTCTCTCTCTCTCTCTCTCTAAAATAAATAAACATTAAAAAATTTTTTTAAAAAAAGAAGCTTTATTAGCATTTCAATGTGCCTTTGAGAAATGAAATAGGAAACTGAATTAAAGAAGTACCTCAATCTGGTTTGGTAAAAAACAAAAAAAAAAAATTTTCAAAACACAAAGAAATAACTAAAATATCACTATAAAGATCACATCATGAAAAATGTTTCTGATAAAATGTTAAGTTAAACAAAAAAGATAGGTGCACCTGGGTGGCTCAGTTGGTTAAGCATCCGACTCTTGATTTCCACTCATATCATGATCTCGGGGTTCTTTAGTTCAAGCCCCACATCAGTTCTGTGCTGATAGTGCACAGCCTACTTGGGATTCTGTCTCCTTCTCTCTCTCTCTCTCTCAAAAATAAATAAATAAACATTGCCACTCTGAAGGAATTATAAGAGAGTTTTCTTCTTTCAAAAATGTCTCTATGATTATCATCATAAATTTTCAAGAGAAAAAGATAAGAAAAAGTAATTTTGGGCTTAGACCAGTAATAAAGTAAGGACTTGCCATGGGCCAATTGGTGACACTGACACTGCTTTAGTCCCCTTGCAGCCTCCCGTTCAGGTCCCTCTCCCTCCCTCCTGGCACCCCCAACCTTACTTCCTTTGGGGGGGGGGGGTGGCCTGGTGAGGGCCATTTCTGAAAGGGCCTTGCTCAGACCGTTCCAGCTGAGCTCTGCCAAGCTGCAGCCCCTCTTTTCAGGTGGCAAGTAGTTCACAAGCTTTGCCACCATGGATACCTTTACTAACCACTCCCCCACTGCCGTTTGAATATTACCATCTAGCGAGGAAACTGCATTGATTAAGTAATAATTCAGTCCCATGTTTATTCATCAAATGCACACACGACTGTTCATCAGAGCTTCTGAATAGTGTGAAATTTAACCCCCCTGCATAGAGCCCACATGAAGGTTTGTGTGTGCAACCTTGTTCACCAGCATATGTATAATGTATAAGCTAGCTGTAAAGACCTCGAGGCACTCAGAGTTGGGGGGCCATCACAGAAGGTATCACCGACACAGGAACATTTGCATCTTTATAAACTGAAAAATCTTATAAATCCAAAGGCATGAAGGTGCAGAGTAGGATTTCAGATGGCTGCTAGGAGCTAATTTGGGCAGTGGGGACAGTCAGAGATCCTCTCTTGGGCAGGAAGCCAGCCCTGGGAGAGAAGGAGCAGGCTTCCCCACGATGCACACGCTGGGTTTGAGGTATCAGCACACTCACATATGATGGATTTGAGGTGGGTGTGAGGCTGGTATGGCTGAGACCACCAGAACTCCCGCTGCTTCCTATGCACAAAGAAATACACCATGAGGAAAAAAAAAAAAAAAAAATCAACTCAGGTTAACTCAGGTGAAATAGATCCAGTGCTTCCTAGAATTCTGCTGCTTCTACCCAAGTGAAAAGGGAGATTTCTTCTCCAAACACACTGTCAAATATTCTCCAAATATACAGGTTTTCTTATCACGTTTTTCCTGTCTTACAGGCTCCTTTCAGAGCAACTCTTAGACTGAAAAACCTGGCCACAGGCCCCAGAGCTTCAGCGACTGACCCATAGGCCCCTGCCTCTCCAGTGGGTAAGCCTGCTTCACCTGGTCTCTGAATCTTCATAGCATGTTCCGGTTCCCCTCCCAGGTTGTTGATGCTCAATCCCTTAGAGCCACGTGGATTTCAATTCCTTCTGCATCCTTTATTTGCGCGCTAATCCAATAAGCCTGTCATTTCTGTGGGCTCCTTGCAAGACCCCTGCCTGAGCCTCCTCACTGCTTTCTGCCCTGAGACCATAAGGACTAACCTTGTAAAGCCTTTATCCCTGTTTATGTCAGTCCCCCAAAGCTTGGGTCATCCCTTATCCTCTGCATGTTAATCCCTGTAAGGCTCTGTCCACCACCCGCCTTCCCTGAAGCCCTTTCACACACCCCATGGAAGTCGAAGTCAGTCTTCAACAAAGCCTCCCAGACTTCAGCCCCTACTGTGAGTAGGTGAGCCCTTCACCCTCTTGCTCTAACCAAATCCCAGATCTCCTGAGGGAACTGCTCCCCTGCATCTTTTAAGAGGTGGCTTGTTTCCTCTCCACTGCCAGCTGTGTGCTGGTAAACAAGCTCTGGGGGAAGGGGAATAGCTGTGTTGAGTAGCTTTTGCTGATTTCTTTCCTGCTGGCTGATTTCCCCGACCATGGACGTGAGGAGAAGTGCATGTTTTCATCATTCTTCCTCTCTCTTTCCCAGCATTTCTTTACCCACCCTCACTCTCAGCTTACAATATTCCTTCTTATTTCACTGAGACAATCAGAGAACTTCCACAAGCTCTCACCATATCCTCACCCTCAACTATGTCCACACATTCTGGATTCTCTGCTCTTACTATTACTGTTTATGATCCTGTATAAGGCCAACGCCTCTACTTGTATATGGTTGACCTTTAAGCAGGCCCTCTTATACATGGATTTTTTCAAATAAACACAGTACAGTACTGCAAATGTGTTTTTCCTTTCCTTATGATTTTCTTATTAATATTTTCTTTTCTCTAGCTTACTTCATTATAAGAATACAGTATATAATACACATAACATAAAATATGTGTTAATCCACTGTTTATATTATTGGCCAACAGTAGGCTATTAGTAGTTAGGTTTGGGGGAGTCAGAAGTTATATGCAGAATTTTGACTACATAGGGGGTCAGCACCTCTAACCCCTGTGTTGTCCAACTGTAGCAGATCATGTCTCCGTCTGTCTGCTCAAGGACATTGACAACAGCAGTTCCTTTCTTTTTCTCTGTCATAAAAGTTTTCCCTCTCACTGGACTGTTCCTACGAGCATTATGTACCTCATCTAAAAAAGTTCCTTCACACCACTCCCCTTTCCTCTCCAGCTACTTTCCCATTGCTCTGCTCTGCTTTGTACTAAAATGTCTCATGCCATAATTTCTTCAAATTGCTTTTATGACTGCCATATTGCTAAATCCAATGGTTAGTTCTCAGTCCTCTCTATAGCAGCTGACGTGGTTGGCCAGACACTATACTGTCCTGATTTTCATCCCGCCTCATTGGTCACTCCTCAATCTCTTTTGCTAGTTCCTTTTCTTCCTCTCGATTTCTTAACATTGGCTGGGCCTTGGACCCTTTTCTATTTTCTATCTTTACTCATTCCCTCAGATCTCAAGGACACACAGATGACAGCCGTGGGTTTAGATTCAATAACTGACGTTTCAATTCAGGCCTGAATGATTAATAGAGGGAGTTAGAACTATCTTTTTAAGTTTGAGTTTCACAAGTGCTTTTCTCTCTTTTCTAGATGATATGATTTTTCTGGTCTCCTGAATATTTAAAATGCTTAGGGCATATGGATAAGTTGGCTTTTGGATTTACAGACCAGTGTATATGTTTATCTATCTGCTTGTCACTCTTTACCTAATCTTAACTACAATAACAGAAGCCTGAGAAACATTTTATGTCCTGATAGTTCAGTCCTGAGTCCAGGAGTAAGAATTTCCTTACCTCTTCAGAAGGTGGTTGGAAGGAATTAGACCAGCACAGGTACCAAGGTCTGAGATTTTCCGGGCCTGCCACCAGAGGGCATCATTCTGGTCCACAATCTGCAGGATGTCCCCTTTCTGAAAAGGCAACCCTGCATCCATGCAGGGGATAGTAGGATCCTCCTGGGGCCAGTACTCGGTCATGGCACGAACATATACCTGACAGTAGGTACAAAATGGTCCCATCAAAAGAACCCTTGCCCGTGGGCTGTCAAGACTTAAAACCATTTCTCTACTCCTCTACCTACTGTTACTATCTTTCCTCCCCATACTCTCCAAAAGGGGAACCTGCCTCTTGAACTGAATCTAAGATCCACCAAAAAAGTGACTTTGCCAGCAGAATCTCTTAGTACCGAGAAGTTTTTGCTCACGTGTTTCCCATTCTTGATGTTACTTTTTAACTTCTTGTACTCCATCTCCTTTTATTGTATTCATTTACTCATTTGCCTCTCATGTCATCAATATTGAAAAATGTCTAGAGCGCCTGGGTCGCTCAGTAGATTAATCATCTGACTTCAGCTCAGGTCATGATCTCATGCTTCATGAGTTTGATCTCCGCATGGGGTGAGCTCAAGCCCTGCTTCGGGTGAACACGAGCCCCATTTCAGGTGAGCCCTGTTTCTCCCCCCTCCCCCCACCTTCATGGTATTCTCTCTCTCCCTCTATCCATCTCTGCCCTCATTCACTTGTGCTCTCCCTCTCTATCTGTCTCTCAAAACAAAATGTGCAACACAGTATTGAACAAATGTTCAACACATTATAGAGAAGGGTAGTATGATACAAAATATTAAGTCACTATTATTGTTATTTGAGGATTTCCTATATGTGATTATGAAGGCTCAGTATATTCTTACCATCTTCTGGCTATTAACAGGAGGGGCAGAAACTGGAACCACCTTGAACATAATTGTACCACGAGACATAGCCTAGAAAATGTCAAAGGGGAGGGGGAGAATAACAAATCACAGAGTTCGCTGGGTTATGACATTTAGCAGATGGAGTTATAACACAGTGTGCCCAGTTTTAAGGGTGACATCCCCCACAGCGACTTTTACAAGGGTTCAATAGCTAAATATCACCATGCAGAAGTGGAAATTAGGAAGAAATTTAGCTCAGCTTCTGCCCTGCTATGGGGCTCCAGAGTTCCTGGCCTGCTAAACCCCACTCCGAGGCCTGGCCTCCCCCAGGAACACTCCATCTCATGACCTTATTCAGCAAGGTCTTCTTCCCACAGACACTGGGGAAGGAGATGAGGTCCTGATCTGACTTTCCCTCCTCAAACTTGAGTCAGTAATTACTTCCCGAACACCTGTTCCTGTGCCAGGCGGCCCAGTCTGATGGGGAAGAAGAGGGCTCCCAAGTCTTCTGGGGGGATGGACAAGCTCTAAGCTCATGGTGGGAAGGGGGGGCCCTCAAACATTTTGGGAAGACAGAGAACCTATTAGACTGATGGAGAAGGCAAGGTCCTCCTGTCACGTGCACTGTGGCAGGTATTAGAGATCCAGAGAGGAACAAATGTCACTCAGAAATTTCACAACCCCACCATCCTGGCTCTGAAGCTGGCACCAAAATGGCTGAGGTGGAGCCATGTGTGTCTGCAACTGACAGTCCTTAAAGCTCATGTGCAGCATCTTATAGCATGCGGTTTGCACAATGTTCTGGCGCTTAGTATATTCCCTATAATCCCACCTCTCACGTAGTCCCTGAGGCACATCTATGAAAATTTAGGGTTCCCCCCAAACCTCAGTTTGAGAACCACTATGATAAATAGTAATCCATGTCAGCCCCCACACTTGGGGTGTGCATGGGGGAGGTGGGGGGGCATACCACTATGGCTATGACATCTGGACTGTGATTCAGGCAAAGGTTTGAAAAGTGGAAATGGGACCTAAAAGAAACCTAAACCATAAACTGGTCGTAAATCCCCAGTTTCAACCACCAATGACAGTGGGCAAGACAGGCAAGGAATTCCCCCTCCCATAGGGTAGCCTCCCCTGACATCTTTTCTACCCCAAAGCTACCTCAAGGAAGACATTGAATAGATTTCAGCTGTATAAAAATGTTAGGGGAGCAAAGGTAATTTGCTCAGGTTCAGACACTCCTCCAGAGTCTCACTCTGGCCACCCCAGCTTCAGTTTCCAAAGGAGCAACTCAGGCAACAAGGAGCCTGGGCTGGGGGGATTGGCAGAGCCTTACTGAGGCCAAAAGAGCAGCTTGGCAAGAGAAGTCTCCCAGCAGAAACAGAAAAGGTCTGGGGGTCTGGAGAAAGGACCAACCCCCCCTCATGTTTCAGCACACACACCATGGGCCAGACAGGCTCAGGTCAGCCACAGCACTGCACTGAGTCGTGGAGAAGGCAAACAGAAGACTGTTACCAGAATATGGATCACTTGCTCAGGGTCCAGTCCCTCAACTGAAACTCCATTCACTTCCACCAGTTTGTCTCCAGCATATAACAGCCCTAGGCAAACAGGAACACAAAACAAAGGAAGATACAAGGAAACTCGCAAAAAATAGAGGTAGCTGTACCAAAGATTTTTAGCAAACTCATTAAGCCAAGCATGCTCTAACATTTAAACGCTTACTCTGAAATAATAACAATAATAATACAGGCTGGTTATTCTGGAGTACACCACCACCAAAGCACAGAGAATCGCATTTTATACCTCTTTACTGGGTATTAAGTGATGGTGATATTTCTATTTCTGCTAATCTGATGCTATAAAATGAAGATATCATGAGTAAATGATAAATGAAAAGGAAAGGGGAGGGGCATTCTTCAAAAGAGGAAACGTGGAGAAACATGGGGGTTAAGATCAAGCCTTGAGAAGTATGAAGTAAACAGTGGAGTTGTCGGAGGGAGAGGTGAGAAGCAGGATGACGTTGTGGAACAGAAACCACAGGTGATGAACACTTCAAGACAGTTACGGTCAATGACACCAAATGTTCTAGAAAGTAAAAATAAAACTGAGGCCAAAGGAAGGGCCAATGGACTTAGCAACTAGGAAATCCTGGGGCCACTGCTCTAAGAATGTTGGGGTATGAAGCCCATCCCGTCTCCAAGGCCCTGGGAAGTGAGGACATGGGGCAGCAGGCACGGAAACGCAGCCGTGAAAGGAAGGAAATTCAGTTCACTGGTAGAAAAGGCAAGCAACAGGCATTTCAAGGTGGAACAGAGCCTTGTTGCAAGCGGAAGGACCAGGTGAAGGGAGAGAATTGGGACTATAGAGCGGGCAGACCCGGACTTGCATCCTGAGTCTAATTGAAAACCGTGCATACATTAGTTACTTAATCTCTTTGAGCCTCAGTTTCCTCTTCTGCAGAATGGCCTGATAATACTTAGCTTTGTAGGTTACCACAAGAATGTAAACTGAGAGAACATTAATATGGGGCCTCAGTGAAAGAGGGAAACAGGATTTTCTGGAATATTTATTCCCTCCTTCCTAGTAACCAATGCAATGCACAGAAGCCCTGACCTTGTTTAGGAAAGCTGGGTTTCCCTGGAAAGAAGACTAAACAAGTAATGGTTTCCTATTTCTCTGGTCACATCCATACTCTGCTGCTCAGCTTACCACTTCTCTCGGCCAGCCCTCCGTGGATGACTCTGGCCACCAGGATATCCCCTGTCATCTCGTGGCGCTTGATGGTAGCTCCCTGGAGAAAGAGTGCAGTGGAATCCCTCTTTTACCTAACATGACCATTTTTCTGGTGGCTTCCCTCAATATGCCTCTGGTCTGGTCAGAAGAGGATATTTATACCAACCAGGGCCATACCATGCCATCAAAAAGACAAGGCCATTCATTCAACCTTGGCCTATCAAGGTCTCTATCCAACCACATAGATACAAAAGAATATTTAGATCCTTACAAAGATAAAGAAAACTCTCACCATTACAACCTAATCAAAGAGACTTCTTAGAAAATCAAATTAATGCCTCACTTAGCTTCCCATCAATAAAGAGAAAAAAACTTAGATAAGTACATTGGAATTTAGTGAAATGTATGTACCCCAGAGAGCCAAACAATAAATATAATAAAATAAAATAAGTCTTATTTCTCACAGATTTTTCAACAAAGAAGAACACTAAGCAAAAATCTTTCCTAGAGAAAACATGATAATGTATCATGTGTTTAAAGCCACAGGCAAAAGTTGCTAGGACATGCTTCAGCCATTATCTTGGATCCCCTCACATTTTCTGAATGCCTCAAACTATACTGTGACTAGAGACAAGAATATTTAACATTATATTAAATAACTACTAGAGATAATAGAGTTCACAATCAACGCTTAGTTCATAATTAACCCTTGGTTCACAATTAACCATGGTATAATTCTAACGAAAAGACAAAGTGATTTCCTTACCAGGGGCTGTTGGTTTTTCACCAAACAAACAATCCTCATTGCTTCCTCACTGTCAGGGATGTTGTCTGGCAATGGGGGGAGAAGGGGCTCAAAATCTTTCTGAGCCACGGTGTCATGGGCACTGAGCAAGGCCTAGGAACAGAGAAGACAAGGTGAGTAAACGTCACACGTAGGACATACGCATTTAGAAGACAGGGAGCCAATACTCTGTCCAAGACACCGCCACCATCACTACTACCACAACAACCAACACGTACATGCTGGCCTTTTATGTGGATTAACTCAGTCTTCACCATAACTCTGTGAGGCAGCTATATTTATTGTCCCCGTTTTAAAAGAAGCAAGGCAGGGAGAGGGTAAGTGATACATAATATATTCTGCATTTCTGCTAAAATGTGTTTTGTCACTTCTCATTTCCTGCAAATCCATGTAATCCATGGTGTTTCTACAAGCTTGAACTACAGAATAACTTTTGTAATATTTTCTCTAATTAAAGCAGAATGGGGGATAGTAATCAAAACATCTTGCTGGTTTAGTTTGTCAGTGACTCCCAAGGGCCTATGAGGAACAGAATGAGAAAAGGTAGCTTCCTGATTTAGGGTATGAGCAAAGAGTTCCTTCTAATGGCCCATTTTGTTCAATTTTTATTTCATTGGGTGGGGAAGTAGTCATTTGATAGCCCAGCCTGAGATTGGAGGACAGAACTTCACTGGAACTCAGAGAAAATTCTCTAGGGTTATCTTGTAAACTAAAAATTTGACTCATAAGTTCCATTACTCCAAATGTAGACCTTCTCTTAAAATTCTCATCTGTTGATAAAATGATCTCAAATTCTATAAGTGCTATGAGATAGGTTTCCATTCTGCAATCAAATGTTTTTTAATCAAATGTTCTTCATATACCTCTCATTGAGTTTATCATCCTTATACTATATTTTCCAAACATCTTCATACACTTTATCCAAAACTTAAAATATTTACAAGGAGGTATACTACCCTGATTGTCCCCCAGAACTTTAGAGGGACAATGGCCTTGTAGGGGGGCAACAAGACACATGGAAATTTCCAGATGTCTCCTCATAACTCTGGCAGGTTTAGCTCCATGGCTAACAACACAGAGCCAGTCACATCTGAGTCCCACATCTTTAAGAACAATCTGTTGGTCACCCGTGTGCAGTAATAGAATGTCTATTCAGAAAGTGCATTTTCTGTCACATTTATTTCTTCTTCCCAACTTTGCTTATGCACCAGATGGGCATATCTTATCTGTTTTAGTAAGCACTTGCCTTAAAATGTGGAGCCTGGAGGATTTGTCTCAGTTCTTGGGTCTCAGGGGATTTAGGAGTTTCACGTAATATCCCCACTACCTGGTTGGTAAAAAAAGTGTACACTGTAAAATTTTTTAAAATCTTCATCACCTAGTTAACCTCACCCAGGCTGGATAACAGATATAGCACATTAACCTAAGACAAGCTGTTATTGAAATCTTCATTTTCATCTTTAAAGTCGGGGCCCAGAATCTTTCCTTCATCATTAAACTTTACTACAGCAAGTTGAATTCAAGATTTGGGGTAGATCTAAACTTCAGTGCCCCAGTCCTGGTATATCACAGGCTTGGAGGAAGAACTAACATGATTTTGTCATATCATATGTACCAAGGCAATTTCCCTCTAGTGGCGCTAAAACTGTTTGTTAACATGAATGCTTTATGGGCAGGTTAAGGAACCTGAGTTCTCCAGGTATTTGAGCCCAATGCTGTGGATGTTCCATCAAATGGAAAATGGGAATAGTAGTTTGTATTTTAGGACTTATTATTTCATTACCAATTTTAGTGTTTACTGCAATAAAAAATGTTAAACAGAATAAATTCTGATCTCTTTTCCGTGGTTTAGGTGTAGACCTGCTTTCTGATAGGACATGAGACCTTTAAAGACTTTACAGAGGTCTATAAATTCTCAGCAGTTGAGCCTCATTACATACAGTCAAATGAAAATAAATAGTTTACTAAGCTTTACCTCCATTCACTACAATTACAACAATAAAATATCATATGTGTGTTTTCCTGGGAATAACTGAGAACAATGTGAATTATTGATTACTGGAGTGGAGGGTAAAGTCTTTCTTTTTTTAATATTTATTTTAATACAGTTTGGGCAATAAATAATAAAATAGATTACACTTTTTCATCCATTTGATAAATATCTATTGAACATCTACTATGTGCTAGGTACTGTTTTCAGTGATACAAATACAGTGCCAGACAAAAATCCCCATTCTCAAAAAAAAAAAAAAATCCCCATATTTTTTTTTGATGGTGATGAGAGTTAAAAAGATAAATAAAACAGGAAGGTGGACAGGGAGGGGTTGCAATTTTAGGTAGGGTGACCAGAGAAAGCCTTAGTGTGAAGGTAATATTTCTATGGAGACCAGAAGGAGATGAGGAAGTAAATCATGTGAGTATATGGGCAAGAGCATTATTGACATATGGCATAGCAGTGCAAAAGGCCTGTGGCAGGTGCATGTTGGATAAAACAACCACAGGGGTTAATCTGGCAGGAGCATAGTGAGCAAGGGGGAGAGCAGTGAGTGTTAAGTCAAAGAGGGAATGGGAACTATATTATGTTTGACTATCTAAGAACTGTGATGTGTACACTGAGATAGGGAGTCATTGGAAGGTTTTAAGCAGAGAAGTGACATGATTTGACACCCCTTCCAAGAGGAATTCTTCAACTACTATGCTGGAATAGACTATGGGGATGGGGGGGGTGGGGAGGGCAAGAGCAGGAGACCAGGGAGGAGGCTATATTGCAGTTATCTGTATACGAGATGATGAAGGTTTCTATTATGTGGCATAGTAGAGGTGATGAGATTCTGGATATATTTTGAAACTGGCCCTGAAGAATCTGTTGTCAGATTGGGTATGAGGTATGAAAGAAAGAGAAAGTCACAGATAACCCCAAGGAGTTTGCCCTGAGTACTACAAAAACAAAGGTGTCATTACTGAGATGGAAAAGGTTAGGAGAGAAGTAGCTTTGGCTGTGGGGACCATCAGGAGCTCATGGGCCATGTTAAGTTTGAAGGGTCCATTAAACATGCATTTAAGTACAATGGGGAGAAGGCAGTGGGTATAAGAGTTCAGGCAAAGAACCCCGCTAGAGATATAAATTTGGGAAACACTTCTATAACAACATTACCCAAGGATTACATGGGATAAACTGAGCCTAAGATTTAGGAGAAAAAGAGAGAAATGGACATATGCTTAAAATGCCATTTGTTTGTTTGTTTAAATTTGAAGTGCTGGCTAATTTTCTCCCTTCTATTAAAGCTCAATTAGAAACACTTACGCAATACAAAATTATCAGTCAAACTCTCCCATTAGGTCCTTAATTCATTTAAATTAACAGTGCAAGTAAAATGGCTTCACGTTTAAAGCCCTATTCTTCCGTGGATTAAAAAACCACCTTACCTCATAGGATAACGTCTGTGCATGAGTTGTGGCAGGAACAAGTTTCTTTTCTTTAAATTCCTGGAGACAATCATAAACCTGCAGAAGGGCAACGGTGGGAGAATGACCTATTGATAACGTGACTATTAATGTCTCAGGCTGAAAGGTCTGCAAGGGGACGGACAGGCCGGGCCACGGTGCAAGCAGTTGAGTGGCTTGTGTGACTGGCCTTTAATAAGGTGTCTCTCACTGTCTGACAGATATGGGCTCAAGTTTGGTGGTTTCAGTGCTTCAAGGGCTTAATTACTGGCCACCACTAGAAATTGGTCTTCCCCAGCCACCATCACTGGTAAAAGGAAATTCAAACGTTTACTCTTGTTATATTGACAAGTGGGTTTTCCAGGGTTGGGACCAATAGGGATTTGAGGCCAGAGACCTGTAAGAACCTCTGTGCCAGGGCACCGGCCATGTGGCTTGGGGTTCAGCAGAGTGTGTGAACAAGAGGCCGGGCACACTATATGTGCTTATTGCTCTCTGTTCTCATCTTCCATTTGTTTCCTCTTCCTCTCTTAATTCTCCAGTAAACGTTCATTTATAAAAATTTCAACTTCGCCTCTGCTGACCCCAGGAAATTTTTCCACAGCAGGATCTACAGTTGGCTGAGTATGCCCAGGCATGCTCAGCTCTGCAGTGAGGCCTTTCTTATTTCAGGAATCTGGTTTCTCTTACAGGTGGAGGGATGAGGCCCAAGAGGCCAGTTAGGCCCAGCCTTCTACCATCTAGATCAGGGATGACAGTGCTTCCTCATGCCGCCCCTGTGCCAAGTGCTCAGGTTTACCCAGAAGACACAAGGCTGATGAACTGAGGCAGGGCACATGGGGTACACACCATCTGCTCAGGTGAGCAAGGGAATCCCTTTAGTGACAGGAAAACTCCTGCTTGAGCTTAATCCCAAGAGGAAAACATGCCTGATAGGAATTAGTTTAGGCGTTTCCTCCCAAGTTTTCATGAGAAAACTGACGGGTAACATGGTGTGAGTTTCAGGTGCACAGTATGTTGAGTTGATATATGTATGTACTACAGAATGATTACCACAGTAAGGTTAGTCAACATCTGCTTTACCTCACATAATTATGATTGCGTGTGTGGGTGTGTGTGGGTGTGTTAAGAACATTTAAGATCCACTCTCTTAGCAACTTTCAAGTATATAATACAGTATTATGAACTATAATCACTATGCTGTACATTACACCCCTAGAAGTTACTCATCTCATAACCAAGTCTGTACCCTTTGACCAACATCTCCCCATTTTCTGTAACCCCTGCCCCTGGCAACCATCCATCTATGAGCTCTGCTTTTTTAGATTCACATAGAAGTGAAAACATATGATGTTTGTCTTTCTGTGTCTGACTTATTTCACTTAGCATAATGCCCTCCAGGTCCATCCATGTTGTCACGAAAGGGAGGATTTCTTTCTTTTTTATGGCTGAATAACATCCCATTGTATGTTTCACTTCTGGGTATATATTCAAAGGAAAAGAAATCATGATCTCAAAGAGGTCTCTGCACCCCTGAGCTCACTGAGGCACTAGTCACAATAGTCATGACATGGAAACAACCTGAGTGTCCAACAATAGATGAATAGATGAAGAAATCAAGACTTTTAAAACAAGTTCTGTGAGTGTACCTCTTTGTTCATGCTAAAGATGTTGCCACTTTCTCTTATTTTATTGTATTCATTTTTAATTTATTTATTTTGAGAGAGTAAGAGCTGAGGAGAGGCAGTGAGAGAGGGAAAGAGAGAATCCCAAGCAGGCTCCCCACTATTATTGCAGAGCCCTACACTGGGCTCGATCTCACAGTTTGTGAGATCATGACCTGAGCCAAAATCAAGAGTGGGATGCTTAACTGACTGAGCCACCCAAGCACCCCACCATTTTCTCTTATTTTAAATAATATATTAACAAGCATCAGAAGACTGACCACATTTCACACTTAGCTGAAGGACACACCCACATCCAAAGATTAACTTTAAAAGAATCTTTCTTAAAAATAACATTTGAACAAAATTATAATTAGGTAGTAGATGTTATTGTACAGTGCAAGAAATTATAGCCAAATTTAAAAGAAGAAGAAATTTTCAAGGTAAGAAAAATTTAACATTGGGGTGCCTGAGTGGCTCAGTCAGTTGAGTGTCCAACTCTTGATTTCAGCTCAGGTCAGGATCTCACAGTTGTGAGATGGAGCCCTTAGTCAGGCTTAGCCCAAGGAAGCCTGCTTAAGATGCTCTCTCCCTCTCCCTCTGCCCCTCCCCCACTAGTGCGCGTGTACAAGCTCTTGCGCTCCAGCGCATGCACGCTCTCTCTCCCTCTCTCTCAAAAAAAGGAAAGAAAGAAAGAAAGAAAGAAAGAAAGAAAGAAAGAAAGAAAGAAAGAAAGAAAGAAAGAAAAATTTTAAATGTCTAAACAGAACTGCATATATCTCATTTCCTGATTTTAAGAAACAGGAATAATTTTTTAAAGCATTTTTATTTGTACTGAGTTTTAGCCTCAAGGACAAAGGGTTGTAGACAGATGCTAAAGGTGCTGATGGCCATTTGTGGTGGCTGCTTTGTGATCCCATGGTCCTCTGGACGAAAAGGAACTAGGAGAGAAAAGAGGAGCTGCTGTATACTTCCCCACCTAAATTAAATTCCTTCATAAGCTAATAGGTTTGTGTAGCTCTTCTCTGAGAATTGCTGTGATATTGTGATTTATAATAAGAATTACATTATTTAGTCTGGCCCTGATTCTGGCTCAGAGCTTCTAAAACCCTTGGAATTTCCTAAGCAAGGAAAGTGCTCTTTTTTTATGTTAATGAAGTGACTTCTGGAATGCACCTAAGGTTAAGGGCAGGTAGCCAGGAGAACTAACCATGTAATTAGACTGTTGGAATTTTCAGTCCCACCTCACCCCCCCCCCCCTTCCTCCACCTCTAAATCTGGGGGAAGGGAGAGCGGCTGGAGGTTGAATCTACACCCACTGACTAATGATCTAATCAGCCATGGCTATGTAATGAAGCCTCCAGAAAAGCCCAAAAGGACTGGGTTTGGTAGAACTTTTGGTTTGTGAACATGTGGAAATCTAGGGAAGAGTGAAGAGGGCATGGAAGCTCTTCATCCCTTCCCACAAGTCTTGGTCTATTTATTTCTTCCATCTGGCTGTTTCTGAGTTATATCCTTTTATAATAAACTGGTAATCTAGCAAGGGAAACGTAGCAAATTAATGGAACCCAAGGAGGAGGTTATGAAACCTCTGATTTATAGACAGTTGGTCAGAAGTACAGGTACCCATCTTGGCTTGTGACTGATGTCTGAAATGGGGGGAGGGTACAGCCGTCTTGTGAGACTGAACCCTTCACCTATGCTATCTCCGATAGGATCCGATGCTATCCGATGCTATCTCCAGGTAGATAGTGTCAGAATTGAGATGAATAGTAGGACATCCAGTAGTATCCCGAGAATTGTTGTTGGTGTGGGGACGCCCACCCCCATGTTGGAAATTCTCAGAACACACATAAGAATTGGCCTTCTAAGAACATTTACCAAGTTGGAATTTCCTGACAACTGACCAGTGGCACAGCTGGGTAAGCAGTTCCCAGCTCCCACAGTAAGCAAAGGCTTCCGGGTAATGAGGTGCTCACCTTCAGCAGAGCCTGCAGCCACGGCGAATGGAGAAGATCGTACAAGAGACACACTCCATTCACATCTCGGCTATAGAACAGATTCAGCTCTTGTAGCACAAGCCTCAGGATCTGGGAGAGACCTGGAAAAGGGCGAGGACAGAGATGGGGTGGTCGGTGTGGGTGAAGAAAGGCAGGTGTAAGTATGAAAGACAACTCAGACAGCTGGGATGTCCTAGTGACTATGGAGGAAGGAGATGATGCTGGATTTAAGGCCAAAGACTCAGGTTTCAAGCCCTGTTCTATCACTGTGTGAGCTTCAGAAAGTCACACAACTATTTGAAAACCAGTCCTTGGGGCAAAATGAGAATATGCTACCTTTCCCATTGGGTTGTTGGGAACATTAGATGAAATAATAGATCATGGTATATACAGATGTAGGATTTTATGAGAGCAAAATTGCTTTCCCTTCCCTACTTTTATCAGCCTTTGTTTTTTTCCAAAATTATCTAGTTGTTCTCTGGATCTTCTTTCTCAAATTCATACATAGTCTTTGTCTTCACCCTTTTTGAGAGTTCTTATTGAAAATGTGATTGAAAAACTTGGTCCATAGGTTTTTAATACAAATCTCAGGATTCCACTGATTAAAGAAACTGAACAGATTTTAGTGAATGCTTGATTTTTTTACAAATAGAAACTATTTATTGTAGTGATATCTTGAATGTGAACAAGTTGTGAAGTTCTAAGTTTAAATAAAACACTGGGAGATCAGAGAAAAAAAGAGGTTCTAAACTCACTATGCCAATTTCTTTCCATCCTGACTTGAAAATTGCTTACACTCATCACTAGTAGATGTAGTAGGACACTCTTAAGTGTACAACAATGTCCTTATAAGGATCACAATAAATCTGGGGCACCCAGGTAGCTCAGTCAGTTCAGCTTCCAACTCTTGATTTTGGCTCGGGTCATGATCTCACAGTTCATGAGATGGAGCCTCAAGCTGGGCTCCATGCTGACAACAAGGAGTCTGCTTGGGATTCTCTCTCCCTCTCCTCTGCCCCTTCCCTGCTCGCACTCTCCCTCTCTCAAAAATAAATAAACATTAAAAAATAAAATAAAAATAAAAAAGAATCACACAAAATCTATCAGAATCCCTTCCCCTAATTTTGATCTCATATTTAGAATGATATTATAAGGGTTTTCCAATCTAGAAAGGAGTCCTGATACCACATACCATTCTCTGGATTGGTGGCCGTAGAGGGCTTCATGTCCTTCTTGTCTGGTGGATCTGTGCCTTTGTCTGTCTGTATCCCTCCTCCCTGCACAAGCTTTCAGAAGGAATTCGGAACTGGGAGCAGACCAATAGCTCACAGCTCACAGCTCACTCAGTCATGCTGGCCATGCAGCTCTCATGCACTGGAATATATTTTCAATAGCATTTATATTGAGCAAGTCAAGCACTGTGCTATACTCTGGGATCCATATCAAAAAAAACACTTGCCCTGTGGAGCTTACTCCCTAAATTAACCCCTATGAGAGAACACTACAATTTCATAAAACAGTCTTCCCACTCTTCTCTTTTTTTAGCAAGTGACAAACAAATCTTTGTTTCTTTCCCTTCTCTTTGCCAAGTTAATTTTACCATCCTTCAGAGCCAGAAGAGGCTTCCCTGGCTTGACTCCACTCAGGTGCCCTGTTCTCACTGCACCTATAGTTCTTCATGGTACTGATCATAATGGCAAGAGTCATGGCTACTCCTGAGGCATACTCTTAAAGGTTGTTTTCTATGTTGCTTTCAGAAGGTTTATTTTAAAGAAACAGAAACACAATAGTGGCGAAACAGGGTAGAAATTTATATCTTGCTTATGTAAAAATGTAGAGGCAGAGAAAATTCAGGACTGGTAGGGCAGCCTTGCTCCATGAAGTGCTCAGAGAACGGTCTCCTTCTAGCTCACTGCTCTGCCACCCTGGGGTGTGGTATGGTTCTCATTTTCCTGTTCCAAAATGTTGGCTGGAGCTCCAAACATCACTTCTACATTTCAGCCAGCAAACATCACTCCTACATTTCCCCCAGCAATGGGGATTAAGAAAATAAGGGCAAAGGGGTCATGCTCACAACTTCAGAGAAGTTGCCTTATATGATGAAAAATCACCTGGTATAATTTTCAAACACCTCACTGGACTTTGATGTTGCTCAAAACAACAACAACAATGACAACAACAACAACAAAAAAACCTGTATAATTATCAGAGCCTAGAACCCAACTTTTCTTTACCTATAAACACAAAGTATTTTTGTATAATATACATTGAATTTTCTGAAATGGTATTACTGTAATTGAGAAATGAATTTACTTTGCTTTGCTTGGACTTTATCAAGTTGCTCGCTATTTCAGAAAATCATGTCAATAGTGCTAAGGCTGCTCATACCATTTCGGGTATCACAGTGTCACACCACACTATCTGCCTTTATCTGTGTCTGCATTCAAAGCTGCTGCATCCTGGTGGATTTTTTTTATAGGTGCAAACATGTTATTTCATTATATATAGTGATATACATGGTGTAGTGATATTCCCGATTTGTATATTGAAATATACAATGTCTTATTGACTACATTTATTTAACGTCTCCTTTTTATTATTCTTAGGACATGATATAGACGGATTTTCTTTTTTTGAGGTTGTGTATAAGTAAGTGTCTTATTTTAGGTTTCCCCAGAATCAGACACAGACAAAGATTCTAGTGGGATGATTTGTTTGGAAAGTGATCCCAGGAAACACCAGTAGTAGAGTGTGATATTAAGACAAGGCAAGGGGAGCGCTGTCGACAATAGCCAAAGTATGGAAAGAGCCCAAATGTCCATTGACGGATGAATGGATAAATAAGATGTGGCATATACAGATGTGGCATTGTGGTACAATGGAGTACTACTCAGCAATCAGAAAGAATGAAACTTTGCCATTTGCCAACTATGTGGATGGAACTAGAGGGTATTATGCTAAGGGAGATTAGAGAAAGACAAATATATGACTTCACTCATATGAGGAATTTAAGATACAAAACAGATCAACATAAGGGAAGGGAAGCAAAAACAACATAAAAACAAGGGGTACAAAACATAAGAGACTCTTAAATACAAAGAACAAACTGGGGGTTGCTGGAGGGGTTGTGGGTGGGAGAATGGGCTAAATGGGTACGGGGCATAAAGGAAGACACTTGTTGGGATGAGCACTGGGTGTTATACATAGGGGGATGAATCACTAGAATCTACTCCTGAAATCATTATTGCACTATATGCTAACTCAGATGTAAATTTTAAAAATTAAAAAAAATAAAATGTGAACGATGACATTTAAAAAAAAAAAAAGGCAAAGCAAAGGGAAAAAGTCAGTGAAAGGTGTACCAAGCAAGTAAATCCTTGGGAAAATATGGGACAAGACAGTGGGGATATTTATACACCAACGCTGCCAGTGATTGGTTGGGAGCTTTTCCTAGAGAACATTACTTCTAGTTCTTCCAGCCTGCTACATGCATACTTTCAGATAGTGGGTACAGGTGCTGGCAGTTTGAAGTTGGCCTGGAGCAGGGGGTTGGGGAGGGCGCCTGGGTGGCTCAGTCCGTTAAGCAGTTAAGCGTCAGACTCTTTTTTTTTTTTTCAATTTTTTTTTTCCAACGTTTATTTATTTTTGGGACAGAGAGAGACAGAGCATGAACGGGGGAGGGGCAGAGAGAGAGGGAGACACAGAATCAGAAACAGGCTCCAGGCTCTGAGCCATCAGCCCAGAGCCTGACGCGGGGCTCGAACTCCCGGACCGCGAGATCGTGACCTGGCTGAAGTCGGACGCTTAACCGACTGCGCCACCCAGGCGCCCCAAGCGTCAGACTCTTGATTTTGGCTCAGGTTGTGATCCCATGGCTGGTGAGTAGGAGTCCCGTGTTGGGCTCTGCACTGACAGTGCATAGCCTCCTGGGGATTCTCTCTCCCTCTGCCCCTCCTCCACTCATGCATGTGCTCTCACTCTCTCTCTCTCTCTCTCTCAAAATAAATAAACAAAAACAAAAACAAAACTCTCTCTCTCCTCTGCTCCTCTCCCCAGCTGGCGCTTACTAAAATAAATAAATTAAAAAATTAAAATGATGTTGGCGTGGGGTGCACCAAAATTGTAAGGACCAAGGGCATGTGAGTAGGGCACCAACAGTATTTACTAAAGTAGGAGAATAAAGGGTAAATCAGGATTCTTTTAAAGGAGGATTTCAAATTAGTTGTTAGAGACTGGGATATTGCATCTGATGTGGTTGAGAACTTCTGTCCAGAGTTTAGACATTGTGGGGTTGAACCAGGGAGGCCATCTAGAAAAAGATCATTATTAGGTTGTCTCTAAATTCCAAGAGAGTGAGAACAGCAACACGGAAAGCCGTTATGAGATTTTAGACAACGTTCCCATGCACATTCTTTCCCAGTCACACTAAAGTATTCTAGTTTGCTAGATTCTAAGAAAACCTGAGATCAACATGTTTCGCCACGCCCACCACCACCCACCCTGCCCAGCCCCAAATGAGTTAGGTTAAACCCTGTCCTTTCCCTGTATTCTAGTTTTTGAGCCTCTATTGAATCACTTAGTTCAACATGTGCATGTATGACTCGCCTTCTTCCCAAGATGGGAGCACGTTTAGGGTAGGGAACTGAAAAGAAAGATGGAGCATCTTCCAGAGAAAAATCAGAACAAACAGATGGGTCTGGCACCAAGCCATCATATTCAGGCAACTGCTGAAAACGCTACCCGAAGGGTGCCTCACAAATTACATATCCTTAGAGAGGCAGCGCAGATTAACAATCCAACTGCTATTCATGTAGGGTGGACCACATTTCTTCCATATTTGATGCCCAAAAGACAGTGTGCCAAACTAGACCTATCTATGCAGCAGCTGGGGGCGCTAGACAGTGCAGTAAGACAGTAAGATGAACTTACTGTGAAGGAGATTTACAAATAAACTGTGGTTTCTGTAGTCGTTTGATTAAGAAAGCTTCCAATAAATCTAACTCCAGTGTTGCACAGATAACTAATTGATATATTCTAAAAGGCTCATGTTGACTAAAATCTCCTCACTCATGGAGGTATAAACAGTAATTTTCATCTCCACAGCTTGGGTGAATTCTAAAAACGTTGCTTGCCTGGTCGTTGTTAGGTTCCCAAGACAAATTTGCTATGGACGAATTGTGTTCCCCCAAATTCAGCTGTTGAAGCCCTAACTCCACTGTGATGGTATTTGGAGATGGGACCTTTGGTAGATGATTAGGTTTAGACGAGCCCCCATGAGGGCATTAATGCCCTTGTACAAAGAGACACCAGGGAGCTCGCTCTCCAGTCAGTCTCTCTGCCAGGTGTGCACACAGCGAGGAGGAGGCTCTCTTCAAGCCAGGAAGAGGGGTCTCACCAGAACCTGCCCATGATCGCACCCTGATCTCAGATTTCCAGCCTCCAGAACTGTGGGAAAATAAATCTCTGTTGTTTAAACCACCCAGTCCCTGGTATTAGCCCAAGGTAAGACAAAAATTCGTAGAAAAAAACTCAGAAAATGGTTTTCCCTCTCTCTTTATGGCTACAAAAACCGTTGTGACACTTCAGTTCACAATCTGCTTTGCAATTCTCTTACGCATTAACCTGTTCAGTGTCCAGCTCCTGTGTGGGTCATGTCTGCAGAGGGCCTGGAGAGTGGACCTCGTGCTTTCTGGTTCACTGCTAAAGCCTCAGCACCTGTAACAACACCTGGGCTGTTATTTCCAGTTGTTGAGAAGCAGAAAAATAGGAGGCCAAAATACGGAAGTACAAGGCTGATACCTTCCCAAGCAGTTCAAGAACAGCTGGGACGTTAGTCCTGAGGTGGGAGCTGCTGGACTCCAAAGGCCTCCCCTTCCTCTCTTCCTCAGCTTGGCTATATTGACTTCAACCTCTTCCCCTACCAAACTTTGAAATTGGGGGCCGAGACCTTGGGAGATCATCCAAAGTTAACTTTCATTTTTCAGATGAGGAATCTGACATTCAGAGGGGGTATTCAGTAGAGCTCACAAGTAGTAAAATCAAAAGGTTTCCTCTTTTGTTTCTAGGACTAGCCCTGAAAAATGCTAGTAACTGGCAAAAGACTACATAATGCTTCTCCCTCGCTTTTTCGTGACTTCTGGACCAACTTTGTAGTTAGAACTTACTTATTTCTGCTGTCGTGAGAACGAGAATTCTTGATTGAGGCTGCAAGTAAATAGCCAACCATATGCAATTCTAGACTAAATAAGTAACAGAGGAAGGAGCACCAGTTCTTATTAACTGAGAAGCTACATTAGTGTTATTGACTCATAAGGAATTTGCCTCAAATATTACTTTAAAAATCAGTATTTCCATGAACCTGAAAAAATGTAGTGATTACTATTAAATGCCATTCCCGCTACCCCACTAAGCTCATTTTTCAAAATAATGCTTCTTAGTAGACCAAACCTGAGAAAGCACTTGAAAACTTAGTAAGTAATGGCCCGTACAAATATGGCCCAGCTTCCCCAGGGTCAAAATGCTGTTGGCTAGCGCTAGGACAAATGCTCAATTTTACTCAGTCTACATGACAACTCACTATTCCATACTTAAGACATGGTTTCCCAAAGCAAAATCTGCTCTTTCAAAATCACAGAATTCACCATATGATTTGGGTTACAATGAAACCAAACTGTTTGAATTACATTACCCAGAATTTTCTTCTTAGTTATTAAAAATTAACAGAAGCACAGACATTTATAGATCTCTTCTGGTAACCGAGAATCATTTGGCAGAGTCTCTCACCTGTAAGACTGCAAACATCCAACGTTGCTCCTCTCCAGAGAAACGCTTTGGTAGAAAATACACTCGTGGGCTATTAGCTGCCAAAGTCACCTCACTGTTCTAGAGAAAATCTCTGCACATCCTCTTTGATTTAATCCACAGAAGCCTAACCCAGCCTAACCACTAAATTACTCCTAAGCTTCCCCTGTCACAAATCTTTAAGCATTCCTTGTACTGAGAGGTGTAACATACCATTTTCAACCTTCGCATTGATACCCTCTCTCAAAATGCCAGCACAGTTAACACCAAAAAAGTTTATTTTTGTTGACTATAGCACGATAACAGACACCCCACAACAGCATCTTATTTTTGTAAGTAGGCTTCACGCCCAGCATGGATTTCAATGCAGGGACTGAACTCACCAACCTGAGATCAAGACCTGGGCTGACACTTTACTGAGCCACCCAGGTGCCCCCAGACAATAGCATTTTTAATGAAAGAAAAAAAAAAACTGTGGAGATACCAGAGAGTAAGCTGATCTTTAACCTGATTTCTCATGTTATGGTGAGAAAATGATGGAAGACTATTTAGCCAATAATAATGAGGCCTATAAAAAAGTAGTTCCTTCTGGAAGTTTCCCTACCAACTGACTGTCCTGAACTTAATAGTTATCCATTCTCTGACTGGAGTTACTTCTTTATTTGAAAATTTTATATTGCAGCAAGGGGTTGGTGGGAAGCAGATATCCCAGAAAAAAACGAAAGAAAGGGTACTGCTGACATCAGAGGATAAAGACCAAATGGCCATTGTCAGAGGTTTTTCAGTCCCTTTATTTGAAATTAAATGGGTAGCTTCCCTTTGCTTTCCATTGTTGATGAAAATACAAGCGGAGAATGTGATACATCTGTGACTGTTTTGAGCCTACCATATTTTATCCTACACACCTAATTTTATTAAGTTTTCACTTTCAACTCATTTTTTACTTTATGATGTTTTAATGCATAACCAAGCTATGATATTCCATGTCTGGCAGCAGCAGTAGGAAAGAGCCATGGAATTAAAGTTAGGGAAGTTCTAGAGTCCCAGCTCTAGCAGTGAGTGAATCCCAGCCACTCCTCGTCTGCAAAATCAGCGGGGCTAATGCCGGCCTCACAGGGCTGCTGTGAGCATTCATCACGCATGTGAAAGATCTGTAAATTGCTGCACAAGTGCTAGTATCTCTATTTAGAAATAGTGGCCTGGAGATTTAGAATTGAAAATTTATGGTTTTAAATATGCTATCTAAAAGGTATATAGTATGAAGTAACTGGCCAGTGCCACTCAAAATTCCAATAGAAGGATGATTTAAAACATGTTTTTCTTAGAATTGAGCCAGTCTACCATAATTTTGAGAATTTCTCAGTGGGTCTCAAGTCTTCGTTCATTTCTAAAACTGTCCCTGTCTCTCTCTCTCTTAAGGGGTCAAGGCCTTCAGCAGATTTGCCTTTAAGAGCCAAATGTGGAATCTGTGTGTTTATTCCAAAATCAAAACAATCCCTAATGGAAATGCAAAGTGCTTAACATAATCAAGTGTTGGTCCTTTTCCAATAATGGGTAGCCACCTTCTGAGACAGCAGTGGTGACATGGACAGGCTTCTTGAGAAGACATTACAACTGGGAGGTGGGCTAACTAATGCCTAATATTTCCAACCAGAATTTTAAACATCTTCTCTTCCCTTACCCGAATCTGTTTAGGAGAAAAAAAACAAAAAAAAAATAACCAGTGAGAATCAAAATATGCCTTTTATTCAAAGAAATAATAGATTTAAGACCCCCGCCCTTGGGGTATTAGGATCAGAAAGTCAATTTGTGGTCAGCAAAAGTGGTTATCATAATTATAAATTTACGTTCATTTTAAAGAGAGAGATCTCTAAAGCCCCAGAAGGACCTCTGAAGCCAATACAAAGAGTCATGAATTACAACTTGGGTAAAAAACAAACAAAAACTAAGGCTGGGTTCAAGTTTTTAGGCTGCCCTGGGATGCCTGGGTGGCTCAGTTGCTTGAGCATTTGACTTCATTCAGCTCAGGTCATGATCTCATCGTGAGTTCGAGCCCCAGATTGGGCTCTCTGCTGTCAGCACAGAGCCTGTTTCGGATCCTCTGTCCCCCTCTCTTTTTGGCCCTCCCCTGCTGGTGCGCTCTCTCTCTCTCTCTCTCTCTCTCAAAATAAATAAACTAAAAAAAAAATTTTTTTTAGGATGCCCTGTGTTCTTTTGCAATCATAAAACAACCTCATAGAGATGAATGTCTTTTATTATGAAAATTGCTGTTACATTACAGCCAACATTCCAAAACAGTATTTTAATAAACACGTCTTGATTATAAAGTAGAGCAGAAACCATGATCCTTTTTCAAAACTGATTAACATCTGCTGATGTTAACATAAATCTGGAGGACACTCTGTATGCTCACCATGGTGTGTAGGAGATGAGATGAGGAAGAGCACCTATGTTATTCAAAACAACTACTAGTGTTACTAGTACAGTGTAAACCAACCATTTACAATAGGACATTAAAAAAAAAAAGGTAAAAAGCAAAACACTAAAATGTTGAGGTGTTACAATACTTTTGAGATGGGAAAAGCCAAAGCTTGTTTCCTTTTTTCTTCCCCTCTGTGAGTTCAGTGCGAGGTAGAGGGAAGAATGCTAGATCAAGGATGGATGCTATTTCCCAGAATTTAGTCCTGCTCCAAAACACAGCCCACATGCAAAAGCTCTTCAGGCTCTCATTCACAGGCCTCGGAATACAGCATTTGCACATGGACAAATGAGGTTCCATAGCAGCTCAGAGTCAGTGTTTGAATTCCAGTGTATTCACTCTGTAGCACTGTAAGGAATCCAAGAACAAATTTCCTATGTTCTTCCTAATCAGGAGGCAGAAGACTCCTATTTAGATGTGTTCCATGTTTGGGGTCAGGGTGCGATAGTCACTGCATAGAACCTCTCCCATCATGAACACTACCTAGTGGAAAAGCTTAGAAAAAGTTAAAACTGCAGTTTTAGAAGGTCCTCTTCCCCCTCCTTCAGCAAAGAAGCATGATGCACACGTGACTGCAAGGAATTCAGGAAGGCATAGTGTGGCTACAAGAGTTTCAAGTACCATCTGCTCCTTGCAAAAGGGCCTGGGGTAACTGCAGGCAAACCCGAAACTCAAAAATATTTATTAACTTCTTTAATGTAAGAAGCTATACTGAGAACTTCTCTTACGACTTCATGTAGCTGGCATAGTCTTTACTGTAGGAAGGGATATCCTCTTTTTCCAAACAGTAAATGTGTGATATTTTGGGAATTTAACATAGGCGAGGGACTGGTTTAATTGAATCCTATGCCCTTTTCATTCCTCCCTTTAAACCATACAGTCTTTTTTCTGGACTCAGAGCTATCACCATTAGTAAGGCTCAGAGATAACAACCAAAATAATACAACGTCCTAATTTCAACACCATTCTTTTTTGCCACTACAGGAAGACGCCAGATGGTGCTAAACACCCTACAGATAATCCAGTTGTCAGGCTGTTCTGCATCCTAGTTAAGCTTCTCACGCTGGATCTGGTAGTAACACGCCTGAAAAAAAGTTCAAAACAATTTAAAATTTACTTGGAAAGAAATTATACAAACATAGCAATGCACAGGAGACTAAAGAAAGGAAATCTTTGTTTAATACTGATAGCTCCAACCAAATCAGTTGGTTGCTTTCTTTTTCCCTGTTTTCTAGTCCCCATATCCAATGTCTATTTTGCCTAGCTGTAATTAGTGGAGATAAAATTTTGCACACTTTCTAATTCTCAAAACAAACTTTTTACAAGCTGTTTAATATTCTTCAATGAGTAGAAATACCTTAATTGGCTAAGCCACTACTGATCAGACATTTAGAATATGCTGATCATTATAAGGTACACAAACAACTGTAATCAGAATCATCTAGTAAGTTTAAGAAACTGCAAATTAAGGTTAAGTATCATTCCAGACCCAGTGAGTCAGAATTTTCAGCAACAACTTTTTAAGAAGCATTCCCAGGTGATTCTGAAAGTATCCAGGTTGGGAGTTACTCACACTACAAAGAACACCTCAGCCAAAGCAAACACAATGTTGTCCATTCTTTAATTCCTCAGAATAAATCCCCAGGAGTGCGTTTACTCAAACTCCGAGAACATTTTTGATGTGGCTGATATCAATGTTAGTAACAAAAGTTTTCCAAAGGTGATTATTATTTAATCCATTATCGGCAATATGGGAATAATTCTGATTTCGCTATACCCCTACTAGCACTGGGTATAATTTTAAAACATCTTTGCTAATTTAGTAGGCACAAAATGGCACCTTGTTTAAATCTACAGTACTCTGATTTTCAGTGAGGTCGAGGATATTCCTACATATAAATATACTAGTTGTTTCTCCCTTGGTGATATATGAGAAATGCTCTTCATAGAACATGAATACTAATAATGTAAATCATTGGTGGCCACTATTTTCCCCAATTCCACCACCCTTTTCAATTTAATAGAAATGTTAATGGTATTTAGTTGAAAAGTTCAATTAACCCAAGCCAGAAACCTGACATTAAGTTCTAATTTCTTTTTCTCATTTTAATTTGCCTGTCTTTCCTTCTCTCTTCCTTTTGCTTAAAAATCAAAGAGCATCTATAGTTTGCAATGCAGGTGATTCTGCCCTGATTCTGCCCTCCCTCCAAAACAGGTAATAAGCTATCCCAGTACTTTAAGCATTTATTAAATAATTCCTTTCTTTTCTATTTTTGTACTAATGTTTCCATTTTTACATGTGAAATTTTTATTATAACACTGCCTTTGCAACAGCTATCCCTTCTATTAGAGGTAATGTCCATTCTTGTAACAGGAACATACTATCTTAATTATTGTATTTTTATGAAAGTTTACTAACTGGCAGAGTGGGTCTAATCCTTTTTTTCAGAAGTGTTTATGCCATTTTCAATTTGTTGTTCTTCCAATATACACACAGAATTATTCTACCAAATTCCAAGAAAAATCAAGGTAGGGAACTAAAATAACTTCCAACAAACCCTAGACTACTCATACCAGAGACTCTCATTTGTAACACACTGGTTACAGTAAATACATGGAGAAAAAAGAAGATACAATTCATATTCATTACATACATATTGCCTTCTGTATTTTACATTTCCATTAAATAACTAGTGCCAGATACTTTTGGACACTAAGAATCCTTTCTGTTTCTTTTCTAGAGTTACATTTATAAAGATGGTCTACCTTTATAAGCACTTGTAATGATTTGAATGGTCAATTTATAGGGAAGATTGGGTAATGTGCTTTAGTATTTTGAAGAAGAACTGATTCTACTTTTAATGTATTATATTTTAAAATATTAACAATATGTACTCTAAAGGCATTTAATGATTGCATTAAACCTCTGTATAAAGAAGACAATGATTAATGATAGATATATAATATGGCAAATTAAGGACAGATTTTAAGATTAAAAAAATTAAATATCACCTATACTTACCTTCAAGGTGGTGAACATTATACCCTGTTCCCCATGCTGAAGATACGGGTCCATCAGATCCTCAATGAGGTGTACCTCGGAGCCTAAATTCCTAATCCTGCCCAATAAGATAAAGATACTGAGTTACTCCTATTTATATGTATATCTTCCTTCTGAATCTATGTGAGGGAAAATAAAGAACAGCTCACCATACTGAAATGGGTAAACAGAATTTTTTTTTCCTAGTAGGGGAGCATATTACTGTCATCAATTCAGAAAAAGCACTTGTTAAAATGAGTCACTGTAATAAAGTCAGAAAAGGTTGGTCACCTGGCCCGTAGCACCACATATAAGAAAACAGGAAACAAGTCATCCATGGACCATAAAAAGTCTTCCTGAAGTGATGCCAGGACACTCTGAGAGATCTCTTCAAAAGTCTGCTGGATGACCTTAAGTTTGTCTGACGGGGTAAATGTCGTGCTGTTGTTATTTAAAAAAAAAAGAAAAAAAAATCCTATGAACTGCTTAATATTAAATATTGTTTGACAATATACCCTCCTGGGGTGCCTTAAATTGGACACTTCAGGCATAATGAGTTGCTGGAAGGGATGACCACTGTAATCCCACAGTTTTTTGAGAAAAGAAGCCTCCAACGATCTATGGTTCTTATGGAAGAATTCACTAAGTCATAGATTATCTCCTTTTACCCAGGATCTTATTTTTCTAATATATGCTCTTCTCTGAGTAATTAAGTTTGGTTAATTTCCATTTGGCTAAAGATGTGATTATGTAGATACATTTCTGGGTAGGCTCTCCACCTTTTTTGAAAATACAAGGGACTTGTAGAGTAAAAGGTAAGCCAAATGTCTCAAAACAGCCTTTTCTGATCTCCAGGCTGAGTGTGACACCATCTAGGACTGAAAGGAGCACTTAGAGCTTAGGTTAGGATAAGATCTCATTAACATTTTAATAGACTAACTACTACTTTGATTTATGTGATTTTCAGCAAACGAGAGATTACCTAATCTGCTGTAGACATTCTACAGCTGAGGCAAAACAAGCATCTTTTGTGGTTGGCAAAACCTGCAAAAAGAGAATTTATGAAAATCAAAGAGGAAAGCTGTCTTCTGCAGTAACAGTAAAAAATAATGGCACAGCACAATTCTTCAGTGAATAACTCATGCTTGGGTACTATTCTACCAAAGTAAAATGGAATTTTTTTGCTATCTTGAACACCCCACATCAAAGAAAAACATATTTGCTGAGGACACTGAAATCTACTATACCTTTTTACTCTCTCCAAGGATTGACAAGGTCATTGGCCAAAATTTCCTACAATAGAATCCACACTGTTAATACAAGTTATTACTTAGGGCAGATTAATCCCCGTAAAAACAGCTGATGGCTACATTGCCTTCCCTGTCCCCATTTAAAATAACTATTCCACAGATAAAGTGTTCTGGTTTTTTAAAAAATGTTTACTTTATTTGAGAGACTGAGCAAGTGAGCACGGGTGGGGCAGAGAGAGAGGGAAGGAGGGGGGGAGAGGGGGAGAGAGACAGACGACAGACACAGAGAGACAGAGAGAATCCCAAGCAGGTTCCGTGCTGCCAGCACAGAGCCCGACACAGGGCTCAATCCCATGGAACTTCAAGATCATGACCTGAGCCAAAATCAAGAGTTGGACGTTTAACCAACTAAGCCACCCAGGCGCCCCCAGAGATAGTTTTAATAAACATTCCACAAGTAATTTAAGAGCTTCTATCTTGTCCCTAAGAGATCTGTCAATGAATACTACAATAACCCTATACATTACAGATATTACCAAGTATTGGCCAAAATCTTTCCTTCACTCAGTTTTATCTCATTTTTAATGTGAAATTATTCCACTGAAAAAATTTACTTTCTGATTAAGGCTTGTTCACTTTTTTTTTAGAACACAAATATATAATGAATGGTGCTGGGGTGATCAGCTTTATCATCGTACTAGAAGAAAGGATAATGTGTTCTCCCGGAATAACAAGAAACAATGCTCTACAACAAAGCACTTCTAAAACTTTTAAATTACAAATTGTACATGGGGAGGAAAGAAAAAGAAGGGAAGGAAGAACATCAAAGACTAAATACAATTAATTTTTTTCTGAAACTATAAACATGTATTTTGTTTTAAAGAACAGCAAAATATCAGATGGGATAGCTAAAATCTACATATATATATACACACACACACAAACATTTCATACACACACACAAATAAAACACATTCAGAAGAATAATCAAGATTTATACCCCACTTCAAAAATTCTCAAAAATAAAGATTAAATGTCACTATTTTGCTGAATAATAGATATGCAAGTAAGTGAATCAACTGCAAATCATAGATTCAATTAATAATGCTGTTTGCATTAAAAAAAAATTTTTAATGCTTTTTGAGACAGAGACAGAGCATCAGTAGGGGAGGGGCAGAGAGAGAGGGAGACACAGAATCCAAAGCAGTTTCCAGGCTCTGAGCTCTCAGCACAGAAACTGACGTGGGGCTTGAACCCACAAACCGTAAGCTCATGACCTGAGCTGAAGTCGGACGCTTAACTGACTGAGCCACCCAGGTGTCCCTCACTGTTTGCATTTTAAATTAAACCATTTGATTTTACTCGTAACTACTGTACTTACCTCTGCACCCCAAGGAAGCCCAGAAGAGCAATATCTGGCTGTTTATTTAGTCGTAGTACACATTCCCAGTAAATGTCTTCCTCACGATCATTATCCAGGGCATAGAGCATAAACAGTGGTGGGTAGAGCCGAGGTAGTAGTACAGGAAGCAGTAACCCAGAACTTGTTACCACATAACTACAAAATATTGGAGAAGGAGAAGCATTCATATCAAAATTGAATACAGAATCAAAGATTTTCAGTTTCAAGCTGAAAGGAAGATGGGATATTTTGAATAAAGAAACAGTTCTAACATTATTCTGCGTTTTTATCTGGAGGTAACATGAAGAACTTACCTATGGCCCCAGAGTTTTATATCTTGGACCAACTGTGAATTCTTTTCATTACCTCAAAATCTAAACCCAGTTGGTTTCCATTTTGAAAATGATTCTCTGTGGTTATTCTAGATGAGCATGATGTTACTTTGCTCAGCAGGCTCGGAGCCCAGTAACTCATGTGTGCACTTCCTTGGGGTTTGACTAATACAACTTAAGACCTGAAAGGGACCTCAGAGATTACCTAGTCCAGTCACATTATTTTAAAAATAAGGAAACTGAGATCTAGAGAAAACTCTTCCTTGGGATTCTTTGGATAGGATCACCCACCCTCTTTCTTCACTATCTCTACCCAACTCCATTTACCCAGGCTCTGGAGATTCGGATCTGGAATCTGATTTCCCAGTGCAAAAGGATTTCCTTTCGGTTGGCAGAGGAGCAGAGAGAGGAATTGTGCTGCCCTCTTCAGGAAGCTCAGGAAATAAGAATCTAAGGAATAACAAAACACAATTAGACAATTATACCTCTAGAATGTCTAAAAAGAGTAAAAATGCATTTCTATTATTTTATCTATTTAAAGACCTATGAAATCAAAATTTATATCAAGTAAATATTTTAGTTTCCTGAGATTCTTAACTGATGCTTCTTACAGGATAAAATTAAGACTATAGCTAATGAATAATACCACTAAAAAATCTTCATGTGCTGTGTTTTTTGGTTTTGGTTCTGAAGTAGGCTTTATGCCCAGCACAGAGCTCAATGAAAGCCTTGAACTCACGACCCTGATATCAAGACCTGAGCTGAGATCAGCTTACCTGAGCCACCCACGCACCCCATTTCTGTCTAGTTATTAAAAAGTGAGAAATTCTGTTTTTCTAACTGACAAATCTCATTTGAGGTCAATTCATATTGAATCTTTAAGCAGAAACAGTTATTCTCAGGGTATAAACAAATATTAGCTGAAAATGACATAAATATTCAACATTAAGAAAAAATGAAAATCTAATCAATATAAAAATTTTTAATGTTTTAAAATTCAAGTTGCTAAAAAAATTTTGCACATGATCAAGCTGCTAAGTTATGAGGACTTTTTTTCCTAGGTTTTGAATTTGCCCTAGATTTTATCTCTGAACTCTTATATGCAAATGATGAGCTCTACTCTAAACAACTTTATTGTCCTCTTTACTTTCAGACCTAAACCTTGAGTCTTCAAAGGGAGTTTCCAATCTTCTATTTTTGTAGACTTATACCTTGCCCCTGCCTCTGCCCCTTATTTTATATTTGGGAAAACTAAAAAAGGTCAAAAACTTATCTTCATTATACCCATCTAACTAATGTCAGAGCTGAAACACTCCCAGCCACTGGTCTTTTTAGTGGATTACACTGGCCCCCTCAAATCTGAGACATTTCCAAATGTATCTATCAGTTTCGAAGCTAATAATAGAAGGAAGTTTTCTGAGACAAATTTATAAATTTTCATATAATTATCTCAATATAGTAATTACTTATTGGCTTAAACCCAATAAAGGATCTTGAATTTCACATATTCCAAATTTCCTATGTGAAACTCTTTCCAAAGATGCTCTATTTGCTTCCTTTCTTCCTTTTCAAAGTCTCTGCTCAGGTATTACCTTATTAGGCCTCCTGGAACCTCTTTTTAAAATAGCAAGCAGCCTCTTACCTCCAGCTCCATCTTTTGTCACATTTACCAACACCTGACATACCATATGTTTCCATATGTTCCACTAGAATGGAAGCCTATGAGAATATAGACATTTCCCTGGTGATTAGTGATGTCAAGCATTCTTTCAAGTGTCTGTTGGTCGTCTGTATGTCTTCTTTGGGAAACTGTCTGTTCAGGTCCTCTGTCCATTTTTAATCAGATTGTGTTTTTTTTTTAAATAAAAGTGTTGCATATGTAAGTTCTTTATATATTTTGGAAATTAACCTCTTATCAGATATATCATTTGCCAATATCTTCTCCCACTCAGTAGGTTACCTTTTCATGTTGTTGATGGTTTCCTTTGCTGTGTTTATTGCATAAACATAAAGTAAAAACATGAAACATGTTTTCATTTTCATTACTTAACTATTTAAGGATCTGTGGCACAAAACCATTTTCTTGATGAATAATTTCTGTGATAAAGAGGAAACTTAATGATTCTTCACAAAGTTGCTGTAATCTCTAGATTCAGGATGAAGACATCCAAGCATTAGCATTAACCACTATTCCACAGTTTGCAGACTTCAATGAGAAAGATCTCTTACCTCACCAGCTGGAAAATTCGCTTAAGGTAGGACTTAATCTCCTTCACAGCCTCCTGCAATAACCGGCGATTGGCTCCCACACCCACATATGTCATTCTATAAACTGCAACCAGTGTCTCCACAAGCCTGCCCAGGGGGTGCAGAGGAGTGTCACAGGCCTGAACAGGAACGGGATCAATGAAGTCAATGACTAACAACAGAAACAGTCAACCAATAAATAATAAAACAATTTCATAAATGATAGACAATTTTCAAACTGGCAAGGACTAAACATTTGGATGAGAAAAATTCAAATACTTTTAACTTTTCTAAAAGAGTTGAGTCTACATATAGAGTAGGAATTCCTAATCTTAATCAAAGAATGCCTTTAACATCTTGGGAAAATAGCTTTGGATATACTGATAAATATAATTAAACTATAAACTTCACAAAAACAGATGTTACCTTTCAGAAAACTAAACGGCAGTTGATTATGCCTGAAAATACTCTTCAGTTCCCTTGATTTCTCTTAATACTCCTTCCTGCAACCCCATATTGATGCATGTCATACTTTAAATTGTAGCTAATCTTACAGGACTTGAGAAGGAAGCAAAGAGCATAACCATGGGGTGAGGGCAGCATGCTTTATTTATACAATCTCTAGTTTGTTACCAACAAAAATCAATTTTAAACTTTGACCCTTGTTCTCAAGAACCCTCTTGAGCACTTTACAAAACTTAAAAAGTTCTATCATCATGATACAGCAATCTTCATGTGAAAATGTGCTTTTAGTAGTTAGAGAATTAAAAAAGAAATACTTAGAAAGCAAAAATAGGATTAGAGCACCAATAACCTGTGAGCAGATTTGAATGATATACTGTGGTAGTTGTGTCATTAATTCATAAGACCGGTGTAATTTTGACTCTACCTTTATTAAATATTTCTTGATGTCATCATATTTCTCCACAGAGAAGGCACCAACATGCTGAGGAATGAATTCCAAACTCTCTAGTGTTTGAGTCTGTGAACGACTTAATGTCTCTGGACTGTAAAAAGACAACAGAAAGCCCATTATGTATTTCATATCATGAAAGCAAGAGGGGCGCCGGGCTGTCTCTGTCAGAAGAGCATTATGACTCTTGATCTCGGGGTCCTAAGTTTGAGCCCCATGTTGGGTGTAGAAACTAAGTAAGGAAAGAAAGGAAGTAAGGGAGGAAGGGAGGAAGGGAGGAAGGGAGGAAGGGAGGAAGGGAGGGAGGGAGGAAGGAAGGAAGGAAGGAAGGGAGGGAGGGAGGAAGGAAAGAACAGAGACAAAAGAAAGAAAAAAAGAAAGAAAAGAAAAAAGAGAGGAAGGAAGGAAGAACAAACAGGCGAACAAAAGCAAACTGTAATGTGCACATGAAACACTATCACCAAGTAAGGACAAAATGGAGTACCCAGTACAGTGCCTGGCCCAAATGAGCTCATAATAGGTAACTGACCTGCTATTAGATTTTTTTTAAGTCATTCCAGTGTCATTTAATGTTACTTCATACCAACTACAATTAATTAATGAAGATTTTGCTTTAGTATCAACCATGGTGTTAGGTGATACTATGTTAGCTTGAAGAGAAAACTGGTAACAGACTTGTTAATGACAAGAGAGAAATGGAAAATAAGAGAGGAAGGTGTGAGGAAAAAGGAAAACAAATGAAATGGCAGCAGAAAAAGGAAAATGAGCTCAAGTAAGGAGATCATGAGGATGCTACAACAGGTGGTGAGGTAAGTACATAATGAGTAAAGGGAAGCTTTGAGCGAAGAGGCTATGATAAAACACATACTTAATAATCAACAGACATTTTTGGTAATGGTATTCTATTATCAGATTACAACCGATTAGAAATGGTGTACATTATTATACTATTTTAGATAAATAAGACCTCTGTGGTAGCAACATGTTTTATTATATAAAAGTTCATTCACTCTCATTCCCTGGAAACACCCAACAACAGTTAACCAAGGTTAACTACAGGACCAAAGTCTCAATGTTTAAACTGACAGGCTCTATCAGTGAAGGCTGACCCTCTGCATCACACACAAGGGAAAGTCCACAGCTTTCATCAATCCTAGGAGTTTCCATTTCTTCTACTAATAGAAAGAATCCAAGGCAAAAATCGTAAACTTCATGAATAAAACACTATATTCAGTTCCCATTTATACCAAATATAGGGGGGAAAGAACCCGAACTTCTTTCAATACAAAGGGATTAGTAAATTCTTTGGGTCCAAATTCCAAGCATTGCTTGTGGGAGTTACTGGCCAAGTTAAAGAATAAGGAAATATGTACAAAAGCAGACGGAGAGGGGGAAAAAAGTTAGGAGAAAAGGAGAACAGGGAGAAAATAAGAAAAAGAAAAAAGAGAAATGAAGAGGTACATCTATAATTTTTCTTTCAGTACTTCAAAATTGTTGTGCCACTTGTTTTTGGTCTCCAGAAGATACTGATGACAAATATGCAAGCATTTGAATGGTGGTTTCCCCTCTGTGTAATGCCCTTTTTTTCCTCTAGTTGCTTTCATGATTTTGTTTTTCAATTTGACTGACATGTCTGTTCACGGATATCTTTTTTTCAGGACACAGGTTGCTCAACTTCATGAATCTGCACATTTGTCTTTCACCAAATTTGGGATGGTTTCAACCATTATTTCTTCAAATATCTTTTCATCCTCATGATTTTTCTCCTCTCCTTCTGGGATTCCAAAGACACAAGTACTAGACTCCTTAGAGCTCTGTTTATTTTCTTTTTCCATGTATTTTCTCTCTGTTGTTCAGTTTGGATAGTTTCTATTAATCTGTTCTCAAGTTCAGTGACTCTTCTGCTGTCACCTCTATTCTGCTAGTAAGTTCTCCTAGTGATTTTATTTTGGTTATTATATTTCTTAATTCAAAATTTTGATTTGGTTCTTCTTTATATCTATTTTTTTGCTAATACTTTTAATTTTAGTATTTGCTTCCAGGATGTTTGTGATTGCTCATCTGAGCATTTTTATAATACCTGCTTTAAGTTGTCATAATACTAAAATCTACGTTGCAGAGTCACTGGTGTCTATCATCTTTCCCAAAATAAGTTAGTGGTTCTTTGATTGCCAAGTAATTTTGGTTTATATTCTGGACATTTTGAGTATTATGTTATGACACTTTGGGTCTTGTTTCTATCCTATGAAAAACGTTGACAGGCATAACAGAGTACACATGGAAGGCTTGAAACTACTATCTTTAGAAGGATCTGCTTCCTAAATTTCCCTATACGGACATGAATTATTCCCTACCTGATAAGGGTATTTTGCTGTCCATAGACTATGCTAACAATGTGATTTATGGTGACTATCTGCTTTCCTTCTAGGACTGTGGAATTTTGGTAGTTGCTAAGCACAGAGTGCCTATGTGACCAGGCCCCTCCATTAAACCTTAGGCACTGAGTCTCTAATGGTTCCTAGGCAGAAAGACTGTAAATGGTGGCTGCATTTTACTGCTGGAAGGATGGTGTGCTCTGTGTGACCCCTCACAGAAGGGTGAGAGCATGGGTAGCTTGCACATGGATTCCTCCAGACTCTGCCTGTGTCTTCTTCTCTTATGATCTGGCCGTAGCTCTTTACTGTGTTGCTGTAGTAACTCTTACCTGCATGACTTTATGATGAGTCTTATGAGTCCCTCTAGTCAATCACTGAACATGTAGGTGATCTTGGGAACCTCTGAAACAGCTGATATTTTTGATTCAGTCTTCTGTGGGCAGTGGTGCCAATGGCAGTTCACTTCTCAAAGCCTTTGCAGTTCTATTTAGGTATGTCTGTGAGCACATCACTCAGTGGTCACTCTGGGACATGGTTGAAAGTCTACCTATTAGCTCAGTTCTCAAAGTGTCTGGTCTGCTAATTAGGATCAAATCCACATATGTGCAGGTCTGGGGTGAGCCCAGGAGTTCATAAACAACTTTACAGGGTTGTTTTGTAGAGCTCTTCTCTCTCCATTACCTCCCCAGCATTTTCTGGGTCCCCTGTTAGATCCTCAGGTCAGAAACTGCTCCCTTCTGTCAACATGCCACTTCTAGGACCAAGGGGTGGGAGGATAGAGAGAGAGGCCAGAAAAGCAATGGAATTCAGCCATGACTACTGCACCTGAGGATCCACCAGTGGAGGAAGAGGTTTCCAGTCCTCCAAGAGTTTTCCCTGTTCCTGGCTGCTCTAGCAAATCCCACTGCCACCCCTGTCCCAGAAGAACATGGAGGCTGAAGCATGAGAAAATGAAGAAAAAAAGAAAGAAAACCCATATGTATCTCCTCCACTCTATCTGAGCTTTAGGAGTCTCTTTGTTGCATCTTGAGCCAGAAGCAAAGGGTTTTTCCTCAAGTTATGTCTAAATCATAGTACTTACTTGAAGCTTTCAGGTTAATGGAATTCAGGGTGAGGGATACTGAAGTTAAAAAAACTCAAAACTAAAAAAAAGACAAAAACAACTCACTTGGTACTTTGATTTCAGGTATTCCTCCTCAATATACTAGCTGATATTTACCTTGTAGAACAGCTGTTCATATATTGTCTGGGTTTTATAGCTGAGTTCAGTAGAAGATAAAGATAGGTGTGTTTTATCTAAATTACCCAGAACAGAAATACATCATTGAAACTTAAATTATATTTTTAAGTTAAATGTGGCAAGCCTTGACTACTTGTTAAGTTTCAACTTCCTACCATACTATGCTGGGCAAAGCATTCACTCACCTGTCTCTGTGTTGGCGCCGATTGGTAGTCAGGGCCACAGCAATATTGTCCCATGCTTTCCAAACTTCCCCTTGGCCTGGGTTATCACAGCCCAGTTGACGCCAACATTCATCAAAGACTGCTTTCCATTTCTCATCAGCTGACACTGCCAGGTTTCCTAGCTTCCTGCTAATAAAGTCACATCAAGCTCTTATTAATCTCTTGTGCAAAAATCCTAAAGAACAGAAACTTCCTGATATACAACTGGGAATGCTTCTGTAACACAACTGCCCACACTGATGGTGGTTCTATTTCATAAACACTGAAAATTCAAAAAAAATGGTTTTTAGCTACTTAATGTTTATCAGATACTAAGGTGTATAAATGGTTAAGTATGAAGCACATCAGAATTGACTCCTTTGTTTCTACATTTCCACATAATCAATTTTGTAAAACTGATTCCTGTTAAAACAAGGACTTCCTGTGCTTTGCACATCCCATAATGAGAACTGTGAAATGCATTACATACTGAATTCTAAAAATACTGAGTAACAGAAAACATATCAAGGTTCCATCACAACAAAGAATCTGAGAATCTACCATAATACAAACACAAAGCTAATGCTGGAATCAAAAAAGGAAAATAAATATATGCCAAAAACCTGAAGAACATAACACACTTAAAGATTTTGTTTTTTTTCCCTACATGTGCAGAATATACTATTCCACTTGGTACATATATAGGCTTGGCTTTTACTTTTTAGAATCAAGTTGTATAGGGATTCCACTTAACAATGTTCTCTTCCAATCAATTTGGATACTTTTACCACTAACAGTAAAACCACTCCCATACACAGAACTTTTATTTTAAATACCCATGACTATAATCTAAGCCAAGACTAAAGATTCAGCTATCTGTAACAGTGGCAGTTGGCAATATAAGGAGGTTACATTTTGTTAAAAATGACTTTAAAAATTTGTTATGCATTTAAAATATTAAGCAGCTTTGATATAATCAAGACAACTCAAAACATTTAGTAATTAATCCACAATTAACACTAGTTACTCACAAAACTTTGGGTCTGTCTTTATCACTCTCATACAGACTAGGCTTGAAGTAAGTTCCGGTGATTTTTATCCCAGATCCCCATTCTCCACTAAAATAACCTTCAATGTAATCTCCATTTGGCATAGTCAGCGTTCCCTAAGTAAAGTAAAAGAAAATGTCGAATTAGAAGCAGTATTTCCAGTTTAAAAAAATCAAGAGAAAAAAAAGCACCAACTGGTTAACATGTTCCATTATTTTTTATTTTTTTAGAGAAAGAAAAAGAGAGCATGCATGCATGTGCAAGTAGAGAAGGGACAGAAGAAGAAGGAGAGAATCTTAAGGAGGCTCCATGCCCAGTGCAGAGCCTGGTGTGGGGCTGGATCTCACAACTGTGAAATCATCATCTGAGCATAAATCAAGAGTTGGACGCTTAACCAACTGGGCCACCCAGGTGCCCCTAATACATTTTCCTTTTTTAACTCATTAGCAGTCCCCAGTTCTCTAGCAGGGGGGGCGGGGGGGCGGGGCAAATATACGTACTATGCATCTCTAAAAAGATTGTATGAAAATAATCCATGGGTAAAAGAAAAGAAAAAAAAATCACTGAATAACTGGTAAAATATTTTATGCTGAATGAAATGAACAAACAACTTATCCAAATTTATCCAATCTAGTGCCCAGAGGCAAATTATAGGTATAAATGCCTGTATTAGAAAATAAGAAAGATATGAAATTAGTAATCTAAAAGTCCACCTTATAAAATTAGAAGAGCAAACAGACCCAAAACAAGGAGATAACAAACACTAGAGCAGAAATCAATGAGATTTTTTTTTAAAAAGAGAAAAATCAATGAAACCAAAATTTGCTTCTTTGAAAAGATACACAAATTGGCACTTAACTAGATTAATCAAGGAAAAAAAAGACATAAAATTACAAAGTCAAAGAATCAGATATTATAGCAATCTTACAGAAATTTAAAAAGATTAAGAAAAAACTAAGACAACAATTTTATGCCAACAAATCTGAGAACTTCAATACAACAGAAAAGTTCCTAGAAAGAACCAAATTGCCAAAACTGATTCTAAAAGAAATGGAAAATCTGAATAGACCAATTTAAAGAAAACTGAATTAGAAACTAAAAGTATTATCATAAAATAATGCTCAGGGCCAGATGATTTCACCAGTGAAGTCTCCAAAACATTCAAAGAAGAAATAATACCAAGATTTCACAAACTCTTTCAGAAAACAAAGGGGAAGGGAACCCTTCCCAACTCATTCTATGGGGCTAATTTTATACCAAAGACAAAGACATCATGAGAAAAGAAAACTATAGACCCTTATCTCTCATAAATACAGAGGCAAAATCTTCAACAAAATATTAGCATTGAATCTCACAAATTATAAAAGTATTATATACTATGACCAACTATGATTTATCCCAGAAAAGCAACCAATACACTATATTAAAAAAGGACAAACATCACACAATCACCTCAACACACAGAAAATGTTCTTTGACAAAATCCAAGATGTATTCATGACAAAAACTCTCAACAAACTAAGAACAGAACTATCTCAATCTGATTAATCTATGAAAAACCTTTAACATCATACTTAATGGTGAAAGATTCAGTGTTTTTCCTCTAATTTTTTTTAATGTTTATGTGAGAGAGAGAGAGAGAGAGCGCGAGCGAGAGCGTGCACGCGTGCAGGGGAGGGGCAGAGAGAAAGGGAGACCAGAATCCAAAGCAGGCTCTAGGCTCTGAGCTGTCAGCACAGAGCCCGACGTGGGGCTCGAACCCACGAACCGTAAGATCATGATCTGAGGCAAAGTCAGACCTTTAACTGACTGAGCCATCTAGGCACCCCTTGATTTTCCTCTAAAATAGGGATTAAGGCAAGGATATCCACTCTAACCACTTCTATTCAACATTCTACTGGAGAATCTAGCCAGTGCCATCAGACAATAAAAAAAAAAAAAAAGAAAAGCCTTCCAGATTGCAAAGGAAAAAGTAAAACTGCCTTGATTTGAAATCAACATGATCCTGTATGCAAGAATTCCTAGGAAATACACACAAATACACACACACACACACACACACACACACACACACACACACACAACCACACCACACCACACCAAACCTGTAGCAGAATAAACAAGTTCAGCAAGGTTTCAGGATACAAGAAAATACATAAATCAATTATATTTTTATATGATAGCAATATAAAATCAAAAAGTAAAATAAAAAAAAATTCTCTTTACAACAGCCTTAACAAGGATACTTAGGAATAAAGTTAACCAAACTTATGCAAGAGATACACATTAAAAACTACAACACATAGCTGATAGAAATTAAAGATGATCTAAATAGAGAGACATTTCATGTTTATGGATTGGAAGATTCAGTATTACTAAAACGGCAATTCTTCCCAAAATGATCTATAGATTCAACACAATTGCTATCAAAATCTCAGGCTTTATAGCAGATATTAACAAACCACTCTTAAAATTTATATGAAAAGGCTAAAGATCCAGAACAGCCAAAACATTTTAAAAAATAATTCTTGATTTCACTAGAATTACTAGAAATCTATAGTAATCAAGACAGTGTGGTAACTGGTATAGAGACATGTACATCGCTGGAATACAAGAGTCCAAAAAGAAACACATTTTATGGTGAATTAATTTCAAAAAGGTGTCAAGAAAATTCAGTGGGAAAAGTTGCTGAGGCAATTGGATACCCACATGCAAAAAGATCAAGTTAGACTTTTTTTTTTAATTTTTTTTTTAACGTTTATTTATTTTTGAGACAGAGAGAGAGAGACAGAGCATGAACGGGGGAGGGGCAGAGAGAGAGGGAGACACAGAATTGGAAGCAGGCTCCAGGCTCTGAGCCATCAGCCCAGAGCCCGACACGGGGCTCGAACTCACGGACCGTGAGATTGTGACCTGAGCTGAAGTCGGATGCTTAACTGGCTGAGCCACCCAGGCGCCCCTCAAGTTAGACTTTTAACCCACACCATACACAAAAGTACCTCAAAATGAATCACAGACCTGAATATAAGAGCTAAAACTATAAAACTTTTAGAAGAAAACACAGAGGAAAGTTTTGTTTTTTTTTTTTTCTATTTGAGAGAGAAAAAGCATGCAAGTGGGGCAAAGGAGCAGAGGGAAAGAGAGAACCTCAAGCAGGCTCCACACTCAGCACAGAGCCCAATATGGGGTTTGATCCTATGACCCTGGGATCATGACCTGAGCCGAAATCAAGAGTTATACATTCAACCAACTGAGCCATCTAGGTGCCCCCAGAAGAAAATCTTAATACCTTGAGTTAAGGAAAGATTTCTTTATATATGCCATCAAAAGCCTGACTCATAAAAATGTTTTTGATATAATGGACTTCATTAAAAAGTTTTGTGCTTCAAAAGTCACTAAAAAGAAAATATAAAAAGACGGGTGCCTGGGTGACTCAGCTGGTTGAACGTCCGACTTTGGCTCAGGTCATGATCTCACAGTTCGTGGGTTCCAGCCCTGCATCAAGCTCTGTGATGACAGCTCAGAGCCTGGAGCCTGCTTCGAACTTCTGTGTCTCCTTCTCTGCCTGTCCCCTGCTCATGTTGTCTCTGTGTCTCAAAAATAATAAATAAGCATTAAGAAAAATAAATGAAATGGTTCAACATTTAAAAAAAAGAAAGAAAATAAAAAGACAAACCACGACTGCAAGAAAATATTTGCGAATCCTATATCTGATATTAGAACTCATATCCAGAACATATAAAGAACCCTTACAATTCAATAAGACTATAAGCAAACAAATTGTCAAAATATCAAAATAACTGAATAGGCATTTCACAAAAAGATAGAGGAATCACTAATAAAAACATGAAAATATGCTCTACATAACCAGTCATCAGGAAAATGTAAATTAAATCCATGAAATATCATTTCACACCTAGTAGGATGGCAAAAAGAAAAAAACAAAAAATAAAAATGCTGGAAAATATGGAGAGAAATTAGAATCATCATACATTAGTGATGAGAATGTAAAATGATGCAGCCACTCTGGCAAACAGTTGGCAATATCTTGATATGTTAAATGTCAATTTCCCATACAACCCAGCAGTTACTCTCCTAAACACTTGCCCAAGATATGAAAACATATGTTCACATAAGAAACTGTATTCAAGGGGTGCCTGGGTGGCGCAGTCGGTTAAGCGTCCAACTTCAGCCAGGTCACGATCTCGCGGTTTGTGAGTTCGAGCCCCGCGTCAGGCTCTGGGCTGATGGCTCAGAGCCTGGAGCCTGTTTCCGATTCTGTGTCTCCCTCTCTCTCTACCCGTCCCCCGTTCATGCTCTGTCTCTCTCTGTCCCAAAAATAAATAAACGTTGGAAAAAAAAAAAAAAAAAAGAAACTGTATTCAAATGTTTATAGAAAGATTATTCATAATAGTCTGAAGTGAGAACTAATCCAATGCCCATCAATGATGAAGCGATAAACAAAATGTGGTTTTAGAATACTATTTAGCAATAAAAGGCAATGAAGTACTATACAGGTCACACTATGGGAAAACCTCGAAAACATTATTCTAAGTCTAGGAAGCCACACAGAAAAGCCCTCATATTGTATAAATCCATTTATAAGAAAGGACCTGAGGGACGTCTGGCTGGCTAAGTCAGAGTGTACGACTCCTGATCTCAGGGTTGTGGGTTCAAGCCCCATGTTGGGTGTAGAGATTACTGGGGGAAAAAAAAAAATCTTAAAAAAAAAAAAAAGGCAAAGCAAAGCAAAAAAAACCTGAAAAGGCAAATCTACAGAGTTATAGAGTCCACTAAAAGGAGGTTGCCTAGGATTGGTGACAGAAACGGTGAATGACTGCAAATGAGCAGGCAATGGTGACAGAAATCTTTTTTGGATGACGTGAAAGGATCTAAAATTGGATTGTGGTGATGGCTATCCAACTCTGTATATTTACTAAAAATCATTGAAATGTACTCTTAAAACAGGTGAATTTTATGACAAGGTAGCTCTTTTTTGTTTAAGGTCAAGAAAAAATAAGTATAAGATTGTATTAGAGGAAGAAGAAAGTTAGTTTCCAACCTTTCCATTAAGAGTCCAGTCATCTGAAAATTCTCCCTCATATATAGTATCATCTTCGGAAAGTAAAACCCCATTTCCCTATGGGGAGAAACAAAACAAAAATCACAACAGATAAAATGCAAAGTAACTTAAGGAATACATGCAGCCATATCCCCCAAAGCCTTACATAATTTTAAAAGATAAGAAAAATAGTACTAAGAAGGTAGAACGTTAATAAAAATGATTTAAAAGGGCATAGAATTTTTAAAAAGTCAATAATAAGTATATGCAAAATATTTTACTCACCATCATTTTATTAAGGTGAAAGTTGCCTTCATAGTATAATCCAAACTGGGTAACTACCACACCATTGCCTTGACATACATCATCTTGCCACATTCCCATATACTTTTCCCCCCTGTACAGAAATAGAAAAGAAATGGAAATGAAAAACTGATGGTAAGGATGAAATGGAAAAACAATTATAACATGGGAGTTGCCAGAAAAAAAAAAAGAAATGAGGTTTATCATATAAAAAGTCTCATTCTGAGGCACCTGGGTGGCTCAGTCAGTTGAACATCTGACTCTTGATTTCAGCTTAGGTCATGATCCTAAGGTCATGAAATCGAGCCCCATGTTGGGCTCCACGCTGAGCATGGAGCCTGCTTAAGATTTGTATTCATATTCTCTCTCTCTCTCCCCCTTCCCTCCCTCCCTTCCTCCCTCTCCCCATAGCAATCTCTCCCAAAAAAAAAAAAAAAAAAAAAAAAAGGAAGTCTCATTCTTCACATACTCAAACTCAGAGAAATCTTACTAATCTCCACTATAAAAGCAAAGTATAAACTGATTGTTAAATAATCATGGAGTTTAGTAATAACATCTAAATTTTAAAATCCTACATTATGAAAATGACATGAAGGGGGAAAAATGTATCTATTAAGTCCAAATGCAAATCAGACTAAATCAAATATGGAGGCAAAAGAACTACATTCATCCTCAAGGTTTAGTTAACTGAATTTAAGCTTGATTCCTAGATTATTGGCATAACAAGTCCCTGACCTAACAGACCTAAGCAAAAAGATGTTTAGATATCATTCTACGACCCAAAAAGGGAATTTCCACTTGTCTCCTTGACCTTTTACTCCTATTATGTCTGACTGTTTTAAAGGTTTTTCTTTTTATAACAGTCAAAAATTTGGTAACTTCTAAGACACTAAAAGCTTCGTATGTGCGGAGCTTTAAGGAAAATGGTACCAATGTTAATTTTGAATGATCTTGATCTTGTAAAGAAGTAATCCACTATTTGGTTCATAAGCAAATGGATAAAATAATGCCTGCCAACTGTGTCTTATTAAGAATTTTCTCAATACTGTCCAATTAAGATGCTCAGCCTTCATAAAAACATCGCTCTTGGGGCCCATGAGTGGCTCAGTCAATTAAGTGTCATGATCTCACTGTTCATCGAGCTTATTGTCAGGCTCTGCTCTGACAGTAAGGAGCCTGTTTGGGATTCTCCCTCTCTCTCTCTGCTCCTCCCCAACTCATGCAAGCTCTCTCTCAAAAGAAATAAATAAACATTTAAAAACATCGCTGTTACTGGAGAAATACAGGAACCTTATCCTCTCATACTAAACTTTGAGATTAGAAGGAGAATACTATACCTAGTGATATCATCAAAGACACCATATCCTGCTTTCTTATCCATTACCCACTGGCCAATGAACATACTGGGAGAAGAGGAAGTCAATTTTCCACTCCGTAGGAGACCATGACCATGACGCATGTTATCTTGAAAACAGCCTTCAAACACTTCACCAGAGGCATAACTGTGGTTACAAAAAATGGATAAAGACCAAAAACACATTGAATTCTGAGGCTCATTTTTACAAAGTTCAGGAAATTTAAAAGTATACTCCTGTCCCACTGGTATCTCTATTTATTTATATGATGATTTTTCACCATTTTTTTTTCATGTTTGAATGACTAAGGCTAAGAAATTAAAAATATCCTGGATGGTATTCTGTGTTAACATGGGGAAAAATGTGTATTAATCTCTTATGAGAAAATGAAATAATGAGTAATCTCTGAAAGGATCATACATTTTATCCATATTAGAGTTATTTAATAAATATAAATTTATAGGAAAGACATCTAGGAGATCCTATGAGAAAGCTATGACTTCTAAGGTTTGTACTATTTTGTTGAAAATTAAATAATAAATAACCTAATATTTTCACCTTGTGATAGACAAGTTACCTTTATAAGAAGACTTTTGAGGCAGTTTCAGTCAAAAAAGAGTAAATAAAATTTACTCCTTGGAAATGTTGGCTACACATACATTTAAGTTTACATGATTCTTTGAAAAAGCAACACCAGTCTAACAACTTTTCCCATGTTATTACCTATAGACTCCTTGACCACACATTTTTCCTTCTTTCCAATGGCCCACATAATGGTCTTCTTTGTTCAGTGCTTTGTTTGGGATTCTATATTCTCCATATCTGCCAAGGAGAATAAAAAACATCAGAAGATGCATTTAGGACACATTCGCCTTTTCTAGGTATGCACTTGTAAACATTTTAACAAGGAGAACAGAAAAGGGAATTACCTGTGGGGGAAAGGGGTAAATGGGGTTTTGGTTTAAACTGTATTTATTATCTAAGCTATCTAGCAAGTCTTAGAGGAGTAGGGCATCAATCCCACTACACAGAGAGATCAAGTATTTTACCCCAACTCCAGTGAAAAACAGAAAACCTGTGTCCTAAGCCTCTGCCACTAATTAGCAACATCACCTTGGTTAAGTCCAGGTACCCAGCAACCTCACCTGTGTCAGCGGGGGGAGGGGTGGTAAATGAGATTATCTAAAGTCTCACATTCTAAAATTCCATTAAAAGGAGATTAAAAGACATCATAAAAATTTATATCATCATATACACAAAAATCATCTACCCAATTTATATAATAACCTTTTTTATATAGTAAAATAAATTACTTCTCTAACATGATACAAAATACTTCACTGCTGTAAGTTTATCATGCAATTATTTTTAGTGTTAGAAAACACAACAAGCTGATACAAAAATAATGTCATTTGAGTACCATTAGTATATCATCTAGAAGATTTCTCCTTTAGCACATCACAGAAATTAAAGATGATTTAAAACTACTGAAAGGAAAATTTTTCTATATCCTTTGTGTAAGGGGGGCACTATTATCTCAACAGTTCACCACCAATATTACCCCAGGTACTCAGTCTTCACCACTGGGAAATGGACAGAAAATAGTCCCATTTTAACATACAGAAAGAAAGGCTGTGTCACTTGAGGTCACAAGGCTATCAAGGTAAATGATTCACTCCAGGTAAACCAAGGCTGCATCCTAGATTCCCAGCCCTCTTCATGATCACACATCTGCATCATAAGCCCTAGCACACTGCATGCATTTCTAAAAAACAAAACAAAAATCTATTTGTTTTGAAAATAGTTCCCAATACATAATGATGTCATCAGTGGATGAAACTGAATTTACTCTTATGTTTCACCCCATCTTCTTACCCATCTTCCAAGCCATTCCTGAACATGCCAGAATACATCTTTCCATCTGGCCACTTCAAAACCCCTCTGAAATGCATAAGCAAAAAATAATACATATCAATTAATGTTTCAGATAACCAATACTTTTTCAATCTTGAATCAGACTATCATCTTCACCCCACTCATAAATCTTGAACATTTTCACCTGCCATGGGGCTTCCCTGAAAGCCAGCGTCCATCATAGGTTGCATCCTTTAGGCGAGGATCCTTATAGAAAGTATATTTGGCACTGCGTGAAATGGGTGGTTCCTGCCTCTGAATACTACTGCCACTTCCATAAGGTGGAAGGTCAGATGTCCCCCTCAAAGCCTGATCCACAGCTTGGCTTATAGCCCGTAGCCACTTAGTCTAGGAACAAAAAGTAAATGTGAATAACCTTAAAGCAACAACTCATCACGCACTGCCTTAAACCTTGATAGCTTTCCTTGCTGTGTCCTAATGATAAATAACTTTTTGCTCCTAGTAATTCTTAGCTCCTAAATAATTTTTCTGTCTCCTAATGCTTTTCTTAATGAGTAATGCTGACTGGCTCTTGGAATTTACTGCTGTATGTTTAAAAGTAAGTCACATTAAAAAAAAAAAAAAATCTACAGTCCTGGTTTAATGAAGACTTACCAGACATAATTACGGATCATTAGCCAAGCAAGAACAATTTTTATCTTTTCTTTCCTAGCATAAGATACAGAAGTAGTCAGGCCAAAGATAAAAACAAAGTATCATAATGGACTAACCTTTTCCTGGGGTGTTGATGAAATGAGAGTGAACTGCTCCTCAGGTGTAGTTATCTTTAAGCCATTCCTAAAATGTTCACAAGGATAAACACCAGGAGGTATGACAACCTGTCATTATAATATCACCCCTCAAATATGAAAAGCAACTTGTTTATTTTGAGAGTCAATTAAATGTAAATGCAGTCATGCCCTAGGTTTGGTTCTTACAGCACACAGAGTTACTTTGCTCCAGGTGTTATCATGATCAGCCATGATCTTCACAATCCGTTTAACTATCTACATGCTGGGAAGGTGAGCCGCGTTTCACAGAATGGGGAGGCCTCCTGAGCTTTTTATCATGTCTAAGGAAATAACCTTGACAGCAAAGGGAGAGAATTAGGGTGAGGGTCGGGGAAGGGGGACACACTTACACACCACCAGCTTCTTCAGAAAGTGGCTCTGCCCATAATGTGGCCAAAGGGAAAACATGATGTGTGGAGAACTGAAAGAAACAACATGGAGTCACAGCTGAGAAAACCCATATAGGCCCTGGGGGGGGGGGGGGGGGAGGGGGGAGGTGTCTCTGCTACGTAACCCTTTTCAAATGGTTAAGTCCACATGGGTGCACCATCTCAGCCACATGATCCCCATAACACAGCTAATGCCAGTGGGTCCTGCCATCTCTGCCACAGGACTCCACTTGGTTGATACTCATTTTCAAGCTGGAAAACTAAAAGAGCTCTCTGAAATTTGGTCCATACCACAAATGCAAGCTAAACATTCTCTTTTATTCAATAATTTCAGCAAAATCACAGTACTTTTAACAGAAACTGATGGTATAATTAATTAATGTAACAGTTAGGAACCCAGCATACCTGAGCATGGACTAGGGCATCATTAAAGAGAATGAACCAATTCACAGAAAACCTCCCAGCATGCTGCAGAGATAGGGCTCGGTTACTGCTCTCACACAGCAGTCGACGCTCTGGCTTCCTCAAGGAATCCTGGAATTGAAGACAAATATATAGGAGCGCCTGGGTGGTGCAGTCGGTTAAGCGTCCGACTTCAGCCAGGTCACGATCTCGTGGTCTGTGAGTTCGAGCCCCGTGTCAGGCTCTGGGCTGATGGCTTGGAGCCTGGAGCCTGTTTCCGATTCTGTGTCTCCCTCTCTTTCTGCCCCTCCCCCGTTCATGCTCTGTCTCTCTCTGTCCCAAAAATACATAAAAAAACGTTGAAAAAAAAATTTTTTTTAAATAAAAAAAAAGAAGACAAATATATAAACGATCTTCAGAATTATTTTAAAATGCAAGGAAAAAATGAAAAAGACACTAATCACATTTAGGAGAATCTGTTGCTCATAGGTTAGTGTTGGACCTGAAGTTAGATAGGATCTGAACACTTAATAAAAGCGCTCAAAGAAGATTAAGAGAAAAACAGGAACAAACAAAAGGTGAGTGTTCAGAGAGGATTCTTAGAAATGAGGGTAGATGTTTACAGCATCTAATGCTGTGGCCCTTAGACCACCCTTAGAAAAAGGCTCATTAAAGCATTATTACCATAAACAAACAAATGAGGAATGGAGAAAATTATGACAGTTGTTATGGATATGCCTGCTGTTTGCTGGGGTAATGCCAATTGGCATGGTTTACCGTCATTTTTCCAGGAAAGGTCTTCCAGAAGCCCAGTGTGTATTCAGCTTCCTTCCTTTTCCTGCCGAGATGGAGAGCAAGAGACTCATAACAAGAACTGGAATCCTGCAGTTTCTGGTATTCTGGAGACGTCTGAAAGCCAATAATTAAGGGAAGGGAAAAAAATATATAAAACAAATGTCCACAATCTGTAGCCTTGGTGTGGTTTTAGATATGTAATATTAAATTTATGGCAGAAATCCAAATCAAGAACAGAAATGGTATACTAAAGGGAACTGAGCAGAAAGAAAATTGGTTCCAGAAAATTCTACACAGAGATACATATGAAACACTGGAATAACTCAAGGGGAAAGAAACAAACACTGGCAATTATCAGTGAGGAGAGCAGCAGAGTACTCATGATAGGGCAGGAATTCTCAAATGTTTTCGCCTCAGGATCTCTCTATTTTGCTTATGTGGGTTTATCTATTGATATTTACCATTATTAGAAAATAAAGTCGAGAAATAAAAATAACCTTTATTAACTCACTTCAAATATAGTAACAGTTTAAGTGAAAAAGAACTCTATTTTCCAAAACAAGAACAAAATGCTTCGTGAGAAAAGTAGCAATTGTTTTACATTTTTTCGAATCTCTTTATTATCTGGCTTAAAAGAGGAGAGCTGGATTTTCATTTCTACTACTAAATTTTTTTTTAATTTTTTTTTAACGTTTTTTATTTATTTTTGAGACAGAGACAGAGCATGAACAGGGGAGGGGCAGAGAGAGAGGGAGACACAGAATCTGAAACAGGCTCCAGGCTCTGAGCCATCAGCCCAGAGCGCGACGCGGGGCTCGAACTCACGGACAGCGAGATCGTGACCTGAGCTGAAGTCGGACGCTTAACCGACCAAGCCACCCAGGCGCCCCTCTACTACTAAATTTAACCTGTTGGCTGAAATATATGAAGAAAATCTTCCTTTATAAGGATATGTAACTGGAAAGGGAGGATTATTTTAATAGCCATTTCAATTAATAGTGGATATTCTCCTTTGAAACTAAACCAAAATTTGTTAACTTAAGTGGTTCTTAAAGAGTAGCTGCAATGTGGAACCTGAAACTACATTAATCAAACTTTCTGTACTCTATTCTCTACATAATCAAACTTCCTCTACTCTATTAAATCCACTGATCTGTGTTACACTTTGAATAGACCTTTTACCTATGCATGGTGTTTTAACATGTGGATTAGACTTCTGGAAAATAGTGTTTCACTGAGTTATGCAGACCTTCCCAATGTTGATACGTTTTATTATACAACATCAAAAGTTCCATGTTAATATTATCACCAATCTCATCAGAAAAAGTCTTTAAGTACTGGGAAACTGCCAAACTCAGTGACCCATACATGTTTTCCACATTGTACTTTTTGCTTCACAGTTCAGATTTTATCACTGGCAACAAATACTGTCTGTTGTTCTCCTTGAAGGAACAGGTTCATTTACTCATTTTTGAGAAAATATCTACTGAATACCCAGATCTGAATTAACACAGTTATCCATCAATTGTCTTTTCAAGTTTAAAAAAAAAAAAAAAAAAAGGCAGCTCTCAACTCAAACAATAGTAATCTTGTGTTTTTTCTGGAAAAAAACACAAACTTCAGTACCCAAACCTCCAAACTTCAGTACCCAGAAGAGCCGCATCGTGTACTTCCATCTCATCATACAGAATATTAAAAAGATATATACTTCTACATGTGGCAATGATGTTAATTAGACTTATTGTGGGTGATCACTTCACAGTATGTACATCTATCCAATTATTATGTTGGACACCTGAACATAACACAATGTATGTCAGTTATATCTAGCTTGACCAAGTCCCAGCTATGCCTCAATTCTCTCATCTGTAAAAAGGGGATAATGATATCTATTTCAGAGGGTTGACATGGGGATAAAATGAATACATGTAACATGCTTAGTACCTGGCACATGGAATGCATTTAATAAACATTAGGTGCTATTATTTTTATCTAGAAAAGCGTACATGTATATACAATGTCTAAGGTGTACCTGAGACTTACTAAATAACAATTTGCAGTGTTCAAACATGGCCATGTGTTTTGAAAAAATTTCCACAGATGATTTTGATTCCCAGTCCTGGTTAAGGATCACTGATATAACACGATAAGAGGATAATGGAGAAAGATAGCACCAGTATTAGCAAAGCACAGAGGAGGGATTAACTAAATCTTTTTTTTTTTTTAATTTTTTTTTTTAATGTTTATTTTTTTGAGAGAGAGACAGAGACAGAGCATGAGCAGGGGAAGGGCAGAGAGAGAGGGAGACACAGAATCTGAAACAGGCTCCAGACTCTGAACTGTCAGCACAGAGCCTGATGTGAGGCTCGAACTCACGAAGTGTGAGATCATGACCTGAGCTGAAGTCAGATGCCCAACCAACTGAGCCACCCAGGCGCCCCGGGATTAACTAATTCTTAAAAGATGGGAAGAGAAGGGAATGTGGTATAGTCAGAGAGGGCTTCATTTTCATGATAAAATGACTTTGGACCCAGGCCTTGAAAATTTCCTGTAATGAGAATGGTGGTAGTGTGTCTCGGGAAGGAAATACAAAACATGTATGTCCATGGAGCTGAACTAACATGTAGGACACAGGGGTAGTAGATAAGGCTAGAAACAAAAGAGGATATCAGATTGTTAAGCTCCTTAGATGCCAAACTGAAGAGTCTGGTTTGCTTTCAAATTTTGAAAGCCCACATTAGTTCCTGGGTCACTCTAAAGACTGAAATCTGTCCAAATAAGGAGACAGTTCCCATGATTTAAAAGATTCTAAAGTAGGGGCACCTGGATGGCTCAGTTGGTTAAGTCTGAGACTCTTGATTTTGGCTCAGGTCATAATTACATGGTTTGTGACATCAAGCCCAGCATCAGCTAACAGCACAGAGCCTGCTTGGGATTCTCTCTCCCTCTCTCTCTGCCCATACCTGTTTGCGTTCTCTCTCTCAAAATAAATAAACTTAAAAACAAATAAAAGATTCTAAAGTAGAAGAGATCCTAGAATCATTATGGCTTCTTGGAGTCCTTCAGAGAGGGAACAAAGTGAAATTACACATTTTAGTACAATTTCAAAGGTGAATGTCTCAGGACCAGCTTTAACATACATCCATAACCTACAGTGGTACTAATTTCCTAGAACTCCACCCAACTAATTTTATACAGAAAGTAGACCATTTGAGAAAATCCTGTAACACTGTGATTTCTCATAGCATATGCTAAGGTAACTCGAATACCTGGCATGGAACTATCTTGAGTCCTGTCCAGGTGGTAACTCGGCTGCCTTACAGGTATGTCATTATACAGAAGGCCTTTTAAAGAGCTCTGTGTAACTCATACTTAGTATGCGCTCTGACAACTATTGGGTCAGTAGCATAATTGGGTCTCAACTTTAGACACAGTTTCACAAAATGAATACAATTAATCTTGATAAGGTCCTGAGAAGAAACTAAATCCACAGCAAAGAGAACTAGATCTACCTATAGTCTAACTTTCTTCTTTCATTTTCTTAAAGAAAAATAAATTTAATTAGACACATATAAATATTAAGTTAGGGGAGTTGGAGATGCTAGGGTAGCATAAACCAAACAAGCAACTATGATCCTTGCCTCCCCAAGTATTCAAATCGGATATTTATGGGATCTTACCACTTCAAAACAAGTAGCAAGCTTTAGCAAAACTTTTGCATAATTATGAAGTCGTCTGATTGGCAGGAAAAACAGAGTATTCAGTATTTCCATCAATTGAGTGTTTTCATCATTTACTTCTGATAAATCTTGTAACAGCTCCTGGTTTTTATTTAGGAAATCACTGGAGGTAGAGAAAAAAAAGGAGATTTAATTAATCTTTTGGTTTGACAAATGCATGATATTGAATAGACATTTTTCACTAGATGACTACTTTTTTCAGAATGCACATTTTTAGGTGCTATGAAAGCAGAATATAAATACAATGAAATAAGACAGATATAATTAAAAGAATTTTCCTGCCTATAAAATAGAGGATTTTTGCATATAAAAAGTAGCATATGGTAGCAATAGTAACTCTATAATAGAGATGCTTAATCCCAAACTGTGACTAAGTTCTAGGAAATGAATCATGCATCCCACAGCTTCAGGGAATAATTGGAGACCAGCTGACACCATTCATTACCTGTTAATTTCCAAGCCAAAAGTCACAGCAATAAATGGCAATACTAACTGCCCTAATCACTTGTATTGAACAGAAATCTGGAGGAAAAATAAAGCTCTTCGCTCCAACACAGCTGGCATGTAATATTAAAATACTTCTAATTTCTTCTTTTCTTTTCCTTCACCTAATAAGAGTTTATACAAAAGAGTAATAAAAAGCTATAAGTACCAGTACTACAATTAACAGGAAGTAGTAAAGCATATTCTGTGTGAAGATTTCAATGCTGAGATCTTCAAAAGGATTTCAAACTGAAGCCAAGATTTATTTTGTTTTTACATTGTTTTACATAAGTTCATTATTAAAATTTTATTGCAAATTTTAATGGTGGTCAGTAACCCACTGAGACTATGTTCATCAGACCAAAATACTTAAAAAGACGTGAAAGAAGAAAAAAAGATGTGAAAGAAGTAAGAGTTGGTGGGACAGAATAATAATTATTATCTGCCCCTTAGTAAGCAATAATTATGTGCCAGGTACTACCCTTGAGTGCTTTACAAGCATTATACTACAAAATTCTTACCTATAAGGCTTCAAACAAGACAATGCCACAAAAGACTATGAGGCAAAAATGAAACATTTTATAATCCCTTAGAGAACTATAGAAAAAAGAAATGTTTAACTCAGAAATTATGAAATATTATCTCTGAAGGGAAAATATGCAATAATTTCCAGGTACTCAAAAGTTCAATAGCACAAATTGGATCGTTTTATAGTGCAGTTAAGAGATCTGAGAGAGAGTGCCCTGGGGAACATGACCCAGATTTTTATTTACATTTGGCTTGTGTGGATGTTCCTACTTCCTCCTCCATGTTCTGCTGCTGAGATCAGCTGAGGACACTCATTTAACCCCACAGAAGTGTTCTGCTTTAACGTGCTCCTGAGAGATGGAAGCAGTACATGTTGAACACATACTCACTATGACCACATTTCTTCTGGATGCACAGTACTAGACCAGAAATGTTCCAACTCTTTTAAGTCCTATTACTTGTCAGCACTCACTCATGTACTCTTCATCACTCACTCATGCACTTGCCTATAGACCTTCCCCAAAAGAGCCTAGCTATGCTCTCAGGAAACCAGAGACTGTTTAGCTTATCCTCTCTTGGGAGTTTTAATCTAATAATGGCAATACTGCTTTTCCTTTACAAGGCTAGGTTTGTAACTGTTACTCAAAAAATAAATATAGTAAAGGCAGAAACAATCCAAGTGTCCATCAACAGATGAATGGCTAAACAAAATGTGGTATATGTATATAATGGAATATCATTCAGCCATGCAATGTAATGAATTTTGGTATATGCTACAACATAGACAGACCTTGAAAACATTATGCTTAAGGAAATAAACCAGACACAGGAAGACAAATACTACATGATTTCACTTACATGAGTATCCTACCTAGGACATCCTACCTAGGATAGGCAAACTCATAAAGACAAGAAGTAAAATAGAGGTTACCAGGAGCTGGGGGGCAGGGGAGAAGTTGTTGCTTAGTGGGTACAGACAGTGTTTTTGCTGCGGTGGTTTTTAAAAGTTCTGTGTATAGTGTGGTAATTGTTTATACAACAGGAATGTTCTTGGTGCCACAGAACTATACACTTAGGAATGTTTAAAATGATAATTTTTTTTAAACCTACATGATGATCAAACCATCAGACTAGCATGAATTGAGTAGCTAGATGATAAACCAGCTTAATGATGGGAGTCTGAGTATCAATATCCAACACCCACTAACTGCCATGCAGGCTCACCAGCTATGCTCTAGAAGTTCTTTTTTTAAAGAAATACTTTAAAATAATTTAAAATACTGACTTTGTAAGTAGAAGTTGTAAAAAGATGTTATTATTGCCTTTAAATATGTAAAACCCTGGGGTTCATGAACCACAGTTTGGGAAATGCTGCCCAAATTCAGACTTCATATTTGCTTCCACAGCTTAAAGTCACCCATTGTTCATCAATTGCTTTCCACCTGTCTAGGCTCTGGCAAGAGGCTTTCATTTACATCATCTGCTTTAGCTGCTCTGACAATGAGTCAGGTCAACTCCTGAGTACTGTGAACTCAATTCTGAAATAGTAGAGGAAGGTTAATAAAAAATAAAATAAGGCAAAATAAGGCACCAGGGTCAGCAACTACCAGAGTCCCTCAAGTAGGCAAGAAAACCCCATTTTTAAACCACCACAAGTCACCTATTTTTGCATTAACTAAAATCGTTTTTCCTCAAGCATTACTATTTGCAAAAATAACCATTCCTTTTTTTTTTTCTTCATTTAATTATTGGTTTGACTGCAGTTATTTTCCCCTACTTTTTTGGCAAAGATTCACCATTTCATCAACACTAAAGGTTAAAAAAGCTTTTTTTTAGTCATTATAATGTACAGATTATAAATGTAAAATTGGAAATTGTAACAAATGTAAACTTGTCAGTTAAAAGCCAGAAGCTCTCAGATTAAAAAAAAAACAACAAAGCAGTAAGTCCATCAATTTACTATTTATAAGAAACACACACAAGAAAACTACAATACAATATAGGCAGGTTAAAATAGAATAGAAATTGGTGTCATTATATTAATATAAAATAAAATAGCAAGATCACAGATTTAAAAGTTACTACATAAGGTTAAAATATGACACTCTCTAACTTGTCATTAAAAAAATGAAGGCCAAATCCTTATTTTGGAAATGAATGAGCACATGACATAAGTCAAAGATATCAATGAGCACATGACATAAATCAAAGAAAAAATCACGACAGAAATTAGAAATACATTTATAATTTAATGACTATAAAAACAAAACTTTAAGATACAGCCAAAGCAACACTTGGAGGGAAATTTATGGCCTTGGATGAGTACATCAGAAAAATTAAAGGATTGGAAAATTAATGAACTAAATGCTAAACTCAAAGTTGGGAGATATTAACAGGAGAAAACAAAGAAAGAAGGAAATAAGAGGCAAAAATTAACGAAAAAGAATGGAAAAACTAAAGCTTAATCTTTGGAAAGAAGACTAAAAAAGGTAAACTATTGACAAAATCAACTAAGATAAAAAGATAAAAGGCTCAAATAAGAGGAATGAAAAACAACTACATTTATTATGGAGGTGAAAATAATCTTAAGAAATATTACGCCAATAAATTTGAAAACTTGGATGCAATGAACAATTTTCCAGAAAAGTACAAATAATTAAAGCCACAAGAAGAAATAAAGACCTGAACAGATCTAATCATGAAAGAAATTAAACTGGTAGTTTAAAAACCCCCTACAGAAATGCCCCCAAAGGGGCGCCTGGGTGGCTCAGTTGGTTAAGCATCCAACTTCGGCTCTGGTCATGATCTCACGGTTCGTGTGTTCAAGCCCTGCATCAGGCTCTGTGCTGACAGCTCAGAACCTGGAGCCTGCTTCGGAGTCTATGCCTCCCTCTTTCTCTCTCTCAAAAATAAACATAAAAAAAAAAAAAAAATGCCCCCATGAAAGCCATATCTTTTCATAGATGAATTCCACAAAATCTCAAAGTACAGATATTCCCTATCTCATGCAAACTATTCCAGAAAATAAAGTTCCCACACTCATTTTGTAATTGCTAGTGCAACCTTCTTACCCAAACTGAGCAAGTTCAGAAGAGAAGAAAAACCTCACATTCACATAGTTGCAAAAATTTTAAATATTAGCAAATGTCAGTAACGTACTGAAAAACTAATACAAACAGGCCACTGAATTCATCTTGAGAACTCAAGGATATTTACCGTTAAAAAAATCAATTGCTCTTCAACTTTCAGGAATAGAGGGAGCCATTTTTTTTTTCTTAAAGAAGTGAATCTTTTAACCCTATAAATGATATTTACCAAAAACCTAAGGCAATCATCTTTAATGAAGAAATGCTAAAACTATCTTCTTTAAGATCAGAAATGATCTTAGGATGTTATTACTCTATTAGGATATAAAATCAAAAGCAAGCATGGCAAAACATTAACGTCTATGAAATCTGGGTTGTGAGTACATATTTGATATGTTTATTATTAAAATACATGTGAATTTTTTAAACTTGCTTTTGTCTATAGGTCAACACTTGTTGAGAATCCACATAGTTCAGAATGATTAGATTCATGTAAGGTGCTTTTATATTTATTATCCAGAAACTAAACGCAGAATCTATCTATCTGTGCAACACTTTGCGTTTTTCTCTACACCATCACATACGTTATTTGTTCCTTACCAGGGCAAAAACATTCCCTTCTTTCAGATGAAAAAAATTATGCTCAATTTGGTGAAGAGAGTTGTCTAACATCTCAGGGATAGTAAGTGGTAGCACTAAAGAAGGACCCAGACCTTGTAGTTTTTTCTGTACTACACTACTTCCAATGATAATCAGGAGCTAATAATACCAGTCCTTTTAAGAGTCAGTGAAAGTCTACATTTTGATTCATTTGGTAAAATGACGAAGTCAAAGCTTTTCCCAGGCACTCAAAAACACAGAACACAATAAAATATGATCTTTGGTTGTTAGACTAATAATGGGAAGGTAAGTGTTTGCTTACATGGCAGGCTTAGCAAGAAGCTGGAATCCTCCCATAACCAGGAAATTTGTAATAGATGTGCAATACCTTGAGCAAAAGAGAAAACACACATATGTTAGCATTAAAATGTAAATTTGTTCTTCAGAATTTTCAAACAAGCAACTGGAGCAGACACTTTTTGGTATCTCACCAATAAGTTTCAGTACTTTTGTGATGTCAACATTCATGAACTGTAAAGGACTGAAAAGAAGGGCAGGTTATGTGATAATCACAATACTCAGGAAGGGGGGAAAAGCCATTTTAGTAAAGATATTACTATAAATTATAAATTTAAAATACACCTAAAATTATGCAGAAGATCCTAGAATTTGCTTGGTAGATTTTACTTTGGTAACTTAACAAACTTGAGAAAATATGATTTAAACTGTTGGATTTTAGTGAAAATTAAGTCTTCAGAAATAATAGAGAAGAAAAAAATATGTTAAAAGAGCTCGAGTGAAACTTAGAAAATGTTGGTTAAGTTTTGATCAATTGCTAGAGAATGTCTTGATATATTGTTTTGAGTTGTGTATACTTCTACCATACTCCCAGGATGGCAAAATGGAATCAACTGACTTTCAGAAAGAGGGTAAATTCCTATTAAAAACAGCCCAAAGTGGGTGCCTGCGTGGCTCAGCTGGTGGAGCATCCAACCCTTGATCTCAGGTCTTGATCTCAGGGTTGTAAGCTCAAGTCCCACATTGGGCATGGAGCCTACTGGAAAAAAAAAAAAGCCCATGGTACTGTACACTTAAAAATGGTACTACTAGGGCACCTGGGTGGCTCAGTTGGTTAAGCATCTTACTTCAGCTCAGGTTTGTGAGTTCAAACTCCACATCGGGCTCTCTGCTATGAGCACAGAGTCTGCTTCTGATCCTCTGTCTCCCTCTCTCTCTCTACCCCTTTCCCGCACTCTCTCTCGCTCTCAAAAATAAACATTAAAAATAAATAAAACAGGGGCGCCTGGGTGGCGCAGTCGGTTAAGCGTCCGACTTCAGCCAGGTCACGATCTCGCGGTCCGTGAGTTCGAGCCCCGCGTCAGGCTCTGGGCTGATGGCTCAGAGCCTGGAGCCTGTTTCCGATTCTGTGTCTCCTTCTCTCTCTGCCCCTCCCCCGTTCATGCTCTGTCTCTGTCCCCAAAAAAATAAATAAACGTTGAAAAAAAAAATTTTTTTTTAAAAATAAATAAATAAAACAAAAATAAATAAAATGGTCCTGATGGTAAATTTGATGTTACATGTATTTTACCACAATTAAAAATTTTCAAAATTCATAAACAAATCAGGATTTTTTTACTTGTCCCATCAATATGAATAAATTGTGTTAAAAAAAAATAGTCCAAGGTATAAAAAAAAAAAAGCATTTCTAATTATAGGTCCTGAAGTATCAGAGAACAAAAGAAGTAAAAAAGATTATGAGATAAATAAGACAAAAAAAGAACTATACTAGTAAAAGCTGAAAGCTTCACACAAACAAAATCTTGTTTAAAAAAGTAAATTGGTATCAAATTATGTATTTTTCATGTCTGATAGACAATGAGTTAAAAGGCTTCAACTTGGGTATTTCCTCTCAGACAATAGCTTCAAATACATTCAATTTCGTTTAGAATTAAAATCACATGCATCTAATCTATCTGTATATACATGCATAAATGCGAAAGGAAATATACTAAGATTATTAATAATGGCTATTTCTGGTGATCAGATTACGGGCAACTTTAAACATCTTTTTGACTATATTTATACAGTTTTCAATAATAAACAAACTTTACTTATATTAAAAATAACTTCAACAAAACACCAATAGAACATTAACTCCTTTTCACTGGCTCTGCACTGTGGCTGCATGATCTCAGAGCTCTACACAGTGCCTGGTACTTAGTGGGTACTCAGTCGACATTTGCTAGATGGATGAGGTATTAATAAAGAATAAAATTTTCACTTCAGATCAAAGCATTAATGTTATTTTAATGCACATTAAAATAACAAATTATGCCTCACGTCATAATGTCAATATACAAATTAAGAAAAAGTGAGAAATATTTAAATTTTCAAATACATTTGGTATATTTTACTTGAAAAACATGAAAAGAACTTTGGATAACTATCCTAGATTTTATTAAGGAAATATCTTTATTTTGAAGATAGTATGGTCTTTAAATCCTCCATTTACACAACAATAAAAAACAGACATTGGAACAAGTCGATATTTACCAATAGGAGTTGTTCCTAAAATAATTGTTCAGTTACTTATTTCCTCTAATTTTAGCATAATTTACTTAAGTAAGCAACACTGTTCTCTAAAGAACCATATTTATTATAGTATATTTTATGTAAATTAAGTAGACTATCAATCATTTTGCTAAACTATAGAAGGAAACATAATTATTTTTAAGACTCTTTCCTCTTAAAGAAAACTAAAATTTTAGCAATGCAGAACTATAGTTGGCTTAAGATTAAAATACTGCTTTGCAATTTCTATTACCTTATATCACTGTCCCTAATCTAGTCTCTTCTGATTAAGGAGCTGTTCTCCTTGGCAGAATAACCCTGCAGAGATTGAACATGACACGGGACTGGATACTTGCTCTGTATAACTATCCAAGAAGAGACTTGCATGCTTCAGAATGACCAAACTCCTGGCTTCCTTTATCCCATGAAGGAAGCTGTTCAGTGAGGCTCCATGCTGACCAATTAGGTAACACAGCTTGCTGAACCGGCTCGCCACCTCCTGCAACAGCTGGACTGTACTTGCAGTGCCCAAATTGTCTGTAACAATATGATGATGATGACATAACCTGAAGACTCATTACCTGAATACTTTATGATCAAGATTATGAATCCTCCTTTTCTAAAAATACTTAACATGTTGAGACGTACTCTCAACTGTGAAACTCAAATAATCAGTGGTAAAGAAAGCAACTTCAGAGATCATAGAATCCAGTCATTTGAAAAACTTGTTAAAAATATATTCACAGGGATTCTATAGATTCTGACTCAGTAGGCCAAGGTTAAGATCCCAGGATGGATATATTCAGAAGAAAAGCTGTCCAGGGTATTTTGAAGACCAGCCAAATTTGAGAACCACTGAGCAAATCCAACTCTCCTCTCATTCTGAAGAGAAGTAATCTGAAGCCAAGAAAGGGGAAGTGAATTATCCAATTTCACACAACTGGAAAGTAACAGCTAGGAATCAAACTCACTTTTGTAGTTATATCTTGGTTAATATTTTCAACTTTTTGTACTGACTTCTGCTCTATTGCTCCTGGGACAAGCCCAACACTTCAGTGCAGAGAGGTCAATCCCCCAATCAGACTGACCAGATTGCTCTGAACTTTATACAGGGCACCAGGAGATTATTTGCTTTTTCCCAGTCCAAAGTTCCTAGTTTCCAGGACATCTCTCTAAGCACTGAGGCTGATGAGCAGACAAGGGAAAAACAATAAAGAAATCAGGAATCAGGACAAGGACAAGGATGATTTCACTTTTCTTTTAGAGCAATCCAGGAAGCTTCCAGCTTAGATTGCTGCTTTTCCCCTGCCAAACTCCTGGGATATTAGGCCCACCCACTGGAGAAGAATTTACAGAACAAGCACTCTACAACACTTAAAAAGGCAAAACATATCAAAAACTAAAATAAACAAACTGGGGTGCCTGGCTGGCTCAGTTGGAAGAGCATGTGACTCTATGTGAGTCGTGAGTTTGAGCCCCACACTGGGTATAGAGATTACTAAAAAATTAATAAACTCAAAAAAATAATAAAATAAAATAAACCAAAACCAAAATAAAACAAAATAAATGCAGACAGTCCCTAACTTACAAAAGGGGGCATTCTGAAAGACCATAAATTAGTTATTTGAAAAAATAGTGGTTTTCCCATTATAAAATGGGCTGACCCACACAAACCAATGTCAACCTAATGTGGAAAATCTGATGTGCTAATAAGGCAGAATTTAAGTATCACAGTTTTGACCTGAATTCTAGGTCCTCAGAGAGGGTCAAGCAGTGCAGGAAAGATAAAGAAAAGTTCCTCTCTATTTTCTATGTGCAGGGCCAAACTTATAAAAATTTTTGAAATAATGAAATTTGATCTTCAATAGTCACTCCCCCCACCTCCATTTTGTATTCCTCTCTAACCTCCTAGAAACTCCCGGGATCTAGTGTACATGGACAGTAGCCCCCCCCCTAGAACTACTGTAATCCATTTCCTCTGTATTATCTCTTCATCTCCAATCCCTCCTTGTTGACGACAACTAAGAAATCAGATTTAGCCAATTCGTAGTAATGTGGGATAAGACCCTGAACACTCTTATCCACATTTTAAGACACTACTTGTAAATCTAAATGAATCTCTACTTGGTATAATTCTAAGAACTAGAACAACAACAAAAAAAAATTAAAAATTCAGGTAGTATAATGTAAGCTATCTTAGGACTCGTGGGGCTAGAAGTGTTGTTTAGAAGTCTAGTTCCTAGGATCAACTTTCCCAAAGCTGTTCTGCTTCTCTGCCATGAATATCCTGAAAGTGCCGCATCTTACTTCCACAAGGACAAAGAGCTGTGGGAGTGGTAGAATACTTAGGGGCAGCTGGGCTACTGACAAAGTGCAAACAGTTTGTAAGTTGTTGACTGCCTGTGTACAAAAATAAGAGAATGGACAGGGCGCCTGGGGTGGCTCAGTTGGTTGAGTGTCTAACTCTTGGTTTTGGCTCAGGTCATGATCTCACAGTTCATGGGAACAAGCCCCACGTCAGGCTCTGCACTGACAGCGTGGAGCCTGCTTGGGATTCTCATTCTCTCTCTCTCTCTCTCTCTCTCTCTCTCTCTCTCTCTCTCTCTCTCAAAATAAATAAATAAACTTAAAAAAAATAAGAGAATGGAAAGACAAGAATAAACCATGACTCAAGAAGTTTTTTTTTACTTCTGACACAGGAAGAACAGGTAAGAGTCCTGATAACTGAGGGAGTTCAGGGGAGATTCTACTTACCTAAACTAAGAAGAGGCCTGAGGATGTGAGATTTGATGTCACTTAGTTTTGAATAGAACCGTCTTTCTGTAGTAGCCAACTCATGGAGACTGGCAATATATCCCATAACATTTTTGTCCACCAAAGCTAGATAGCTATCTTTTCCTGCTGTCACTCTGCTTATATATCCGAGCTGAAACAGAGAATAAAAAGATTAAAGGTAAAATATAATTTACTAGCAGCAATTTGGGTGCTAACACTGGCTAATATCAGCTAGCAAGAGCCAAATGGGAAATATTCAGGAATTTTGCAAGTTAGTTATTAAACTACTAATAGCTTAAAATTAGCAACAGTAAAATTACCAAAAACAAATTGGCAAACACTACAAATCACGGCTAATTTTTTTGTTTTGTTTTACAGCTGGTTAACCAGTACAACACTGTTATATATGTGTATCTGGACCTATACACAACTATATATATCTATGCTTTTATTTATTGCCACAATATCTTTTATTTCACATTACACGTGTTTAGAACCACAGACACCCTAAATATACAAAGATCCAAATGTCAGAGATACATGTCTCAGGAACCTTCTTTTTTTTATGAGATAGGATAAACGAAAGCAGAAAAGATCTCTATGCTATATGCCAAAATATTAAGGGTCTAGAAGTTATCTTGTATCTTAAAAGTACAACATAATGGGATTTTCTTTAAAAGGGACTTTTTGTCATTTATCTATTACACCACTAAACAAAAATAATGAATGCAAACACAGATCCCTACAAACCAGGCCACCAAGCTGCAGACCCAATAAGCTACTTAATGCCCCATGGTAACTAAAAATACATGTTAGAGCCTTGTTCGTCTTATCAGCCTATTTCGTCATTTATCCAGACTGAAATTTTTCATGGGGAATGTGGAGCCAGGGCCAACAACTACAAAGAGTCAATTAGTATGTCTCAAATAAGAGGCTATATATAGGTCAGGAGCCAAATCTTGGCCAGTGTTGCCTTTAGCAAGAAAGATGTTGTCCCTATACAATCATAGCTTATACATTTAGTCAAAAAAACAAACATGAAAGATAAAAAAAACAATCCGTAGGATATATTATTCAGTAAGAATAAGAAACCCAGAATGTACTAGCTTTGAGGGTTAATTCCCTTACAGCATTATCACTTGGAGGATGTGAGTTACTTTAATGAGGAAAAAGAAAACCAGAAACATGCCAGTGGTTTGTTTATGAAAAAGGGATAGGAAGTAGGAAAGCAGAGAAATCCAAATGAAAAAGAAGGGAGTAAACAGCAGTAAATAAATGAAAAGTTAACAGAGAGGGAAGGAATGGGAAACAGAGCACTGCTGGTAGTCGTTGGGTCTGCCATGAGCCCACCATGGGCCTATGCAATTTTTACTTCCCGTTTACAATTAAACACTCATCTCTTGGGGCGCTTAGGTGGCTCAGTCGGTTAAACATCCAACTCTTTTTTAAGTTTGTTTATTTTGAGAGAGCTCAGAGAGAGAGAGATAGAGAACGAACATGGGGAAGAGGCAGAGAGACAGGGAGAGAGAATCCCAAGCAGGCTTCACACTGTCAGCACAGAGCCTGATGCAGGACTTGATCTCACGAAGCGCGAGATCATGACCTAAGTCGAAACCAAGAATCGGACGCTCTACCAACTGAGCCACCCAGGCGCCCCAAGCAACCAGCTCTGGATTTTGGCTCAGGTCATGATCTTACGGTTCAAGGATTTGAGCCCCACATTGAGCTCTGCACTGGCAATGTGGAGCCTGCTTGGGATTCTGTCTCCCTCTCTCTCTGCCACTCTCTCTCCTCTCTCTCTCTCTCTCTCAAAATAAACAAAAACTTAAAAAAAAAAAAAAACTTATCTCTCTAATTCTATTCTAATTTACCTCTGAGAGCTCCATGAATGCAGTCAAGAAATTTTATTATGAAATATACTTTTTGATATTCCTACAAGAATGTTAATTCAACAAACATTTATAAAGGACTTGCTGTTGAGAATACAGCAGTAAGTGAGAGAGCTTAACATCTCTCCTCTTAGGAGTCTTACAGTTGAGGACAGAAAATAAACAAAAAAAGCAAATTATATAGGTTATTCGATGGTGATAGACACTGTGGAGGGAAGTAAGTCAGAAAAAGGAGATAAGGAGTAAAGAGGGATGGTAAGGGTTTCCAATTTTAAATACAGTAGTGAGATACTTAATAATAGGCATACATACAAATAATAACAAAAACAAGACTGCCCATGTGTTACAGATTGTGGGCCTTAGGATCCAATTCCTGTTCACCTTACTACAGGAGAGAAGTACTGGAGTCTTAGTACCACTGTGATTCTCTGGAAGGTTGTCAACTTCTGTAGGGTCCTGTCGGCCACTATAATATAACCCAGGTTGGAAGTCTTCTGTATCCACTAAAAACAGGGAATAATCCTGGCCTGCAGCTACACTCCAGACTCCGTTTTCACTGTTCACCTGTAACAACAGCAAGAAATTATCTGATAAGAGAAGGAATTAAAGAGAAATTCAGATCTACCAGAACTGAAATGTCAGGTTAAACAGGTGTGGTGCAAAGTCACTCATACCTCAGAGGGCAAAACTCACCCAGTGATGTGCCCGATCAATTGCAGCACAGATGCAATCCCTTGTTCAGCTTTTATTTTTTTTAAATGTTTATATTTATTTAAAAAAAAATTTTTTTTTCAACGTTTATTTATTTTTGGGACAGAGAGAGACAGAGCATGAATGGGCGAGGGGCAGAGAGAGAGGGAGACACAGAACCGGAAACAGGCTCCAGGCTCTGAGCCATCAGACCAGAGCCCGACGCTCGAACTCACGGACCGCGAGATCGTGACCTGGCTGAAGTCGGACGCTTAACCAACTGCGCCACCCAGGCGCCCCATAAATGTTTATATTTATTTTTGAATGCAGAGCTGATGTGGGGCTCAAACTCATGAGTTCATGACCTGAGCCGAGGTTGGATGGTTAACCAACTGAGCCATCCAGGCACCCCCTCAGCTTTTAAATTTAGAACTGGATTGTTTTTATAATAATCTGAAAAACTGGAATTTAAAAAGGAAAAACCATAGATCTAATTTTTAATAGTTATTTGTGGGAGTCCCCACAGTTCTTAGCCTGTATTACAATCAGGAGACACAGAAACTTCTAGAGCCCTATTCTGACAGCTACGACACACCTCTGTCCATTCACATTGAACCGTGTACAAAAAAAATCAAGACAGAAAGAAACAATCTAACAAGACAAAATTCCACTCTAACCAACTAAACCCTTGAGCGCTAAAATTCAGTTTTCCCACTTGGAACTCACTACCTCTCAGATGTGACTTCACTGTACCAAGCCCCAGGATGTTGGAACAGGCAGGACCCCTTAGAAGCCCATCTACAGGGATTCCCCGAGACCAGGGGTTCTCAATGAGCAGTCTTTGCAGAGCAGCAGCGATCACCTACAACCTGTTAGAAATGCAAACTCTCAGGCCAACGAGCTACTACTGGGGGTTAGACTCAGCAATCTGGTTTAATACACTCTCCAGGTGATGCCAATGTGTGTAGAAGTTTGAGAACCCCTGTCTTAAACCAATGGTTTTCAAAGCTTAGGATTCCACGTAGTGATTCAGGAGCCACCATGGAAGTGCAGGTGCCAGCACTCTGTCCCCATTCCCCCTCCATCCTTCAACTAAAGTAGCTCCATGTTTATCCTTTCTATGTATGGGATTACACAGAAGATTTCATTTGAAGAAAGTGTTCTATGAAAACTACTGCCCCAACCTCCAGCCCCAGCTTTAGCTGTGATTTCTATATTGATAAGCAAAAATCCTCTAATCTGTTGGATTCTTTGTGTCTAGATGGGCTCCAAATCCTAGGTGATTAGGTGACTGTGTGAGTGTGTGTGCATGTCTCTACTACTTCACAGCCATCTTCTTCCAGCATGACACCATCTCCTCAAATCCAGGCTATCCAAATAACGGGCTTCCTGTTAACTTTGTAAAGAATGGATTAAAATTTCTGCAGAAGAGTCCTCTTTCTAGTCTCTAATCAAAACTAATTCAGATCTCATTCTACCTTGACTTTTAATTCACAAATTAAAACAACTTCAGACTGTCTTTCTCATCTTTCCCATAAATATAAAACCAAAATCCCGGTTATGTAATTTTTATATGTACAGTTAATGAGTAACAAAACTAAGATCTTATTCTCTCTTGTCTAACTGTATAGTGTTAAGTAAAAATTTGATTTCCAGAGCGTCTCCATTCTATGTTACAAAACTTTCCTTGGTAAGAATAAATGCACATTCTGCTTTTCTCAAATAAAAAACAGGGAACAATGATAAGCCATATTTTTTTTGTTATAAAATATCAGTAATTAAATAGCTTACCACTGAAATGTTCTATACTGAAAACATTTAAGATTGGAACTAGGAAGTAATAACTGCTCCCTAATGTTTTATTTAAGTCTTTCCCTCTCAGTGAAATGAAGTGCACTAGAAGGAAAGGCAGCAAATAAAAGTCTTATGAAGTGATAGATGCACCAGACACTCTGAAAACATGAATTATTGGAATATGTATTATCTGTAGTTTACATGTGAATCATGTTCCTGAAGTTGAAGGAACCATCCTTTTTATAGTGCCTCAGTGGAGGGAGTATGTCTTGGGACGGGGGAGATAGCACAAACTACAAATATATAAGGAGTTCCATATTCCATTCTGTTAGGCTATCACTATGTGTACTCCTCGCCCTCTACCCTTCAGAAAACAAACCAACCTTGCATAAGGAGTCAATACCATTAAAAAAAACAAAAGGAACCAATACTATTGATGAGAATTTAGTATAGACACTCCTCTAGAATTGCATCACAGGAACTAGATAGAAGCTACCAATCTCTGAACAGCATTACATAAACTGAAAACTAAAACCAATTCATACATAGTGAAGAAATCATCCATACTTTTAGCTTCACTACAGAAAATGAAAAGATTTATAAAAAGATTTTACTACTATGACTATGTGTGTAAGAAAAACCAAAAAAATACCACCACCATAACGTTATATAAAAGTCAAACTTAAGTGAAAAGTCAGAAAGTAATAAGCATTATTTGGTAGTGTAAATCTCAAAAGTCAACATCACAATCCCAGAAACATTTGTTTTAAAAGAAAGAACTTTTCATTTTTATTTTTAAAGAAGACAAAAAATTATGAACATTCAAAGTACAATGGAAGCTAAGAACAAAAGAAATATAAACATATTATCTAAAAAAAAGAATATTTAGCCTGAAAATAAGGGGCTTCATGTTTAAAAAAAAAAAAAAAAAACTTGAAGTACATGAAAACAAATTTAGATTACAAATATAAAATCCTAATTTTTTAAAACACAAAATAGAGAAATATTAAGTGTTACAACTTAGAATTCTGAAATAAATTGCTATAAAAAAATCACCAAGTTCTCAAAAGTACCTTTGCAAGACGAGGAACTGTTGTTGGAAAATCATAATGCCCAAGTTGACCAAAGGTATTGCTACCCCATGAGTAAACCTATTAGAAAATCACAAGAAAGTAGGTAAGAGTTGTAAATCTGATTTTGCATGTCAATTCTGAACCTCTACAACATATACATGTGTATCTATGTATATATACACATACCAATAGTTACACATATATTACTTTCTTCTTTAAAATAAGAGATACTGAGAAAATTCCCTTTGAAACAAGACCAGAGATAATGAGCAAACAGTACACTAGAAGACAAAGTCCAAGGGTTAAACAACTAACATGTCTCAAGTGTTTACTACCTGCCAAGTATTGTTCTCAACATTCTCTTTGTATTAACTCATGCTTAATTCTCATGACAATCCTTTCTTTACCGATAAAGAAACTGGCTCAGAGAAGTCACAAATTTATAAGTGGCAGAGCCAGGATATAATCCCAGGAATTGTCTTACACTGCCTCTTACAAAGAAAGTGATAAAAAATACGGATAAGTGCTATAAAGAAAAATTAATCATGATTTTTTTTGTAAGTTTATTTATTTTGAGAAGGAGAGATAGCATGAGTGGGGGAGGCACAGAGAGAGACAGAGAGAGAGAGAGAGAGAGAGAGAGAGAGAGAGAGAGAGAGAGAATCCCAAGCAGGCTCCACAAAGTCAGTGCAGAGGCCTCCTCGGGGCTCGATCTCACAAACCGTGAAATCATGACCTGAGGGGAAACCAAGAGTTTGACGCTTAACCTGCTGAGCCACCCAGGCACCCCAACGATTCTTTTTTCTATAGATAGGAATACTATGACATAACTAGAACACCTTTTCATATATGAAGAGTCACTGCAGGAGAAACACAAGTACCTATGTTCCACTACAGACAAAAGAAACTGGATTACAGTGCCTATGTTTTTTTTTTTTTTTTTTTTTAATTTTTTTTTTTTCAATGTTTATTTATTTTGGGGACAGAGAGAGACAGAGCATGAACGGGGGAGGGGCAGAGAGAGAGGGAGACACAGAATCTGAAACAGGCTCCAGGCTCCGAGCCATCAGCCCAGAGCCCGACGCGGGGCTCGAACTCACGGACCGCGAGATCGTGACCTGGCTGAAGTCGGACGCTTAACCGACTGCGCCACCCAGGCGCCCCTACAGTGCCTATGTTTAATGAAAATGGTTTTGTTTCTTCTGGTTTTAAAAGCAATTCATGGTCACTGTACAAGACTGTCACAGTACAAAGAAAAAGTGAATGGATGTGTTTATTTAATGCTATGCACTGATATTTTTCTATGTCAGTAAATATAGAGCTACATCAGTCACGATAACTACATAGAACTCTACTGTGGGTGTAGTTTATTCAATTACCTAATGAAGTAAACATAATAATTTCTTTCCAATTTTTTAATATAAAAAATTGAAAATCCTTGAATATATACATTTGTGTAAATTTATTTATTTCCTTAGAATAAATTCCTAAGCAAAGAAGTCTGGGTCCATGAATCTCCACATTCTGATTTTTGATACATACTAACAAACTGTCTTCCAGCAAGGTCCAATATATGTTCTTGTCAGCACTGTATCTTTTTCCTACATCCTCACCAGCACACAGTATTAAATATAATCCTTGCTAATCTGACAGGTAAGAAAATATTTTGCTGTTGTTTTAATGTATATTTGTTCACTAAGTGGTTGACCATCTTTTTATTCATCGCTGGTCATCTCTATTTCTTCTTTTATGAATGGAATATAAATATCATTCGACAATTTTTCTTTAGTATTAGGTAGTAACATTTTATCATATATGTTACAAATGTTTTTTTTTTTCCAGTTTGTTATATATCTTAATTTTGTTTGCGGTGTTTTTTGCTACTTACACAGTCTGAATTATCACATAGGCTAACATATCTTTACTTTCTAATTTATGGTTTTGATGATCACGTCCTTTTCTACTCCTGAGGTTACTGGGGGAAAAAAAAACCCACCTAAATTTGTTTTTACACATGTAAGGTCTTATTTTTTAACATCTACATTTTTAATCCACCTGGAAGTAGATTATGTGAAGTTATCTTTAATTTTCTTCCGCAAATAAGAAGCCAATGGTTCAACAGTATTTACTGATTATTCAGTCTTGCTTCGTCAAATGATTGGAAATGCCCACTTATCCTATATTAAATTCTCATATATACTTGGGTCTATTTCTAGTCCACAGGTATATTTCTGTTTCACTGATCTGTTTCTAGTCTAACAACATATAAACATATCTTTTAAGTTTATTTATTTTGAAAGAGAGAAAGTATGCATGCACAAGCAGAAGAGGGACAGAGAAGAAGGACGAGAATCCCAAGCAGGCTCTGTGCTATCAATCCCGTGAACCGTGAGATCATGACCTGAGCCAAAATCAACAGCTGGACACTTAACCAACTGAGCCACCTAGCACACCCAGGTCCCACAACTTTAAAAAAGAAATACCTTTTGTTTTCTTTTCATAGTGTTTTATTTACAGATTTTCTTCATCAAAAAACAAGTAAAAATTCATCAATATCCTGGAAAGTCTTGAGTTCTATTTTTTGGGAAGAGCACATTATGGAAACTTTCTTTGTTAGGTAGACCAGTGTTGAATCAAATTCTACTATCACCCGTGTGACTTTACACAAGCTACGTAACTTCTCTGAACCTCCCTTTCTTTATCTGTAAAATGGAAATAATATAAACAGTGCAATGTAAAACACTACAAAGATCAAATGAGATATAGTATTGTTGCCTGACACACAGTACACACTCAATAAATGATGGTCCAGTTTGGTCATGTTAACCTTCCATGAAATTAAAATTAGTTTTTAATAGTTTGCATCCTACCTGGGACTTCGCAGTAAGTGCAAGAGAATGGTAACCCCCTGCCTCCAGATAGATTACTTCTTTCCCATCGAGACATTTTACACATAGTGGTTGAAGCCTTAAAGAAAAAATACACACACAAATTCAAGTAAAAAGGCTCAGCAAGAATCCTGACCTTTTTCAAATTATAGAGTAAATGCTTTTGACTAAAAATAAACATTTTAAAAGAAAACATTAAAATAAAAATACTGGGGCACCTGAGTGGCTCAGTTGGTTAAGAGGTCAGTTGGTTAAGAGGCATGATATCACAGCTCAGGTCATGATCTCACGGTTTGTGGGTCTGAGCCCCACATCAGGCTCTGTGCTGACAGCTCAGAGCCTGGAGCCTGCTTCAGATTCTGTGTCTCCTTCTCTCTCTGCCCCTCCCATGCTCACGCTCTATCTCTCTCTCAAAAATAAACATAAAAAAACAATTAAAAAATTAAAATATCGAATATATATTCAATTTACTTCTGAATAGTATCAGTAATCTTAGATGGTTTTAATTTAATCTCTGTCAATCAATCACCAATTAACAATAATTCAGAATGTTAAGAATCAAAAGACTACTAAATGATTCATTACGGCAGAAACACAATAAAATTTAGGATACAATACAACCATAGAGGGAACTCTTTTTTTTTTTTTTTTTTAATTCCACAGTTGCCTTCACTCTGCTAAGAATAGAGACACTTACATTAATTGGCTGTTTTAGATAATCACTCCATTTATACACCTTCATAAATATCTGATCTGTTAATATCATGAGTTCTTAAAACAACAGTTTTTCCTTGAAATACATGAATGGTTTAATATTGCTATTACAGTATTTTGGTGGCAGCAGAGGAACATCTTTCAAGTAAAAAAAAAATTGTTGGTTCTTTTTTATACATTAAAAATTTGAACTATTCAAGTGTTCGAATGAAATACAATCTTTTTTTTTCATGTTTATTTATTTTTGAGAGAAAGAGAGACAGTGCAGGTGGGGGGGGGGGGGGGGGGGGGGAGGGAGACACAGACTCTGAAGCAAGCTCCAGGCTCTGAGCTGTCACTGCAGAGCCCAATGTGGGGCTTGAACTCATGAACCATGAGATTATGACCTGAGCAGAAGTTGGATACTTAACTGACAGAGGCACTCAGGTGCCCCTCAATGAAATACAATCTTATCCCAAACATCCCTTTCTGTTCCAAGATGAATACACATCAAAGAAGAGATGGAAAGGTACACCATGGATACTTAAGTCCTTTACTGTTACGTATAAATTCAAGACTAACATGACAGGTTTGCTGTTGTTTTAAATCCCTATTAATAATATATAATAACCTGGAGCTAGAAAGGACAGGATTTCCTCTGGAGGAAATGGTGATATAGAGACCTTAAAGCCAACTCCTAATAGTAAATACTGGCAGCACTTACCTAGGCAGAACATCACCGTGCCCCAGCTGTCCTTCCTTCCCTTTCCCCCAGGTCCACACCTCCGTTCTCAGAGAAGGCAGGAGTGCATCTGCTTCTCCACTGTACGTAGGGGTCAGAACCACTGTCCGAGTTTTTACCCGTGCAGCTTTTCTTAAGAGCCTGGGGGAAACTGAAAACAAATCAGAGATGAAGTGAGGGAGTAGATGGGTGGGAAAAAAGATACCATTTTGACCAACTCTTGGTTGTCAAAGAAATACACTAACACGGTTTTTGTGAAGGAAATTCTATGGAGATTTAATAGTCAGATGAGTTTGGTAAATGCTGTCTACTACATTATATCCCCCTGTAGATTCACACACATTAGCATGCTAAAGGCCCTGACAAGTCCTGCAATTAAAACACTTGTTTAAACTTAACTTAGCCCCACTTCCAAGCATTTGGCTACAGAATCCCTTTTTGTATAACATTTAGGTTATATAGAAAGTCTATGTGATATCCTGGGGAACTTGCATTCTAAAGAATATGCTTTACAAAATACTACACTAAGGCTGACAAATATTTTTCCCATTTCAAAACAGAAATGTCCTTTATTTGTGTAGATGAAAATCTAGGGGCAATGAGAATTGGAAGGCAGAACAATAGAAGTGCTCATTGACACAACAGTGCCGTAAGTAAGTGGAAGTGCAAGAAACAGGGCAGAGCAGAAAAGTTTTAGTATGTGTCTAGAAACTTTTAGAGCTTTGCCCAAAATAGTGTAAACCAGGGATTGGTAGAGTCCACTGTCTGTTTTGTAAATAAAGTTTTATTGGAATATATAGCCTTGCTCATTTATCTATGTATTATTTATGGATAGTTTTAAGCAACAATGGCAAAGTTGAGTAATTATATAACGCAGACTGTGTGGCCTGTAAATCATACAGTATTTCTTTTTAGCTCTTTACAGAAAAAGTTTACCAACTCCTGGTGTAAACCCAATGCTTCTCAAACTTTAAGGTATACACTAGTCACCTGAGGATCTTGTTATAATGCATATTCTGATTCAACAGGTTTGAAGTTAAGTCTGAGATCCTACATTTCTAACAAATTCCCAGATGCTGCTGTTGTTTCTGGTGCAGGTCACATTTTCAGAAGCAAAAACCTAAATGACTGAGATTCCTGAACCAACTGAGAAACACTGAAGAACCAACTGCTTAACAGTCTTAATATTAGAAGAAGTTTATTGCTAATTGTATCCGAAAATGAAATTTTCTCTTATTGAAGCGTAAAATTATTTCCACTTTTAGGTCAAATACAGTAAATCCCTACTTACCCAATGGCCACATCTGCACCTTCATCTATCTGGACTATAGGCCCCAACTATGATATAAGGAGGCTATCGCTACATTCGAGAACAATAAAATAAGATTCCTAATAAGGTTCATAAGCAGAAGCAGACATCACACACAAAAAATTAGCTTCTACAGTTATTTCTAAAGCAGAAAAATATGTAACTTTCTTTTAAAACCACCTAAATACCAAAATGAAATAAATTCTGACATTTGAATATGTCAGCTTTAGCAATCTGGAAAGTTACTAATTTATTATAATATAGCACATGATGTCAGCAACATTTTGGATTTACCAAAAGTCAGTTTACAAAACGTGACTATTTCCTTACCTTGGGACAACAACCCAGGGAGGGAGAGTCTTCGGCTGCCTCCCTCTGATTCTTCTTCTCTGATATCCACAAGACTTGAACTTTTCTTTCCTTGCATTGATTCCTGCTTAACCTGTTCTTCTCTGCTATCTTTCAGACCTTCCGGGCCTATGGAACTACTGCCTGCCTGAATTCCAGGTTCACAAGGGGCTGTGCTATAGAAGTTCATAACTTTCTTAAGGGACAAGGCCCCGGCTTCATATGTAGCAGCCACTCTCACACCAACAGCAGATGCACAAGAGACTACTAGGCTGTTTAGGGCTGAGGTGCTTGTGGTTGGTGGGCTGTGAAGATTAGGAACTGCTTCTTCTACAAGAGGCTAAAATATACACACAAAAAAGTATATAAAAATATAATCTCTTATACAATCAGCAATCAGTATAAAGTTTAACCAAAACCATCCATATTTGCAAACATAAGACTCTAAAACAAAGGTCTCTTTATCTTCAACTTAAAGGTATCCCTTCTTGGTACTGGATTTAACTAATACATTATATGGACAGGAGTACTCAAAATACAGCTCCTTATCAAAAGTACTTCCTTTTGTTTGAGTGTTGTGGTTTTCCATGCTATTCAAACGTAAGCCCCAGCTGCTTTAATAACATTGAGCACAGAAGCAGAGAGGGGAAGAAAGGTCTGGAAAACATAGCCTTTAATATGAGGTGCACTGTGACAGCCCTGGATATATAAGGGTGATAGGGTTAACAATACATAAAATAAATTTTAAAAAATATTATTATTGATGAGTTTCAAGAAAATTTACACAGATTGCTACTAAGAAATACAGAAAAAAATACATTAAAAAAAAAGCTCTTCCTAAATTGTTTTATAAATAGTAATTTAGATATAGCATATACAGGCAAAAAAAAAAAAAAAAATGTTATACCTCTGACCTATCTGCCCCCCAACTTCTGTTCTTCAGTTCAAGTCTTTCTGCTGCCTCATGGATGTGTTATTTTCCATGATCCAGGACCTATCTAAGCTGACAGATTACTTTTGCTCTCACTATGATAGAGTAAATGTGGTAGGTTAGTAATTAAACATTTGGGACCAATGTTCTTTGTGTTATTCACAGCTGTATTTGAAAGTCAAACTAAAGTTTTCTAATATCTTAGTAAAAGCTCAGTTGAAACTTACTCTGAACACCAGTTAAAACTTACTCAAGCACCATTGTTTACTTAAAGGAAAGTCATTAAACACACAAAAAAGCTTTTGGCTTGTCAGCATAGCTCACAATGAAAAATTTCCCTCTTACGCTGTCAGAAGGTCCCAAAGGGTGTATATACACATTCCTCAATTAGTCCTAAATTGAAAGCCAAACACAAACAAAATTTTTAACATCGACTTATGGTTCTCTTAAAGGACATAATTCCTGTTGCCTGCACAGTACCTTAGGTACTCAATACATTTTGCTGAATTAAATACTAAATTCAGAGGAGCAAAGGACTCTTTAAAATAGTCAACAAAATAAACAAATAGACCATATCAAGCAAAAGGTAAATACAAAGCCTATTAATCCCTTGGTGATACAGTTCCCTGATAACTTGCTGAGAAGAACTAAGGTCACTATTTTTACCCTTTGTGTACGAAGGATCATAATAGAAACAATGATGGTATTTAGGTGACTACCATAGGGGGTTCTTACCAAGAGACCGAGGAAAGTCTACCTTCAATCAACTTTATTGTTCTTACTGGCTCCTCTACTTATACTTAGCAACACATAAAATAAATAAATCAACAAAACAAAAATACATAGCCAGTAATTTTGATGAAAGACATAATTTTAGGAGTCCTGGTCAATCAATAAAATTCAATTGTGAGATATATGCTTCAATGCCAAATATGATTTATTTTACAAAAATGAGACAGTCTTTTGGTTACATCTGGCCACGGGAGAAAAAACCTGTCCTAGACTATATAAATTCCTAGTGAATTACCTGTATGATTGAGATACTATTTACAAAAACTGAATTAAATTTAGTATAAACAGACATTGCCAAAATTAGCATAGACTACAAAAAATTTACATATTTAACAAAATATATCCAAAGGAAAATGCAATTTCAATAATAATAAACTGTATACAATTAACTTTTAACTTCAAATTTAATAAATTAGCAGAACAACTTCTAAAAAGTCAAAGTCCAAATTTTTTATAAGCATGTTCAAGTCTAAGAACGTTTCTGTTTAGATTTTAATAATACCTTTCTCCAAACAGCTTAATTAAAAAAAAAAAATCGATATCCACAAGATTCAATGAGTAAACTGTGAAATAAAAACTATTTCTAAAAATACCTCTAAGCCATGTTCTTATCCTGACAGAGTAAAGAACACGAATAAGCAATCAAGAGGTATGTGATTTCAAAAACCTGAATAAACACCACAGGACAGTTCTTTTATGATTAGAGGTTTCTGTTTTGTTTCATTTTCTTAGAGTTCTGGTAAAAACAAACCTGAAAGGCTTACACAAAGAGTAAAAAACAAATTATCCTTTTAAAACAATTTGGTTTAATCAGGGAGACTCTAATGTTACTGTATGCTACTGGTAAATAGCTTTCCTCCATTTATAAGTTTTCAAAATGACAGTAGTTTAAATACGATGAAGAAAATTTTAATGCCCTGCCCCACAACAAAGCCCAGTAAGCTGAAAAAAATTCAAACAATATTTAATGCCAGGAGGTTTTAAGTTTGCCTACAATTGAGGGATCTACCACATAGTAATCTTCCCTAATAAAAAAGAAAAGGACTTCTCTCTACAGAATCTGGAGTTAATACAGTACAGGTGAGATGAATCTTTGCAAATACATAGTTATATTAAAAGTATTCAGAGGGACACCTGGGTGGCTCAGTCGGTTGAGCATCCGACTTTGGCTCAGGGCATGACCTCTCGGTCCGTGAGTTCAAGCCCCGCGTCGGGCTCTGTGCTGACAGCTCGGAGTCTGGAGCCTGTTTCGGATTCTGTGTCTCCCTCTCTCTCTCTCTCTCTCTCTGACCCTCCCCCATTCATGCTCTCTCTGTCCCAAAAATAAATAAACGTTAAAAAAAAAAATTTTAAGTATTCAGAAAAAACAAAACCAAAAACAGTGCCCAGGAGCCCACCAAAATTCAGTATATTTAGCCATGGGAGAAGAAGTACTAGAAAAAAATAAATGAAATTTTGCTACTTATAAAAGAAGCCCAGCATGATATCTTTCAATATCTTAAAGGGCAGAATTTGAACATAAAAAGTAATTCTGAATTAATCCAGGTTTTCCTTATTTAGGACTGCATGATAAAACAGATTTATAGTCAAACTCAAGCCTTAAGCATTTTAAAGTTGCCAAAAAACAAACAAAGAAACAAACAAAACTTCAGATGCTTTACTCCAGAAATGCCTTTGTATTACAAAATTTAGCAGGTACCTGAGATGGCATTGGCTTTTCGCCGTTCTCTGAGTTCTCTCTTACTGAACGATCTGACAGTGTTTGCACGTATTCATTTACTGCTTGAGTATCAGGGTAAGATGGTGTACTTCTGGCAGAAGAAATTTCAGTTGTTCCCATGGTGTCTTGTTGGGAGGAAATGGCATCACCTCTCGTGGCGTCGGTAGCAACAGGCACATCATTTTCTACAAGCGTATTCTCAAATACTTCTCCCTGGTTGTCCAGGGTTTCAGTGGAGGGGCTGATGGCAGTGCTGGCCTGGTTTTCTACCTGGGATTCTGACAGCGTCACACCTAATGGGCAACAATGACTATCTGATATAATCACATGGTCTTCTTTGTCAGTCATAGTAATTAAGAGTTGGCTGCACTGGTTGCATCTTTCTGGGACTGGCTTTAGATCCTGGGAAGGGAGGCACTGTACAAGCGCTAAGCTGTGGAACGCACCACAGGCAACTTGTAGCACCACTCGCCCGGCAAGATGTTCCACCTTTTGTGGCTTTGTCACTGGGAAGGTGGTGGTAATGAGACCCAACTGACAACCGGTACCCCATGCCCAGATCTCTCTGCTTATTGACAATGCCAGAGTGTGCTCCTCACCACATGCCAGCTGCAAAATCCTGACTGCTAGCAAAGAACTGGTCTCAGAATCAGAAATGCTGACAGGATTTGGTTCTGGAACATACTGCTGGTTAGCCACTGCACACTGGCCTGCAGAGTTCTCCCCCCACATGTACACTACGCCACTTTCTGTCACTGCTCCATTGTGGAAACTCCCTGATGCCACAGTAACAACATATTGCCCAACCAGGGCATTTTCTAGAATGGGGCTACTCGGACAAATCTCTGCTGGTTCACTTCTCCAGGGAAGAGTCCCAAAGCTGTAGACCTCACCATCTGAAGGTTACAAAAAAAAAAAAAAAAAAAAGGAAGGAGTTAGTGAATTAACTAGAAATTTTATCAGCAAACTTCTGGCCCCTCTAGATTTAACAAAATAGGGTTGTTGCTGATTTTTTTTTTTTTTTTTAATTTTCAAAAGCACAGTTGTAGAGAATTTGGTTCAAGCATAGAATATTCCACAGGTATTCATCTTCTAACAAATATCACCTTGTAACATTCTGAAAAATAATGAGAATTCTACCAACTGGAGGAGGCTACTTTCAAATGAAAATGAAGGGTTATTATTCCTTTCCTTCAGCCTCATCCTACAAAGTCCTAGAATGGATCCACTACAAATGGCTACCATTGTAGGCTATTACAGGAGCAGTTTCCAAGTGTTCAAAGACAAAAATAATGACCATGATAAGATAAAATGAGCAGGGAATAAAATAGATACATTGACTAACATCTAAAACATTCACTACTATTTGAATAGGTCAGAGCAGCAGAAAATTATGCACTAGAATAAACATACTAGAGGTTTATTTTGGCCAAAATTAAGAAATCAGCTTTATACTTCCAGGTCATAAGAAAGCACCAGTGTTAACAAGACATGGTTGTCTTCATGTCGTGTAGAATACCATGTATAATTTTAAATATTACACAGAATATACATTGTTTATGATATAGCATTTCTGAGGTGCCATTTGTTTAAAAAGCAAATCGTCACAACAAAACAAAACAAGCAAAAAATCCCCAATAAAACTATGATTAGCTGGCTTTAGAACAAAGGGCAACTGGCTGGCTTTAAAAGTCAAGTAAAGGGACCCGTGAGTTGGGCACATGAATGATGAGGACTTGTTTCTGTCCAGGTGTGCTATCAAGTCGTAATCTCTCTGAAGTATTGTGGTAGTTTAGGGGCATGTGCACATGACCTGTATTACCTAAAAAAGTCAAATGGAAATAAAGACTTGGCCGTGGGTTTTGAAAAATACTAAGCCACGCCGACTATCCCTCTTTTTCCATATAAGCATAGACTCATCCATTTTTTTTAATTAATAAGGAAATAATGAAATAAATTTATACAAGTTTGTTCCCCCACAAAACAGCAATTGAGCTGATGATGAATAAAATGCATTCTTTATCTTGGGCCTATTATACATGGCAAAAATAGCAAATATATTTATACACTCAAGTTAACTCACCAGAACATCTATGTAAGAAAGAACACAAAAGTGGCTAGAGGGAACACATGAGCTTTTATTAGGGAATTTCCAGTTTGGATAAAAAATACTGAGAAAATAAGCTCATTAATTAAGTTCTTTTAAACTTTTCTTCCCAAAAGATACAGCAATACACACTTGAAACAGTTCACCAACTCTTTCAATGATTATCATTCCACTAGAACGAGAAATAGTGCACAGAAATATTTAGACAACTCCTCCCTTTTTTCTACCTGGAGTACCTCAAAAATAGTGATTTAATGAAGTGTCCTCACTGAATTATGAGCTAATAGTCAAACTGCATAGAGACAAAGCAGCTTGAAAATTTCCAGCATTCCGTGAGTACCATTTTCTCATCTGGGAAAGATACCACTAGAGATCTTTTTCCCATTTCAAACTACACACTTATGTGAGATGAGATCTTTTTTGTAACTTTGACACTTAAGACTAGGACACTGCTTAAACATGAACAATGACAGGCAATTTATATTTTTTAGATGTTTTCCCTCTGTTGTCCCACTTTTAGGTATGATTCTAGAGGTTTAAAGATCACATTCATAAAGGATTCCTGAATCTCTTACTGAAGAGTTAATAAAACAACAAGAGAATTCTACTTGCACATGCTTGAGAACTGTGTATTTTGAAGCCCCTACAGTCGGTATTGAAAACAGTTCACTTTTTTTTTACAATAAGGCTTTTTCCAAATTCTGGCCTAATAATAATATTCTTATTGTATATCATTACAATGAAAGTGATATAATAAAAAAGAGGCTAGGGCTGCCAGGGTGGCTCAGTCGGTTAAGTGTCCGACTTTGGCTCAGGTCATGATCTCATGGCTTGTGGGTTTGAGCCCCACATCAGACTCTGTGCTGACAGCTCAGAGCCTGGAGCCTGCTTGGGATTCTGTGTCTCCCTCTCTCTCTGCTCCTCCCCCATTCACGCTCTGTCTCTGTCTCTCAAAAATAAATTAAAAAGTTAAAAAAAAGAAAAAGAAAAAAAGAGGCTAGAAAGAATTCCATGTGTATCCCATAAAATTACCAAGGTCAGATTTAAGCTTTATTTCTTAGAATTTGTTTTCCCTTAGTTCCTACAATGAAAATATCAAAACATTATCAACTACTTAATAAATGCTTATGGAACAGAAATTTATAAATTAGTTGATGGCAGTCCCAGCTCAAACCAAATTTGCCATGATTGAGTTGGTAAACTGCTATCAAAATTAAAGGCAACTCTATAAACTATAACCTATGCTTCTCTTATAGATTTATTTTATTACATGTTTTTATGAGCTGCTGTTTATGTCTAAGAAAAACTGTACTGAGACAAGACAGCCAAGCAGCTTAAAAAGAGGCTTTGGAATCAGACTCTCTGAATTCCAATCCTGACTCTGACACTCCAATAGCTGTGTGGGCTTGTGGAAATTCTTTAACCTCCCTAACCTTCAACTTCCTCATCTGTGAAGTGAGGACAACAACACTAGCTACCTCATAAGGTGGTTGTGTGAAGACTCAATCAGGTAAGACACATAAAGTGCTCAGTACAGTGCCTGGCATGCATCACTGTTTAATAAACGTTAGCTAATAACGTTAGCTAATAATATTAGCATTATCATTCTGACACATTTAATGAACAAAGGTCCAACAAAAGAGTTTCTGAATGTTTCAAAAGTTAATTTTTCATGTACTTATTGCTATAAAAATTTACAAACTATAATTCTCCCTTTTATTCTAGTTATAATGTATCTCAAATTTAAGAACTACTCTGATTTCTGATAAAGGAAGTAAGGACATATTTTGAAAACAAAAACCGTCTAAGCTCCAACGAACTTCATTAAGAATTCCTGGTATCCAGTAACTCCCTTACCTGACCCAGGTATTGTCCAGTAACACCCTTACACACCCAGGTATTGTTAGCATTTCAGTTAGTATTTGTTAAGCCACACTTTTCAATACCTTCAGTCAGAAGAACTCCATGTTTCACTCCCAGGGCTGCTTGAAGAACAGTCTTTCCTCCCCAGCCCGGCAATCTCTCTGGTGCTAAAGAACAGGATCCTGCCTGCCAGACATGGACCAGGCCTCTTTCTTTGGATCCTTCTGCCTCTACTGAGCTACAAACATTAAGAAAAACCACTTAATTGTTCCTGTAATTAAAACTGTATTTTGGGGGGATATTTCATTAGATCTGTACCTTTTACCGGCACAGGTGACTGGGTCAGATGGTTTAGCACCTATTTAATGCTTTGCTTAGGACACAGGGGCAAAAATAAAACAACTGTTTACATAAAATGCTTGAGGACAATCTAAACCCACAAATTACTTAACTCTATCTAAGGAGCAAACAAAATCTGGGCTATTTTTTGAAGTTTTAGATTTAATAGCACAAAATTTTAAGATTCTAACTTCTCAATATTAAGTCCTTGTTTAGATAGTAAAGTTACAGCATGTCCCAAGTTGGAGTCTTATTTTAAAATTTTAGTTTTTAATGTACTAAAAAGTATCTGGTAAGAAGGAAAAGTGATCCATATTTTACGTTACACTGAGTAAGCTCTATAATTGCTATTCGAATTTTTAAGAATCAAATTTATACCAGCAACAGTAAAACTCTGCGTGCTTTACTCATGTTTTAGCCAAAGAATTCTATCCATGTGATGACTCTAGTGCAAAGAACATAAAACACACAACTTCATAATAATAACCATACTATAATTGCCTCCCCTTCTAAGAAAGAGGCATAATAAAATACCCTAGATTTCCTTTACACCAAGTTTCCCTGTCTTGCCACTGATGATACTTTTTCATTTTCTTTTTTTCTAGAACACTAGTGCCAATTTTTTAATGAGGCACAGAAACTTTTATGGTTTTATTTATTTTATAATATCTAGGGGTTTCTCTATTTTTGCTAGGTAATATTCCTCTAAATTATGATTAGGCATAACCATGGTTTTATGAAAGGAAAGCCGCAAACTTAATCCTCCTTTTTAAATATCATTCATGACTAGTTTTCTAGGGATAGAAGATGATTAAAATTAATAAGGCTTTGTCTGAAGATCTACAATTGTGGGAAAAAATGGCTTCAAAAGCTTTAAGATGATGAAGACACCTCGTGCCTTTTTATAAGCATAAGAAAGAAACTAGCAACAAAGCTGATCATTAATCAGCTTTATTTTAGTATCTTTCTCTCTTTACCAATCAACACAAATGTCACTATTCCTACTTATTAACCACGAACAAGAAATTAAACTGAAGAGAAGCTACACATATGTAGAATCGTTTGCATTTTCCTAGAAGGATAAGGGAGAAGGAAAAAATGGTTTTACCTTCTCTTCTTTGAGTCCATCGGTCAGGGGCAGCAGCACTCCATCACCAAATCATTTCTTTTTTGCAAAAGGCATATAAAGACCTAAATGGCAAAACACAGGTAAGCACAAAGAGCAATGAAAGAATATTTTGCTACTTCATTTCTCAGATTAAAAAAAAAAAAAAAAAAAAAAAAAAGGACAGCCCTCTAACAAGTGCACATTCACTGGGCAATAAATATGCAGTGAAACTATTTCAACTATTTCATATCCTGCCTGCCAAAGTTGAATATCTAGACTGAGCCTGCCCACTGAGCTTATAAAAATGCCTATTGACCACCAAATATAATGTCAAAGGAAGAAAAAACTACCTACGATTAAGATGTACTTTGTCAGGCAACAGGTTTTGGCTTTTAGTATAAAGAAGGAAGTTCAATCTGAAAACTCAGTGTTAAATATTCATTTCATATACATTAAGGTTACTTTTAAAATGCTTCTGGAACACATGAACATGTAAATACCAATTGGGAAAGAATTTCTAAAATCTCTTCAGTAATGTTTCAGACTCAGGTAGTTTTAATTTACATTTTTCAGCAATGCACACACACACACAAAAAAATCACACCATTAAAATTAGAATCTTTTCTATTTATTGGAACTAGCAGTATTTTCCACATATCAACCTCCATTCAAAACCACAGTCCAAAGGGCTGGAAGAAAGAGATTTGGATTTTAAAATATGTTTCAGGGGCACCTGGGTGGCTTAGTCACTTAAGCATCTAACTCCTAATTTCAGGTCAGGTCATGATCTCAAGGTTCATGAGTTCGAGCCCCACATGGGGCTCTGCACTGGTGGTGCAGAGCCTGCTTGAGATTCTCTCACTCTCCCTCTCTCTCTACCCCACCTGTGTTTGCTCTCTCACTATCAAAATTAATTAATTAATTAAAAAAATAAAATAGCTGTTTCAAAATCCGCCATTTAATAGTAAAGAGCTATATGAAAATTATGGCACAAATATCATGACCCATCAGTTTAGAAACTCATTGTTTAATGAAGAGACAGAAAATAAACAAGCAGACAAAAATGCTCAAAGCATTCAACTAAAAATTCACATTTTTAAGGGCACCAAAAAAATCATGAAAATATAGGCAATGATGTTTTATTTGTGAGAACCATAAAAATACTCGGGCCAAATGTATGGTTTTTCTGCAAAGGATATGGCATGGTCACTGTAGTCTGAAAACAGCCCACACCAGCAGGAGTGATGTAAGAGCCATCTGTTTACTCCAGGTTGCCTGTGAATTCTTACCGTTTACCATCTGTATATCTGGAGGAAATTACTCTCTACCTAATGCTTATTTTAGAAAGATGGTGAATCATTCAAAGTTGGATGAAGGGTACCATGTAAACAGAACATATACCTGAATAGATTTAATAAATGCTATTAATTTAATAACTATGATGATTAAGTGGTACTATGCCTTGTGTGTGATGATGATTAGCTTTTACTAAAATGTACAGTTCACGGTGTACAGAGAAATTCTGAAGACAGATCTAACCTGTGCTTATCTGTCAGAGATCAAGGAGTAACTAACTGCTCCCTTGATTAAAGTTAAACAGTACCAGGTAAAAAGCAGAGAACTCCTCTGGGAGGGTGTGGAAGTGCACAAGCACACTTTGCCTCCCATCACTGATTCACTGGATGTAAAGTGGATTTTATCCTACTACCTGACAATCAAAAATGTTGAGAACCTTTTAGCGAAGTGAATAAAACAGTCAACCTTTTTCCTCTTTTAGTGCCACATTTTTTGAATACAAAGATTTCTTAACGTGGTTTTCATCTTATGCCGTATTTTTTTACCACCACACATTTTTTTCAAATCCAAATGGAATTAAAACCATAGAAACTGTTCTGAAACTTTCATTATAGTAAATAACTATAAATACTAGGCAATATAAATACTACATATGCTACAGAATAATGGCTCCTCCCAAAGATGTCCACATCCTAATGCCCAGACCTGTGAATAAGTTAGGTTAAGGGCAAAGGAGAATTAAGGTTGCTAATCAGCTGACCTTAGGAGAGGGAGATTACCCTGGTTATCTGCGTGGTTATCACAAACATCCTTAAAAGTGGAAGAGAGAGACAAAAGGAGAAAGAGAGAGAGAAAGAGAGTTGAAGGAAACATGTCAGAGATTCTTCACTGCTGGCTTTGAAGTAGGGAAGGTGGGGAGCATAAGCCAAAGAATGGGGGTGGCCTCTAGAAGCTGGAAAAGGCAAGGAAACAGATTCTCTCCATGAGCCCCCAGAAAAGAAAGCAGCCCTGCTGACACCTTGATTTTAGCCCAGCAAGACTGGTGTTACACTTTTAACCTAAGGAGTTGCAAAATAATAAGTCTGTGTTATTTTAAGCCACTAAATTAGTAGCAATTTGTTAAATAGCAACAGAAAGCTAGCCAATATACTATTTTGTACACATCTTCCTAGATTAGTATTTATAAATCTATCTCACTTTGTTTTAATGGTATTTATTATGTTTGACTTACAAGAAGACAGGTCTGCCTAAGTCTCAAAGACAGCAAAGGGAAAAAGAAATGACTGCTAAGGAAACATAACTAAAAAAAATATTGCAGATAAATGTAGGAAGCTTATGTTATAAAGTTTTACCTTACATACTTAAATTTATATTTAATGGCATTTAGTGGCATTTACCAACTCTATTTAATCTAACATTCTTTCTCAACTGTGTATCCACATAGAGAAAGTAAACCCAAAATTTTTGTTTTTCTAATATTTTTATGATCCCCAATCCAGGAAATCTTTAAGATTTGCCTCAAGCATTCAAATCGCATTTAGATTTTTGTATCCTCTTTCATTGCTTCACATTTTTAATTGTTACAAAATTGTCTAATCATGGGGCTTCTTCTGGGGATATACCTTACCAGGTGAATTTTAAGGTTCTCATTCTACATTCCTTTGAGGAACAGAATCCCTAAACTCTGCTACTTTTCTTCTATTATAGTAACTTTCCTTCATAGGTCTTTATTATATTAAACCAGCTCTGCATTTGGGCGCCTGGGTGGTTCAGTCAGTTAAGTGTCCGACTTCAGCTCAGGTCATGATCTCATGGGTCATGGGTTCAAGCCCTGCATTAGGCTCTGTGCTGATAGTGCAGAGCCTGGAGCCTGTTTCAGATTCTGTCTCCCTCTCTCTCTCTGCCCCTCCCCCGCTCACACTCTGTTTCTCTCTCGCTCGCTCTCAAAAAGTAAATAAACATTAAAAAAAAGAAACTGTGTGTTGTACAAAATCCGGGGTCCTCTTTTGCCTTGCACGGCCTTTCCAGAGATCAAAGTCACCTGTAAAATGAGCAAAAGAGACTCTAGCATCCCCTCCAGCTATTAAGTTCTATGAATTACACTACAAAACCAGATTCATTTAAAATTTTTTTTAATGTTTATTTATTCTTGAGAGAGAGACAGAGTATGAACAGGGGAAGAGTAGAGAGAGAGGGAGACACGGAATCCTGAAGCAGGCTCCAGGCTCTGAGCTGTCAGCACAGAGCCCCACGTGGGGCTCAAACTCACGAACCGCGAGATCATGACCTGAGCTGAAATCCAGAGCCAGACACTTAACCGACTGAGGTCACCCAGGTGCCACTAGGAACCTGTAATCTAAAACTATCATTTTTGGTGGGAGTCCGCAACTTTTAACTATTTTATACTTCCTTTACTTTCTTTTATGTACTTTTAACATCAACTTCATCTTGAAGAGTATACTGGAAAGCTGCGTTGCTTACAAGACCTTCTATAAGTGCTTTAACTATGTATTCTAATAGTGATGATTTACATTTCTCTCCAAAGTTTTAAGTCTATTTTATGGTAAACATACTTGCATATAGTGCCCAGATTAATTTTGCAGGGAGTAGCCTGCCTGCAAACACTCACCTGGCTCATCTTCTCACTGGAAGAAGGAAGCCTGAGCGCTTTTAATTTCATAAAAGGCTGCCAACTTGGTAAAAGAGAAACCAGTAAACAAATGAGAGGTCCTTTGTCCTAGAACAACTACGACTTGGTAATATATTAGACGTAAGTGGAGGATAAAGGAAAAGGAGGTATCAAAAATAATTTCTAGGTTCTGCCTTGAACAACTATGTGTTGGTGGTACCATTTGCCAGAACGGGAAAAGTAAAAAAGATAGGAGTCTGAAGAAGTTTTTTTTTTTATGTTCAAGATGCAGTGAGAAATACTAGAGTACCTATGAAGAGCAGCTGAATATGTGAGTATGGAGTTCAGAAAAAAGGTCTCAGCTATTGATATAAACTTGGGAAGGCATATAGATAATATGTGAAATCAAAGCAATGGATAACAACATCACTGGGTGTGTAATAGGAAGAAAGGGACAGGACCAACCTGTAAGGAGCTTCTGCATCTACAGATTGGATAGGATGAGGAATAGCAATGACAACTGAGTGAGAAGTGATCTGAAAGGTGGAAGAAGCATGAGTCTGTGGGCACATAAAAGCAAAGCAGAGTGTTTCCAGGAGGAAGGCCTGGTCGATTAGGTCAATGCAGCTGGGGTCTCAGGTTAAGAACAAAAATCTGTCCAGTGGACATGCCAACACAGATATCACTGTTGAGCATGGTCAAAGTTTCAGTGGTGGCAGGGGACTGAAAACCAGATTGGAGTAGGTTGACTATAAATGGGGGGTGAGGACAAGAAAATTAAGTTCATATAAAGAATTCTTTTGAAAAACTCTGTTGAAATGACAGAGAAATAGAGCAGAAGCTGGAGAAGAATGTGAAGATAAAGGGTGTTTCCTGTATATGTACGGTTGGGGAGATGAGAGACAGTTGAACATGTTTGCATTGACAGTGACACCAATCCTAGATTCAAGAGGACAGAGGGCAGAACCAAAGTCCTGGACAAAATGAAAGAGGATGACATCCAGAACATGTTTTGGGACTGATCTTTCACAAGAGGAAGGGCTGACATTTTAATAAGAAAGGAAACGGATATACATTATAGATACACACATATATTTAACAGATACAGACAGGATTACAGATTTAGTGTTGAGAGAAAAAGTCCCATACGATGGCATGTGTAAGTGAGTAGGACTTCCCAGTATATGTGTGCTATCTATTCTAATCTCATTCCCGGCTCCAGTCATTCCATTTCTTTATTTTATCTTGCCATACTATACATTTTCATATACTGCATTAAATCCTTTTAGAAACAAGGCAGAATACAAATTTTAAAAAAATTAATGTGGAACAGAAATGTGCTAGTGGACTATTCTCTCAAATGCAAAGAGAAAATTAAAATCATGTAGGATTCTATTTATTCATCTCTAATAAACTTTATTCTCTGGATAAAGTCCTCTTCCCTTAATGATTTAGTGAAAGATAAATTTATGAGTCATAAGTATATTAACTCTCAAATGCTAAAATTTCAACAACACCACATGTATTTTTTTCATCTATTATGTTCCAGGTATGCCAGTCTATAATTTCTATGAAAGCCAAAAATATCTTATTCTCTAGGATAGCCCAGCTACTTAACATAGTCCTGATGTATAATACTGTTGGTACTCAATAAATATTTGTAGATAGATTAGGCCCACATAAATAAAGGAGTTCCTGTCCTTAAGGAGTTTACATGCTATCATGTTGTCTTTCTGACAAGAATGATGGCTCTCTATATGGACAGCACCCTGAAAGCATAAAAAAGCAGCAAAGTTGAGCACTTTCAGTCTTATTCTCATATCTCACTTACTGGTTTAAAATAGGTATATTGATTAAAACTATTGCAATAACTAACTACAAGAGTAATGATACTTGGGAGATTAGAATAATAAGACATTAAGATAGAACGACAATAAATAATAGAGTGGTAAACTGTATCATAATGCCCTGAAAGAAACTTGGACATACACTGAATGCAAAATAAAATTACTACAGATTTCATGCATTTACACTGTCTTTTTAAAGTTTGAATTGGCTGCATTTTATTAAAATGTAGTAAACCACATTTTACATTTGTGGATGCAGTAAACAATACTTTTAAGACACTATGGCATTGCACACGTGGTTATTGTTGAATAAATATTTTCTTTTAGAGACTCAGTCAATATATTTACACATGGATCAAGGCAACTTTTGACTCAAACACCTGACTTACAACTAATCTATACACCAACAACTGCTACTTCCTGGATATACCACCACCAAAGCCTTTACCATCCACTAATGAAGGTTGAGGAACACTCATCTTGCACTGCAGCCTTGACAAACCAATCACCAAAGGATGAGGCCACTTCAAAACCCAGCTCTCCCAGCCCTAACTGGAAAGCAATGCCTGATACCACTATGGGAGCTGACTAGCCCCTTAAATACTGACCCAGAGTTCAAGAATCCAGTAAGTTAATGCAGTGAATAAAGTCAGTCAGTAGGCTAGCCTAGAAAGTACTTATTATCTATAATGTTGTTACTAATGGAATAATCCCCCCCCCCCAAAATCATTGATTTAAAATATATTATAAACTCCTGAGAGGTCAGAAACTATGACTTATTCATTGGTACATTCTCGTATCCATAGTAATCACTAGGTACAAACAGGCTACATTTAAGTGAGTACTCAGTGAAAGATAGCGCTTTGTCTTAAATTCCAATCCATGGGTTTCCAAATGATGTAGAAGATTTCTAGTGCCTGTAATAAAAGTCAGTATCATACATAAAAGTAAAGTGTCTAATTACACAGTAGAAACTCATAATTTGCTAATGGTATTCCCTAACAATTAAGATCCTTTTATTTCATGTCAGTTCACAAATGTTATATAACCCAGGAATGAACAGCCTCTTTCTCCTTAGTACATGGAGACACTTTTTGGTGCCATCAGGGACACTTAAGATTCATAGTCTTTTTTATGGCCTGCTTATTTCCACCCTATAAAGTACTAACACTGCACTCTACTGATTGTGAAAATCCTCTAAAATGGATATTACCCATGGGGGCGGGGGGAGGTTGTGTTTAAACTTGGTAACATAAATGCCTAGGGATGCCCACTTAGCTCCATTTTGTATCCAATGCAAATTTTTTTTAAGGTAAATTTTCCCAGATAAATAAAATAAAACATTTTGATGGGTAGTACAATACTAGGAATTGAATCAGGGATATACAAATCAAAGCCACATTGAGATACCACCTCACACCAGTCATAGTGGCTAAAATGAACAACTCAGGAAACAACAGATGTTGGCAAGGATGTGGAGAAACGGGAACCCTTGTGTACTGTTGGTGGGAATGCAAACTGGGGCAGCCACTCTGGAAAAGTGTGGAGGTTCCTCAAAAAATTAAAAATAGACCTACCCTATGACCCAGCAATAGCACTGCTAGGAATTTACCCAAGGGATACAGGAGTACTGATGCATAGGGCCACTTGTACCCCAATGTTTATAGCAGCACTCTCAACAATAGCCAAATTATGGAAAGAGCCTAAATGTCCATCAACTGATGAATGGATAAAGAAATTGTGGTTTATATACACAATGGAATACTACATGGCAATGAGAAAGAATAAAATATGGCCTGCTAAATGAAATAAGTCAGAGATATCATATGCTTTCACTCATATGGGGAATTTGAGAAACTTAACAGAAGACCATGGAAGAAGGGAAGGGGTTAAAAATAGTTTCAAACAGAGAGGGAGGCAAACATATGAGGCTCTTAAATACAGAGAACAAACTGAGGGTTGAAGGGGGGTGGGGATGAGGGGAAATGGGTGATGATGACCACTGCGGAGGGCACCTGTTGGGAGGGCACCCATACACTGGGTGTTGTATGTAACCCATGAATCATGGGAATCTACTCCCGAAACCAAGAGCAAACTGTATACACTGTACGTTAGGTAACTTGACAATAAATTATATTTAGAAAAAAAAAAAAAAATACCAGGAATTGAATTTCAAATTCTCAGGTACTGCAACAATTCGTGTCTGTTATTATATGATAGAATATAATTTCTGATACAAATTGTTTATTCCTTTAATATTTTGCCACTGTTCTTTCATTTAAATGGCCACAATTTTTTCTAAAAAAGGCAGTATTACAGAAACACGGTTCAAAGCATGTTGGCTTATTTTATCAATCAATAACATCTAGAGCTTAAGGTAATCACAGGGCCACATAACTCGACAGGGAGTATACATGCCAAAAAACAGTGCTCTGGAGATATAGGTTTCACTTATTTTTAAAGAGCTAGCAACAGGTATTCTTGATCAGGAATGAAATATTTTTAACTCACAAGTTTAAATACTGAGGTTATACTAGGAACTGGCTATTAAATTTATTATTCACTACTCAAACCATTTAACGCACTCTCATCATGTTTACTTATTGATACCTATAAAGAGAGAATTAATTTTCTTTGAGCAATAACTAGACACCACATTCACAGTATAAAATCAGTTTTACCACACTGTAATAAAAATATAACCAACCCAAACTTTAAAAAGTGTTAATGACCACATGATATCTGTGGTAATTTTGCATCTGAGTCACTCTGATCAAATTCCTTTTAGGGTTTTATGATATAATCTGCTTCCCTATCCTTTGAGAGGTCATGATCAGTATATGCCTGCATTCCCCAAGAGTCTCTAGAATTCCTCTGCAGCCTTAAAAGAAGCAGTATTCCTCATCTTAAGAAAAGCATTTTCCCAGGGGCACAAGTCAAACAGGAAAATAAAATTGACTAAATAATTGGTCTGTCTTCTCTCCTTACAAAAGTTTTACACAGTGGAACTACACTGACACATTCTTTCCCTATTGCAGAAAGAAAAGAATTATTTTTTCCAAAGTCAACTACTTTGAGACTAAAAAGTAAAATAAAACATACTGGAAGAAAGCCCTAATTATACATAAAAACTGTATTTTTAAAAAATGTTTTATTTATTTGAGGGGGGAAGGGGCAGAGAGAGAAGGAGAATCCCAAGCAGGCTCTGTGCTATCAGCACAGAGCTGGACACAGGGATTCATCTCACAAACCGTGAGATCATGACTTGAGCCGAAACCAAGAGCTGGACTCTTAACCAACTGAGCCATACAGGTACCCCAATAAAAATTGTATTTTTACAAAATTTCTCTTTAATTATATAGAATTTAAATTAAAATTTTTCAAGTGCTAGTTTCACAAACTGTGTGTGTGTGTGTGTGTGTGTGTGTGTTCCAATAAAACTTTATTTACAAAAACTGGCCACCAGTCCAGGGATGGTACAAACTGTTAATCATACACAAATCTGTAAAAAAATGAGCAAATCCATGTACCTACCTATCACTCAGTTTTAACATATATTAATTAACGTATTTTTATATTCAAAATGCTTCGGCTGTTTTTAAAATAGAAGGAAAAGTTACACAGATTTCTGAAAGAGCACCACCCAAACCTATCTCCCAGAGTTAGCCACTATTCCTAAACTTAATGTGTCTCATTTCCATATATGGTCTTATACTTTCATGTACTTTCATTAGATACATATGTATCGATATATACCAATGTAAGCTATACTGTTTTAAAACTACATAAATGCCAGGTGCCTGAGTGGCTCAGTTGTTGAGCATCTGACTCTTGATTTCAGCTGGGGTCATGATCTCATGGTTGGTTCCTGAGAACAGGACCAGAGTTGGGCTCTGTGTTGACAGTGTGGAGTCTGCTTAGGATTCTTTCTTTCTTTCTTTCTTTCTTTCTTTCTTTCTTTCTTTCTTTCTTTTCTTTCTTTCTTTCTTTCTTTCTTTCTTTCTTTCTTTCTTTCTTTCTTTCTTTCTTTCTTTCTTTCTTTCTTTCTTTCTTTCTTTCTTTCTTTTCTTTTCTTTCTTTTCTTTCTTTCTTTCTTTCTTTCTCTCTCTCTCTCTCTCTCTCTCCCGCTCTCTCCCTCTCTCTCCCCCCCCCCACTTCCAGCGCATGCAAGCATGCACATGTTCTCTCACAAAAATAAACTTAAAAAAAAAAAAGAAAAAAAACTACATAAATGCATATCATATACATCCTTTAGCAACTTGCTTCTTCACTATTATACACTTGAGATATATCCACATTAATAAGTATACATCATTTTTACTAAGGGATAGTATTTCATTGTATTAATAAACCACAGTTTATCCCTTTCCCACTAAAGTGCAGCTGGATTATTTTACTTTATTGCTATTTTAAGAGCTGCTATTATCATCTTTGTTACATATTTGCTTGGGCAATTGTCCTAAGTTTAGTTAAGAATTCAGCTCAACAAAAATTTAAGTTGTGGAAGAACCCTGGAATGAAAGTTACCCAGCCAGATGCCATTATTGGGTCTAACCCCCACCTTCCTAATAGGGAGTTCATGTGAAACAAAGAAATGCATGATGACTCAGAAGAAAAAAATCTTTGTATTTAATAATTTTTATTTAATAAATAATTTTTATAGTTTAAATATGTAATAAGGGAAGCATGAGTTGAATAATTTGTAGAATTAATGAGACTAAAGTTGATCTCTTTGAACATAATTCACTGTCAGCCAAGTGAAATTCTATGAAACAGACCCAGTCTTTTTCTCATGAGTTGAGAGAACTATACGTTTCCTTCAAAAAAAAAAAAAGTCTTTACTACATTAAAGAATAACTTTACAAGAGCCCAAACAAGGAGTAATTACCCGACTAATTTAAATATTTTTGTTCTACCCATTTGGATCAATTAGTTCAGCTACTTTACCAACTGTTCAGCTTATCTACCAATTGTGTGATGCAAGAAACATCAAGACACTAGGTAAAGACAGCACTATGACATACACAGAGGAATGAGTAAGAGATTGGTATAGGAAAATAAATCCAACACTAAAAAGAACCATGTCAGAATTTGTTACTATTTTATTTGTGGTTACCCTGGCATATTTTCTTAAGGACTGATATCCTACAAAATCTACTACTTTCTTATTACTGATGACTGAATTATCTGGTGATCAATGGAGAAGAGTGACAAGAAAAAAAATTGTTAAAAAAAAAAAAAACCAAAAAGCTCTACCAGAAAAATCTCTCATACAGTTGGACTATGTGCAAGGTTTAATTCCACAAAGTTATAAAAAGGGCTAAATGATCTAAAAGTCATTAAAATCCTCACAGCACTCCTCTGAGTGTCTGAGAAAGGGGTTCAACCTCATACGACACAAAAACAGGCCTTCTTTTACACCATCTCAATAATCACCAGTCTTTACCTTCCTTTGTGGTTGTTTTTTTTTTTTTTTTTTTTTTTTTTTTTTTTTTTAACTCATACCTTACCTAGTGTCATGTTAATAGAGGATTATAGAAGGTTTTTACAAGTCAGAAATATTCTTTGGAAACTCCTTTAGAATGGATGCAGCAATACTGCATCAAACCCATGTTTTTTAATAAAAAAAAAAAGATTAATAGTACTCTTTCCACCTACCCACACGAAAACTGAAATCATGTCCAGGTGAAGTTTTTAACACACTCTTGTGTCTTTAACAGTCAAAATGCCCAAAGATGTCTCAAATGATAACCGAAATTTTGAAAGGCTGCAATCTGGGCAGAAGGGATTTCAGTTCACATTGCTTGTATCTACTTAAAAAACAAGAGGCTTGCATGATGCAACTGAACCCTACCCGCCCCCCCACCACCAAAATGACCCATTTGGTACTTTATTTTCTTGATCATTATCTTTTCAAATGTTAATACTGTCAAACACCTTTGAATTATTCTTGCTACAACTATGAACCTTGAATATGCCAATACTAGTTATAGTTTGCAAACTAATAAATTTACTTTTTTTAAATGTTTATTTATTTTTAAGAGAGTGTGAGCAGGGGAGGGGCAGAGAAAGAGGGAGACACAGAATCCAAAGCAGGATCCAGGCTCTGAGCTGCCAGCACAGAGCCCGACGCGGGGCTCGAACCCACAAACCGAGAAATCACGACCTGAGCCAAAGTCAGACTCTTAACCGACTGAGCCACCCAGGCGCCCCCTAAGTAATAAATTTAAACTAGGTATAGATTTCAAAAGCATCTCCTCCACATTAAAATACCCTTACTGAATACCAAAGTTATACAGACCAACCAGAAATCATATTTTCTGTAACTATAAGTCAATGTGTCATAAAATTATCTGGAAACCATCCCTTGAATTAAAAACTGAATTATAGGGGCACCTGGGTGGCTCAGTCAGTTAAGCGTCCAACTTCAGCTCAGGTCATGATCTCAGGGTATATGAGTTTGAGCCCCACATAGGGCTTGCTGCTGTCAGCACAGAGCCTGCTTCTGATCCTTTGTCTCCCTGTCTCTCTGCCCCTCCCTTTCTCTCTCCCTCTCTCTCTCCCTCTCTCAAAAATAAACAAACATTTAAAAACAAACAATAAATAAATTATAAAATAAATTAAAAAATAAAAAGTGAATTATAGTTTTTCTCTAAAAATATTCAGTGCTCTTTCCCACTTAGAAGAAAGTGAGTCAGTGTGGGTCATGAAATAGTGGAAGAAGAAATTATTATAAAAATAGGTAATATGTACTGAATATTTACCATTGCCAGACACTCTAACAGATATACACGAACCATTAAACGTAGAGATGCTATTATGAGGAAGGTACCTTAATTCTCAATTTAGAATTAAAGAAAATGATACAGAGAAGTAACTTTCCCCAAATAAGTGGATATGATGTCAGGTATGCCCATATCCAAAGCCTAGGATCTTAACCACTATGCTTATATTATTGAGATTAAAATACTGCAATTTACTGTAAAAGCCAATTTTTTACTGCTTTAAATTGCTTAGTTAACTCATTAACTCAAAGGTCAAGTGGTCACTCCAAATCATTCATATTATGATAAACTGGGGGGAAAACTGGGCCAATAACCTTACTGAATTTTGATACCTGTTCAGAATAAACACACATCACACAATTTTATTCTTTAAATCCTTAAAGAGCATTTACGGCCACGAACAAATCTAAAAGGCAATAGACTAAGGATCTGCGTTTGTGTTTAACAGTTATTTCCTTTTCCCTCCTAAACTAGAGAGAATACTGTTCTTGAATATGCCGCTTCAGCCAGTGTGTTTTTCTTCTTCCCTCATTATCAAAGCCCTAAGCAGGAGTACAACACTTCTGCCAACCTATAGCTGCTTGTCTCTAAAGTAGCCCTATTACCCAAAAGACCAACACCAGCGTCAGCACAATTTCCTAATGAGACCCTGTTACTTTCCTGCCTTCGTTTCTTCAAAGAACTTCTCACCCTCTGATGGTTCACTTGACACGCCAAAGGACTTGCTTAAACTACTAATTCTTAATATCAGAGTCATTTTCATTTTCTGCAACCGCCCTCTCGAGCCACGGAAACACTAGGTCCACCCCTCACCGAGATCTGCAACCTGGGGCAAACCCGTCTGGGACACTCACCGAGGTTCGAGGCCAGGGATTCCGGTGTACCTGCTAGGCGTCTGGAGTGGGTAGTCAATAAATCCTCATGAATGAGTAAAGGAGGCAGCGTGGGTGGAAGCGGGAAGGGGGGCGGGGGGGTCGTGAAACACTTTCGCGCCGCTGAGACCAATGCAGTGGCGCCCGTCTGAGGAGGGAGGTAGGGGGCGAGTGAGAGAACCTGGGGCCGAGACAAGGGGCCGCCACGGGTGCTCCTTGGCGGGCAGGCGCCGTCGGTCGGACGCAGGCTTTTTGGAAGACGCGGGCGCCGTCTCTGTGAGTCACCAAGGGCGCTCCCGGGCCTCGGCCTGCGCCTTCGCCTCTCCCTGGGACCCCCGGCCTCCCGCACACAGGACAGCCCGGCCTATCAGCCCTGCGAAGCCAAGGGCCGAGCGGGGACTCACGCTCGCTCACCTGACGCTCCACCCGCAGCACCCCAGCCTGCATCCGGCGCGAGCTTCACAACCCAGCGGGTCCCTGAGATCAGCTGATTCACGAGGGGCGGGGCCTCCGTGAAGGGGCGGGGTTGCAGGGCGGCTAGCTTGGGTGAAGGTGCTCGGGGATTGCCCCTGAAAAATAGGTAGGGTTAGACGCCGACGGCGTCTGATAGCGATCAAAATTAGCCAAGAGGCCTTAGGCACTGTGGGTAAAGCCCTCAGGAGTACTGCCCCTCCCTTAGGACAGGGCGGAGCCACCAGTCCTGAAAAGCGCTTGGGCGATGATGTAACACGCAGTCGTCGGGTCCTAACTACCCGACCGCTTCCATGGTAACAAGTGGTGATGAGCATGATTGGGAGCTGCAGACATTTGCTGCCACTTCAAACGGCAAAAGTCAGATGATTAAGTTTGCTACTCTTTACAGGGAAAATGTGAAAATATTTTCAAACTGCTTCCATGGACTATACACTAACAGTAGTTGTTTCCGCCACTACAGATGACGTCATCGCCACGCGGCGTCAGTTGGCTCTAGTGTCCACACTTATTTACTTGGTTGCAGCCCCGAAGGGTGAAGTGGGCTAGGAGGCAATGAATTGGTATCTTTTATGATTCCCCACAGGGTTCCCAGTGTACAGTCTGAGTAAAACTTGTTTGCGTGCTCAGCACACAGTTTCACGACAGTTTGCTTGTCGTAGCCACAGCCCCACCCCGACTCAGCTCGCAGCTGGCAAGTCCCCTCGGGAAGATTTTCCGGAGCTTGCCACCCTTGGTATGCAGTGGGTACGAACTCTGCTGTTAGGCAGAGTGCCATCGCTGGGCCTGCAAACCTGTATTCAGACCATCAGCGACGGATAATGCAGTCACGTTCTGAAGTTCCTATGCATAAATGGGTCGATCACGTTCACCCTCAACTCAGTTGCTTCCTTGATCCTCCACCCACCCGCAAAATCGTTAGTTTGCAACAATTTAGACAACCTTGTCCACTCTTGTACCAGGGCTGAAAACAACATAACCCTGAGAATTGGCAGCACTGCAAACCAAAGGTGTCCAACTTCAGTAGGGATTTCCCTGTGGCCCAGCAATCTTGCTAAACCTAAACAAATCCTTAACACATCGCTACTAGGAATTTCTTCTTTTCCCTTCGCCTTCCATTCCCGACCCCCTACAACGCTATCTGAGCTCTACCCACCCACCCCCTTTGGCAAAGAGTTTTAAAAATAATTTAAAAACCGTCTCCTACGTTTCTGAGGAAATTGAGACTACTAGGGATGAACTTCCCTAAGCCCCATCAACCACTGTTACAAAACCTACTTACAGCCCTTACCTTCCTTTCCTTCTCCCTCTTTCTCTTCAGAAGAGACATTCTGTCCTGTCAAGATGTATCCCTCCACCTGAATTCAGGATCCCTTCCAATCCCCTTAGAGATCTTGCCCCATTACTTATCCCTTCCTTTTTGTATATTTTCTATTCTGTTCTGTTCTGTTCTTTTTTTCCTTTTTTATATTTTCAATCTCTGGTTTTCTTACCACTCTTTTTTTTTTTTTTTTTTTTAATTTTAGAGAGAGCATGCCATGCTCTATCCCACCACCCTGGGATCATGACCTGAGCTGAAATCAAGGTAGCTCAGCTGACTGAGCCACCCAGGCACCCCTTTCTTATTACTCTTATTCCTCACTATATAAGCCTGTTCCTACCTATCACATTTTTAATGTCTTTTTCTTCTGTCCTTCTTTTGTTTGCAACCTACTTTTCTCCCTTTACCTTCTAACCTTCCAATCTTCCTCATCTCAGTCTGCAATCTCTACTTTTTCAGACCTACTGAAACCAGTAGTCACCTCCTAATTTTGGAATCTAGTGATACAGTCTCAGAATGGAGCCACTCTGTGCAGCTATTTAAAAGAAAGAATAATCTATATGTATTGATATGGAGTGGTCTGGAAGTTAGGTTAAGATTAAAAAAAGGTAAATGCTGAGTCATGTTTATTGTAGTCCACCAATTGTGTGTTAGGTGTGTATGTTTGAGAGAGACAAAGGTATATATCCTTTTCTTTCTATAAGCATATATGAGCTCTGAAGGGATACATTAAAAGGTTACTGACACTGGAAAGGAGAATTAGGAACAAAGGTGGGAGGAAAACTCACTTTTCACTCTATGGCACATTTTACTTTTTTAGTTTGTAACTTTACAAATGTGGTTTGAATATACTTTTTACTTATTTATAAAACTTCTAAATGTGAAAAGAAGTATATAATTTTCAGTCTTCCTTTCCCTCATTTCCTCCTTGATTTCTGGGACACACTCCTTCTGGGTTTTACCCCTACCCCTTCAGACCTTTCCTTTACCTTTTCAGACTTTCTTTCACCTGTCCCTTAATTCTTAGACTAAATATTTATTGCACACTTACTATGTGTCAGGCATTATTCTAGGCACTAAAGAGGCATGATAATGAACAAAACAAACAAGGATATACGCTCTAGTGGAACTTGCACTCCGGTTGTGTGGAAGATAGTCTCTAGAGATAGCAGCTATTAATTCCTCCCTCCATGTAGACAAATGCCACTGTTGATGTCAAGAGATGAAGTCTATTTCCTCTTCACCTGAATATGGGCTAGTTTTGTGATATATTTTTTTTAACTAACAGAATATGGCAGAAATGAAGTTCTGAGACTCCTGAATCAAGGCCTTACAGAACTGGCAGCTTCCACATCCCCCTCTGAGAAGCCAGCTGCCATGCTCTAAAAAAGCTTCAACTATATTACAGGTTGATAAGAGACAATGTGGAGAGATAGGCCACGAGGAAGAGCATTATAGTGACAAAATATGAGCGGAGCCTTCTGGGACCTTCCAGGCCAGCCCAGTTACTGGCTGAATGCAGATGAGTGACACTAGCCAGTGGCAAGTGGAGCAGAACAGCCTATTCAAGCCCTGCCCGAATTCCTGGCCCAAATTCGCAAAAGAAATAAGAAATTGTTTCTTTTAACCGCTCAGTTTTGGGATGGTTGGTTATGCAGCAACACCTGAAACAAGTGGGAAGAGTGAGAACTAATAAACGAATATGGTGGTGACTGGGCTATAAAGAGGCAAAATAGTGTAGTAGATAAAAGCACATGCTTTTAGCCAGACAGCCTAGGTTCAAATCTCAGCTCCAGCACTTACTAGCTTTGGGACCTTAGCACAAGTTATTTAGCTTCTGTGTACCTCTGTTTCTTCATCTACAAAACAGGGGTAGTTATCTACTTTACAGGGTGATGGGAGGTTTACATGTAAATTTTTTAGAATGGTATGTGGCACATAAGCACCTATTAATGTTGTGAACAATAAAGGTAAGACAGTAGATAGAAAAGAGTGCAATTTTATATAAGGTTAGCAGGAAAAATCTCTCTTCTGAAAGGACTGTAACATATCTGAACAGATCTGTAAAGAAGCCAGGGCAAACCTTGTGGATATCTCACAGTCTGTAACTAGCAAAGGCTAGGAGGGTGGTGTGGCTGGAGCTGAATGAGAAAAGTTGGAAAGAAGCTGAGTGAGACTAGAGCCGAATTTAAAAAGGTGGAAAGGTAAGAGATAAGAGAATATCAGGTAGATAATGATGTGGTCTGGGGACAGATCCTTTGGGCCAAGGAAAGGACTTTGGGCTTATCTGAGTGATATGGGCAACGCTGCAGGGCCATCCTTGGGGTTGTTGTAATCTGGATGCTGTTTTAAAGAGATGACTCTTCTGCTCTGTGCAGAGTGATCAGAGTGTAAGAGTTTGAGTGGAAGCAGAGAGATCAGAAAGAGGCTATTGCAATAGTTGAGGCAGTCATATTGGCTTGGCCTGGAGTGGCAATGGAGGAAAAGGCAAAAAGGAGTTATATTCCTGATGTATTTTGAAAGTAGGGCCTAAATATTTGTTCATGGATTAGGCATGAGCTTTGAGAGAAAGAGAAATTAAAGCCTAAGTTATTGGTGGAAATGTGTTGTCACATCACTGAGATGGGCAAGACTGGGGTGGGGGGGGAACGTATGGGGAAATGGAGAGGAGGTACCATGTGTTCATATTTGAACATGTTATAGTTTATATGGTTATTAGGCATCTGAATGGAGTTGTCAAGTAAGCAGTTGTATATAGGAGCCTTGTGTTAAAGGAGAAAGCAGGGCTTTGGAACTTGTTGATGGAAAAGTGAGGTAGTCTGAGGCCTGAGCCCTGGGACACTCCTCTATTTAATTTTTTTTAAATGTTTATTTATTTTTGAGAGAGACAGAGACAGAGTGTGAGTGGGGGAAGGGCAGAAAGAAAGGGAGACAGAATCCAGAACAGGCTCCAGGCTCTGAACTGTCAGCACAGAGCCCAACGCAGAGCTCGAACTCACAAACCATGAGATCATGACCTGAGCCGAAATCAGATGCTTAACCGACTGAGCCACCCAGGCGCCCAGACACTCCTCTATTTAGAAATTGAAAAAATTGGGAGACTCTAGTTCAGAATCCTGCTGGGTTCTGAGTGGGGGAAATACTTGTGTTTGAGAAACAGAAAGAAGGCAAAAATATCTAGCAGAGTGTATGAGAGAGAAGAGTGGTAGCAAATGAGGTTGTAGTGATTATGTAGGGGTTGGTAGGCCAGGATATGATTTTGTTTTTATTCCAAATGTAAGGGAAATCATCGGAAGAAAGTTTTAAGTGGGGAAATCATCTGATCTGATTTATACTTTTGAAAAAGTTCATTCTGTATAGTGCTTTACGTGTACTTCCTACTTCATTACACAGAATATTAAAAAGAAGCTTATGTAACGATTGAGATTTAGTAATATTAATATTTTTACGTTCATTCTGAATAAATATATTATAGGAGAGTAAGAATAGAAACAGCGAGACTAAGTAGGAAGTATTGCATTAAGTCAGAGGAGAGATGATGATGCCTTGGACTAGGGCGATCACAGTACGAATTGAGAATTAGATTTTTTTAAATTATGTATTTGCCTTTATTTGAACTAACACATTGCTACTAGATTACATCACTTTTTAGAGCTGAGAATTAGATAGATTTGAGATATCCTCTGGAAGCAGAATTGGCATAATTTAATAATGGATCAGACATGATATTCAATTCATATACTGCCTGAGGTTTTTTCTTGAACAATTGATTCATAGGAAATCCATTTTCTGAACTAGAGAAGACTAATAAGAAGCATCTCAGCTTGGTTCAAGGGGTCTGTTTTTGGCGTATGACTTTGGGATACCTTTTTGGCATCCAAGGGGAAATGTCAAATTGGCAGTTGGTCTTCTAGGGAGAAATAGGGGCTGGAGATAGAGATTTGAGAGTCATTTGCACATAGGTGCCATTCAAAGCTGAAGGGATTAGATGAAATTATCTGGGAGGAAAGTGGAGATAAGGACTGTGCATGGGGTTGCCCAAACTTGGAAGTTGATCAGAGGCGGAGGCAGGAAAGATAATTGCAGAGAAGTCCCCACAAAAGTAGGAAGAAAAATAGGAAAGTGCCCACTTTACAGAAATCAAAGAGGCTTTCAAGAAGAGTGACATAAATGGTGTTGAATGTTGCTAAACAGTAGAGATAAGGTCTAATAAGCCTTTGGATTTGATAAGATGGACTGCCTGGTGACTTGGCAAGAGCAAGTTCAGTGGAGCAGTAGATGCAGAGGTTTTATTGAGGGCGACTTAAAGAGAGAATAGGAGGTAAGAAAGTAAAGACATCACCTTCAAGAAGTTTTGCTGTGAACTGAGATATAAACTTGGGGCAGTAGCTGGAGGGGGTGTGGAGTCAAGATATAGAATAGATACCCAAAGCCCAAGCATTAAAAACAACAATAAAGCACAAATAGTTGATATGAAGGCAAACCTAGATTTCCTATTGGAAAGAATGTGACCTTGCAAAGGAAAAAAAGTAGTTAATGAGGTGTGAATGCAGTGAAGAGTAAGTGGATGACTGGGGAACAGAGGTAAACAGGGCAGGATAGTCAGGTTGTGAGAAGGTAAACCTAGATTTCCTATTGGAAAGAATGTGACCTTGCAAAGGAAAAAAAAAATAATGTGAGGGTAAACCTAGATTTCCTATTGGAAAGAATGTGACCTTGCAAAGGAAAAAAAAAAAACACAAATAGTTGATGTGAAGGCAAACCTAGATTTCCTATTGGAAAGAATATTACCTTGCAAAGAAGAAAAGATATTCAAACATGTCTTTCTATAGATTGTCATAGACTCAATACTAACAGCACACAATCTGAGTTGAATCTGTTTATAAATATAGGGTTTTTTTAGCATGACATATATTATACTAATTTGCAAACCTGTATGTCTCTCTTGTTAGATTCTAAGCTCCCAGATAGTGTTTTTCTCATTTTTAAATTCCCTAGAGAATAGCACAGCACCTTGCACTTTAGTAATTGTTCAATAAAATTGTTTATTGAGATCTAGCAATTTACCAATTTGTTGAAATGCAGTTCATTGTTATAGGCATAAACCACCCTGACATTGGTTCTAATTCATATCCTCTGATTGGCCGCTGAGAGGAACTGAGGAGTGATTCTCCCACAATCCTATCCTTAGAAGTCACAGAAGACAAGGATCCTCCTGCACTCAAAGGGCAAAAGGATTGAAGGCAATGGTTTGCCTGCCCTGGGGCAATCAGTGAGTTCTTGTATGAATGTGGGTGGGGGGGAGGCAGGGGTGATGAAGCCTCTGGGAAGTAATGCTATTTGGGCTAATTTTAATAATATTGCAATACAGTATATTTTATGCTATTTGCAAAATGCTTCATGCGTATTTTATTCTCAACCTGATTGGTATAATCATTCCTAAAATACAGATGAAGTAATTGGAGTCCTCTGACTTTCCAAGTTAATCGAACTACTCTAAGTGGGAGAGGGTCTCAAACCGAGGTCTAGATCTTCAAACTCCAAATCCTATCTTCCCCCTACTTCAGCTCCTACTGGATCAGTTGTAGAATAGAGAGTTCAGGACTAAGCTAAAAAGTAGAGTTCAAAAAAAGAGATGATAGAGGTTGACAGAAAAGAAGTAACAGGGTTAGTAAAGGCCAGGATCAGAAACTGAGAATGACATTCATGGGAGGGCAGTATACAAGGACATGCCTCAGAGTAGGGTCAAAATGAGCAAGTAAACACTGGTTCTAGGCTCCCACCCTGTACATGTATATGTGTGTGGGGGGGGGGGGGCTGCATTCACACACATACATAAATGCTATTATTTAATTAACAGCCAATCTGAATGGAGTATAAGATATAGTTCATGCCCTCAGAGAAGATACTTAACTTGTTAGGAAAATAATCAAAACAATGATTAGAATGCACACCTGAGACGATCAGTGATCCAGGAGTTCAGCCTTGAGAGAGACTGGGGGTAGTGGTGGGAGAGGGATCACAGAAGCAAGGAAAGGTTCAGAGCAGAGCTGTAACCTCAGGTAGGACTTGAAGGAGGAACAGGTCCCGGGGAGGGAGGAACATATCAGATGAGAACACGGGAAAGTTCAGTCACAACAGCAGGGGAGGTTTGTTGGACATTGAGGTGTGAATGCAGTGAAGAGTAAGTGGATGACTGGGGAACAGAGGTAAACAGGGCAGGATAGTCAGGTTGTGAGAAGCCAGGCTGAAGAATGTAGCCTTCATTCCATAGGTATGTAGGGGAACTTTGAGAAGTGATCAAAGAGGAATTTTTAAAATATAACACAGAAAAACCTTTTGGGCCTTCAAAGTAGAGTTTTAGTCTGTGTATCTTGTTTTACTTAACCATTAAAATAGAAGCTGAGTATTTTACACTTTTTATTCTTACTGAATTAGATTAGGTTTCTCTCCTGATAAGAAGGGTAGTTAAAAATAACTTAGACCTTTGTTTTAAAAACAGATGCTGAGATTCTAAATGGCTGAAGGACAAGATAGGGGTACCCAACTCTCACTGACATCAGGGAGCACATTACGCTGTGGCTGGACTTCATGAAAGAGGGTAATGTCTCAAATGAGGAGCAAAGATCTGCTGATGACATTGTAATTTAGGGGAATTATTTAAATAGAAATGCTTCTACTCATCTCATATTAGGAATAATTAGTGGATTGAATGACTAATCACCAGATGTAGGCAAGTAGATGGCTAACATGTTATTTTTAGAATGGAAGCATATGGCTATATGAGAGTTGCTGAGACATATATTCATAAAGTCTATATTATGAGATGTAAGTAACCATTAAAGCATATTTAAATATCTGTATCTATATCTGAGTTGTGTAATATGTCCCTAATAATGTTACACTTCTCTTATTCTTTCCTTGTCTCTGTTTTGTCGACAAAACCTGTTCTACTGACTTATCTTAGCATTCTGGATCTCAAGCTGGTCATGACACGTCACTTTTTTTTTTTTTTTTTTTTTTTTTTTTTTTTTTGCTAAAAATCAAAAGCAGTGGTTTGGGCTAAAGGCCCTCATTTTTGTGTGTGTGTTACAATGTATAACTTGTAAATTGTTATAAACATTTAAAGAAAACATTTAGGTTCCAACCTACAAAAAAGCAAATATTTATTTGCAAGTGAGTCGTTTGAAACTTAGAACACGTTTTCCCATAGAAACAGCGAGGTAAATCATAGTTTTGTTCCTGGACTAATCCACAAATGTTTTTTGATTTATGATACTGTTCAAATAATGTGCATTTGCAATGAAAAAATACAGCTGAAAGCAATAATTTTGTAATACTTTATAATTTTAAAAACAAGAAGGAAAACCCCTTGGTATTGAGCGGGTAATTTTTCATGACTGCTGGTACTTAGAAGCGGGTTTTAGGGATGGAGAGTTGGATGGAAGCTGTGGAGCTCTAGATCGCACAGGGGAACTGGAGGGCGAGCAGGAAGCAGCGTCCGCCCAGCCATACTGGACCTGGCGCGACAGCGGAAAACGTGCCTCCTTATATCTACACAGATCAATATATCCTGCCCTATTTTGAATCAATCGGGATAAAGTAATAAAATCCCTACAACTCGGCAAACATCTATATATAAAACCTGGCATTGCCAATCTGCACACTCCTGTCAACCTTCACCAACCGGCCCTGCTGGGGCAGTGGGACTGACAGCCATGCGACGGCGGGATTCTCGGGCTGATTGGGAAACTACTGTTCCCTTCGCACAGCGATGAGGGGTTGTAAAACACACAAGCAGCTTGTCTTTATTAAAAGGTCGATACTGTATTTTGTTGACCATGGGTTGGTTTTTTTTGCGTTCATCTTTAATTTTTTTATTAAAAAAATATTGCAATAAGATTCTTTATTATTTTGATTTGTCTTGATTACTGGGTTTTGTGGGGTTTTTTAATGCTCCTTGCTGCCTCATCCCAATCCAGGCACTGGTGGGAAGCAGTGAGGAAGGAAGACCTATAAACAGTGCCCCCATACATTATACTTTTCTGCCTTCCTTTCTCCTTCTCGTCCTTGTCCCTCCCTCCCTTCCGTTTCTTTTTTATTTTTTAAATCTGCTTTTCTTACTTTGGGCCTCCAGCTCCAGCAACTTTCCCTGGCTGTTACTGAAGGCTCTCCCATGGCCGGGAGCCAACTGGCTCTTGGGGACTGGGAGCTGGGGAGGGCATAGTATTTCTGAGGGGCAGAGGCCTAGTCTATTTTGACAGGTTTTAAAATACTTGTTTTTGTTTTTTAATGTGGTTAAACCCTCTAAATTTCAGAGCCTTGAGGCCAAGTCCGGTTTGCCCATGCCTACTAACTGCTAGTCTTATGTACATGATAAATGCAGTTGAAGGGGAAAAAACTGATTATTTGGACAAGGAGAAGAAAAAAGATTTTTTAAATACGATTATGTAAATGTGAGGCAGAGATTGCCTGAGGTGGGATCACTTTGGCTGTGAGTGGCCGAGTCTAAAGAAAATTGGCAAGAGTCACGTGTGGTGGGAGAAAAGATTTGGGATTTGGGATGGTCATTCCTTTGAAAAAGAAGTTGAGAGGGAGGAAAAGTTGAGTTGGCCAGTTCTGCATCCTGGCCACTGAGTGGTGCTGTCGGTACAGGCTGGCTGCTTTCAGGAATGAGGGACAGAGGGGTTCAGGCATCCTGGGAAAGAGATAGGGGAGGGTCAGCCACAGAATTTGCCGGGATCAGAAAGGACCTATAAAGGTCAAGTTTTTGTAAGTTGTGCTTATTTGTATTTAAGTACCCACAATATATGCATATTTTAAAGCAATAGTAACTTGCAGGAGACATTTCAAACAGTTCTAAAACTCTACTGCTTTTAGTACTGTGGAGTGTACTACATGTCAGCATGGATGGGTTCCCAGGCTAGACCACTTTACTCTGACAGAGCAAGAAAGTTTAGGGCAATGTTAAGGAAGGTTATGGGAGCATCTTATAATGCATTCCACACAAATTAACAATGTCAAGTTGTACAAGGTACCATTATTCTTTAGTCACTACCTCTGTAGTGGACTAATTATTCTGACTCTGCATTGACTGTGAGGAGCTGCTAGAAAGAAATTGGGTGGAGTTGAAGACAGCAGATGGAGTGTGCTCATCTCACCTCTACTTTCAGACATGTATGTTTCCTATCGGAGAAGAAGTTCTTTCATGTGGGTTAGGACATCATCCTGAATACCAAGAAGCAAACTTTCCTTTCACACACAAGGGAACAGTATGCTAAGTTGATGGATCCACTGTGTGGGAGGAAAAGAGTGTTCATAGCACTTTTGAGTGTTCATGGTGTGGAGACATGGTTAAGAGCATAGACCCTAAGGTTAATACTGGTGGGGTTAAAAAATTTTTTTTTTTACATTTATTTTTGAGAGAGAGAGAGGGCACAAGTGGGGAGGGGCAGAGAGAAAAGGAGACAGAATCCGAAGCAGGCTCCAGGCTCTGAGCTGTCAACACAGAGCCCGATGTGGGGTCCGAACTCACAAGCCATGAGATCATGACCCGAGCCGAAGTCAGACACTTAACCGACTGAACCACCCAGGCGCCCCAATACTGGTGGGTTTAAATTCCAATTCTAACACCTATACTCTGCGAAACTTTGGACAATCCCCAGTTTTCTCAACTAAACTTTGGGAAATAATTATCTACATCACAGAATTCATGAGATAATGTATCCTAAATGTTTGGTGAGAAAGGATAAAAAAAAATGGTGCCTAAAGAAAGAAGGGAGGACCGGCACAGGCCTGGAGATTCTTTGGTATGATTGATTATCTCCCTATTTTCAAATTGTATCAAGGAGGAAAATGGTCAAATAGGTTAAAAGTATGGATTTTGGAGCTGCTCTGCCTTGGTTCAAATCCTGGTTCCACCACTTCTTGCTTGTGTGGCCATGGGCAAATTATTTAATAGTTCTGACCACAGAATTGTTATGAGTAAATACAGGTCAACTACCCATGTGTTTGCATTATTATTATTGTCACTTTTTCCCTACCTATAGCTGGAGGACTTGGATTAAACATGTGATAAGATGCCTTGCTATAGACCTGATTATGCTATATTTACAAATCTATTTTTTATAAAAACATTAAATTGCTGTTTTTAAAAAATCATACTGCTATATTGAAGGTGGAAAGTTAAATATAGAATCAGTGTCCCCATTTCAGTGGGCACCATACATCAGTTTAAGTCATTTCTGGGATTTTTTTTAATGCATTCAAACTCAAGAAATTAAAACAAATACACAATCATTCAAATGCAAAGAACAGAGAGAAAACATCTGGTCTGTAGAAGCAGATTTCCCAAGGATTCCTACAATTTTAAATAATTGGTCCTTTTTAGGTATGGTGTTCAGTATAGTTGCATTGTTTCACAAGCTAAGTCATTCTGTCACAAGAACACCTCACAATTAGATTTCCTTACCTGTCAGTGAAATGTCTTTTTTAAGTGTCATTGCTTTCCAGTAGTTTTAGAATGTGGTTCTACACATATGGAATCACTCAGCATTCTTGAGTGTTCCATCTGTACTTAACAGTTTTGATTCACAACAGATAAACTGCTCTTTCAGAAGCCAATGCCACGATTTGGAGAGAGCCTCAATGAGAGGCAGGAATCTAATATCAGAGCCAGTAGCACAGAATTTAAGCTAGAAAACTGGTAATTGGGGCATTTGGCAATTCGAGCAGAAATTTCCAGGGCTCCAGAAATTGTCTTCTAAATCAATAAGAACTTGTACGATTTGGAAATGTGGTCATTGTGCTCCACATACTTTCTCAATTACTCATCAGTTTTGAACGTTATTCTTTCTTGAAGGCAGTGAAAAAAGATGACACTGGAATTTATGCCATCAACTTCATTGTAGAAACTAAGTACAAGTAAACAAATAGCACACCGAATATGCAATAGTAATATGCTGTAAATAAAGACCATAGCTACATTTAAAGGAACAAAGGAGACTCAGATCCCATATGCTTGCAGTTCTGCTTATTGTCAGAAGACAGCACTCTCAGCATGTAAAAGTCTCAAGTTAAACTACTCCAGGAAGAAGGAAGACATGTGATTTAAGAATCCTACATTATAGCTTTTATTTGGACCAAAGATGATGTCATGTTCCTCCTGATTCATGAACTAGAGTCACTAACCTATTACTGGTTCATCCTGAGTATAATAACTAATTTAAATTTAGGCCAAAAAATTAACGAGAAATGCAACCAAACTGAGATTTTTGTGCTCTTTGTACAAATACTGTTATCAGAGGGAAGTGGATGGGAGATAGGATAGATGGGTGATAGGTATTAGGAGGCACTTGTGATGAGCACTGGGCGTTGTATGTAAGTGATGAGTCACAGAATGCTACTTCTTTTGTTTGTTTTTTGTTTTTTGTTTTTTGTTTTTTTAATGCTACTTCTGAGACCAATATTGCACTGTATGTTAATTAACTAAAATTTAAATAAGAACAAAACAAAACAAAAATACTATTATCAGTGTACCATCATGAAATAAAATTTGGGAAATTTGGTAGTTTGGGGAGCTTAAAATTTTTTTACTACTGCTAGTTGAGTAACCTTGAGAAAGCTCCTTAAACTCTTTAAGACTGTTCCTTCATGATCAAGTGGGGATAATAGTGGTATCTACTCATTGTCATGAAGTTGGAAGGATCAGCTTGGAGTCTGGCACAGAACAAGCACTGATGTGGTTGCTGTTGCTACTATTATTATTATTATTTCTGTATTTTTATCTAAAGCCTCTTCTGCTTTGTTGACATTAGGAAGGAATATAAGCAAATAAGTAACCAAAATGTATAGATTTCATGTGAATATGCTTTTTAAAATAGTCTTCTTTTTCTACTTTCTTTTTAGAAAATTCTTAAGCACACACACAAAAATGAAGTTCCATATATCCATCACTTAGCTTAAACAACTATCAATGTTTTACCAAATTTTTTTATCTCCATCATTATTTTTCTGGAATATTTTAGAGCAAGGAAATTATGTCATTCTACCCATAAAGTAGAATCCCTTAATGAGTAGGCCTCCCTTAATGTAGGATTGTTTTAAAACATATTCACTATGCAAAATTAAAAATAAGTTCTTAAGATTATCTGATGCCATATTTAAATTTCCATATTTATTTCAGAAATGCTGTTCTACAGTGGTTACCAGGGGCTGGGGGTGGAGGCAATGGGGAAATGTCTGTCAAACGCTGCAAAGTTTTAGGGGTGCCTGGGTGGCTCAGGCAGTTAAGTGTCCGACTCTGTTTCAGCTCAGGTCATGATCTCATGGTTCATGGGATGGGGCCCCATGTAGGGCTCTGGGCTGGCAGATTGGAGCCTGATTGGGATTCTCTCTCTCCCTCTCTTTGTGCCCTCTCCCCCACCTGTGCTCTCTCTCTCAAAAATAAATAAATAAACATTAAAAAAACACAAAGGCTGCAAAGTTTCAGATATGCAGGATAAATAAGTTCGGGAGATCTAATGTATAGCAGGGTGATTACAGTTGACAATGCTGTACTGTGTACTTGAAATTTGCTAGGAGAATAGTTTCGTTTGTTTGTTTGTTTGTTTGTTTGTTTTTTCCAGAGAGATTTTAATTGTTCTTACCAAAAAAAGAAAAAAAAGTTAACTATGTGAGGTGAGAGAGATGTTAATTAGCTCATTGTAAATATTTCACAATGTATACATATATCAAAATGTCATCTTGTACACCTTAAATATATGCAATTTTTACCTGTCAAGTATACCTCAATAAAGCTGGGAAAAAAAGAAATGTCATTTTACAATTTATTTGTTCAAATCAGGATCCAAACAAGGTCTACATATCATGTTTGTTGTGTCTTTCAAAACTTTATAATTCACTTTTTTTTTATGCCATTAATTGCTAGAGAATCAAGTTATTTGTCCTTTCTGATTTGGCTGTTTGCTTCATTGTGGTGTTAACTTCTCTGTCCTCTATATTTCTTGTAACTTGTTTTTAGATCTTAGACAATTGATTAGATTCCAAATCTTTTCTTTTTTTTTTTTTTTTTTCAAGTTTATTTATTTTGAGAGACAGAGCTCAAGAAGGGGAGGAGCAGAGAGACAGGGAGAGAGAGAATCACAAGCAAGCTTTACATTGTCAGCCACAGCCTGATTCAGGGCTCAAACTCATGAACCGTGAGATCATGACCTGAACCGAAGTCGGATGCTTAACTGACTGAGCTACCCAGGTGCCTCTAAATTTTTTTTCTTTAGCCAAAAATATATCACAGGTGATGCTGTATACTTCCTGGCTCATAGTGGCTGGGTATCCCAAATTTCCCTAAGATGGGTCAGTAGACTCAGATGTTGTAAGCCTGACCCTTCATTGCAAAGTTCCTTATCAATCTTTTACCTAATGGTTTTAGCCTTCATTGATGATTGTTGCTTAGCTCTATGATTGTATAATAGGGAATTTTCTACTTCTAACATTTCTTTTTCATTAGCTGGAATTCGTATATAAGGAAGAATTTCCCCCTCATTAATTACTGATAACACTGGGAAAACAATTTCTATATAAAAGACAAAATAAACTTGATCCCCCCCCTTATTTATCAATATTCAGTCATGAATTGGTGCACTAGAAACCTCTAAGTGACAATTTTTTTTAGATAAATGTATGGATTTTATGTATTTCATGTGTTTCAATCCATTGCAGTCATTGTTCTTTTTGATACTCACATTGTCCCATCTTAAGCCAAATGGGAGTCCCTTCAAGTTGGCTACTACATCCTTTTAAGATGACTTCCATTGACATAAGATGAGCCTGGGACATCTTTCTTTTTTAAAAAGTTTTTATTTAAATTCCAGTTAGTTAACATGCAGTGTAATGTTAGTTTCAGGTGTACAATATAGTGGTTCAACACTTCCATACATCACCCAGTGCTCATCACAAGTGCACTTCTTAATCCCCATCACCCATTTAACTCAAGCCCCCATCCACCTCCCTTCTGCTAACAATTAGTTCTGGGACATCTTTCTTGATAACTTCTTAGCTTTCATGTTCTTGGTAGTCAGCCACCATTTCTCCATGGATGTTTGATTCTTTTTAATGGAAAATGGTATTTAGAGACCACAAACGGAGTACTAGGGTTGTTCATTACTATTGAGTCAACATTGTTTCTAGCTCTTTTGGCTGACAGAATTTTGTTTTTAAAGAAACAAAATTTATAAGTTCATATGGATATTTCCAAATAAAATTTAAGATAACGTGATTTGGGGGCACCTGGCTGGCTCATTCAGTAGAGCATGTGACTCTTGATCTCAGGGTTATGAGTTTGAGCCCCATATTGAGTGTAGAGATTGCTTAAAAAGGTAAAGTAACATGATTTTTATTTGGTTTGTTTGATTTGATATTTATGTCTATTTTTTCTTATGCTGAAAAGTTTAGTTCTGATGACATTGTCATAATTATGTATTTGTTTAATCCTAAAATACACCAATAACAGTTTCAAATAATAGCAATATTGCTAATGTTAGTAAAATTACTGACTACAATGTATTTCTCCTCATGTCTTTGCCACACAAAAACACAAAAGCATTTTGTTTTTTCCACCTAACAATGTATTTTGATGATCATAGCCTATCATTACATGGAGGTCTCTCCTTTTTATAGCTGCATATTGCTCCATTGTATGAATGTTTATTTTTAATGTTTCTGACAAACTTCACATTATTCCTCCTCTTACTGTCTGTTGAATACTTGTGATAATCTACATATGCTAGAAAGGTTATAATTAAACCATAATTCCTAATAATTGGGCTAAATTTAGACAGAATGCAAATATTGGAAAAAGTGTAAATTTTCAGCTAAACATAGTAGAGTAGTTTGAATACCCAATGACTGAGAAAGGAAAAAGGGCTCCAAAAACATAGGGAGGGAGAATCTAGCCTGAAATTGTCTATAACCTATGATTTTACTGCTTGTTAAAAAATGGCTACTATTTGTCTTAATACAGATTCCCTGAAAACAGCCTGAAGCAAAAGCTTACATGCTAACACTTAATAATTTTGAGGAGGAGAAGTCATGTGCAATCCCCGGGAAATAGAAGGGAGGAGAAGGAGAATCAAAGAAGAGAAGGAGGGAAAGCAAGCAGGTGCAGGGAGTATGTTTCTGAGCTGGCCTCACCTCCTTAACAGACATTGTGGGTATCATAATGGCAGTGCACTCCGCGGGACTTCCTCATGTCTCGATTGTGTCACCTGACCCTGACAGGCTATGGCCAGGCATGGGAGTCTCTCTTGTCAGTCAGCTTCATGTGTGGGGGCTCTTTGGTCTGTGACAGGAGGAGGTAGAAGTAACAGTGGCCATGCTTTGAGACAACATAGTGGGCTTCTCAAGCCATGAAACTGACCAGGCTGCTGAGGTAGGTCGGGCGAACCTGGAGTGGTGTGAGCACTGGGTCCAATTCACAGTTCAAAATGAAGTCATCTAAATCTTCTGTCCTTACTCAGAAATATTTGATAATAAAAATTGTTTTGGACATAGATCTAGCAAACATCTTTTTTTTTTTAATTTTTTAATGTTTATTTATTTTTGACAGAGAGAGAGAGAGAGAAAGAAAGACAGCATGAGTGGGGGATGGGCAGAGAAGGAGGGAGACACAGAATGTGAAGCAGGCTCCAGGCTCTGAGCTGTCAGCACAGAGCCCGACATGGGGCTCGAACCCACAGACCGTGAGATCATGACCTGAGCCGAAGTCGGACACTCAACCGACTGAGCCACCCAGGTTCCCCAAACATCTTTTTTTTTTTAATGTTTATTTATTTTTGAGGGGGGGAAGGCACGGAGAAAGAGAGGATCTAAAGCAGGCTCTGCACTGACAGCAGCAAGCCTGATGTGGGGCTCGAACCCACAAACCTTGAGATAAAGACCTGGGCCAAAGCCGGACGCTTAACCAACTGAGCCACTCAGATGCCCCTAGAGCTAGAATTAAGAAGTCATTTAATATTTTTCCTTGACTTTATTTATTTATTTATATTTTCAATATGGAACGTTTCAGGAATTTGTGTGTCATCCTTGCACAGGGGCTGTGCTGATCTTCTCAGTATTGTTCTGATTTTAGTATATGTGCTTCCAAACTGAGCACTTCCTTGACTTTAAAGAAGACTGTAAATAATTTTTGAAAATTCTGAAGGGTATTTCACAGTTTCCCTGAGTAGCCCATCTAGTATTTAAACATAGCATTTTAAACCTTAAAAATATCAGGCTATTCTATTTAAGCAATTTGTGACTTAGGTGAATAACCCCCTACCTAATAAAAAATGCTAGCCATTCAAAAAAATCTAAAACTTATGATAATTAGAGGGTGATAAGGAAAAACTGTCTCATGCATGGTCTGGGTTTTGTATGATAAAATTCACAATCTCCTTTTAGGCAGAAATCAGCATTTCTCATAAAAGGTATTATAATCAAATTATGATAAATTCTTTTTTTTTAATAAATTTATTTTCATTCTTTTTTTTAATTTTTTTAACGTTTATTTATTTTTGAGACAGAGAGAGACACAGACAGCATGAACGGGGGAGGGGCAGAGAGAGAGGGAGACACAGAATCGGAAGCAGGCTCCAGGCTCTGAGCCATCAGCCCAGAGCCCAACGCGGGGCTCGAACTCACGGACTGTGAGATCGTGACCTGAGCTGAAGTCGGACGCTTAACCGACTGAGCCACCCAGGCACCCCCAAATTATGATAAATTCTAACAGAATTAAGTATTCTGAGAAATTAACTTCTTTCACTTTCTGTTGATTGTTGGTCAAAGGTTTATTTGGTCTTTAACCAAATAAAAATTTTTGAGGTATTAGTTTAACTGGTCATTTTTTTTTTTTTTACTAAATGTCTCTAATTTGAGTGAGTCTTTAAACTGGCCTATTTTACATCTCTTCTCTTATGGAAATTTTGAAATAAAACTTCACATTTCATAATTCATAATGAAATGTTCATATTCAATTAAACATGTTCATAATGTTCATAATTAAATTCTCTGAAACTTTCTTTTAACTGTTGAGGTTCAGGTATAAAATATATATAAATATTGCTGTGGTAATAGACATGACTCATTTTTCACCCCTTAATGATACTGATTGTACGTGTGTGTGCGTGTGTGTGTGTGTGTGTGTGTGTATCCTACATTCTGTCTCATTCTGATTAGTACATTATAGTGGCAATAACATTAGGAGTCTATGAGAGAAAAAGTTCTGTTCAAACACTACAAAGTTAACTCAAGCTATTTCCTTGACATGTCATGCTATTAATATGGTAAACATTAATTACATTTATGTGGCAGGAAGGGGTAGGGGAAGGAGTGGGAAGAAGAGAGAAAGAGAAGGAGATATTTTATACAAACTCCTCTCTCCCCACCATTGGATAATATCACTATCTGTATAGTAAAAACAACACAGGTGCTTACTAGATCATTTTTGAATCAGTGAATGGATGACTACTGCTCTGGAGCTATTAAATATTATATACTGTTGCTTGGAGGCAAAGAGACAGAGAACTATTTTCTTGTTCTATGATTCTGTGGTTTCTTTCACTACTAAAAGCTGGCTAGGTTGCAAATTTATTTTAAAGTCTGAGAAGCAAAACGCTTTCAGATGAAAGGCAGGGAGAAAATACTCCTCAACATGTCCACTTTAGCACCAGGGAAGCCTAATCAATATCATTATCATTTACATGGATAAGCAATGTAAATTCATAAAAGCTATGTATACTAACAGCACTAACTTATGCCTGGAATAAGAACTTTGTGCCAAGATTGATTCTATGCAATATTAGATGTCCTGTTTTCGGTTGTGCACGTAAGAATGCAGGCGGCCACCTTTTCGATGTAGTTTCTTGCACTGATAAGGAAAACTGCTGAAGTCATGAGGCTGCTCCGCTCAGAGCCCTCATGTGAGTCATATGAAAGCTCCAGCATTGCTGACCTCTGGCAAAAAGGGAGCGAACGAGGACAGGAGAAGCAGAGGGGAAGAGGTTCAAGTGCGGGTTTTCTCCTTGAACCTAGAAGATTATGGGTCAAGAGCTGTGTACAAAGACTCTCCAGCCTGGATGCAGCTGCCATCGCTGTTGGGAGGGAGGCGATGCACACAGCTGTCAGAGGACTGCGCCTGTGCCGGCGGAGGCTGCGATCGAGGTATTTGTAACCCGGGAGGAGCATCTTCCTCTGTTGATAAACTAGGGAGCTCAGAGACTCCCTTTCTGGAGCAGGGTCTGATTTCTCTGCGGTGGGTCAAAAACAATAAAAAGAAAATTCTATTAAAGTCACTGAGAATTTATGGCTGTTGCTATCAGGTTTGGGGATGTTCTTGTAAAGCAAAAGGGAAAAATAATCCTATGCTTTGGGCTACACGAAATTCAGTGACTTGAAGTTGAGAAAGTAGTTATTCTCTTGGAATATCTGAAGTACTAAGTTACACAGCTGAGCCCCAGAAAGCAAGCTGCAGTATTGGTATGCTATGGATTCAAAATCACAATGATTAGCTTGTGATTATTAGCAATGACATACTAGAAAATTATTCCCCAAAAGAGATAAATTAAAAGAACATGAAAAGACTGAACCAAACAGAAAAATTGGAAACCATCCATCAGAGAGATTTAGGTTAACCTAAGTGTTAAAGAAATATTTTTAAGTGAAGAAACAATGTAGAGTTTTAGCAGGTGATATCATTATGGTCTTTTTTAAGGATCTGACTTTCGGGAAAGGATTTGCTTTTTGGGGTGTAGGAGGCTTAGAAAACATCTGAAGAGTAACAATCAGATAAGTGGAGAAAAAATGCTTTATGCCAGCCACTGAGTCTTGACTTTGCATACATTTTATTCCTGTACTGTCTTTTTTCTCTAGCTAACAGACCTAAAAGAAGCATCATGTTCCATGACTTCATTTCACCCCAGGGGACTTCAGGCGGTCCGTGCCCGGAAGTACAAGAGTAAAAGGCCACGGAGTAACAGTGATTCTTTTCAGAAAGAGGATCTGAGGCAGGGTTTTCAGTGGGTGAGTGAACAGCTTATGTGGAAGTAGAATGATTTAATACATGCTTGTCTAGGAGGCTGGCCTTTACTTCTAGGGCAGGTACTGAGAGGGCCCCAAGTATACTTGGGCAATGCTAATTTCTCCGGGAAAAATGTCAACCCTAAAATATGTGTTCTTTCTTTCCTTCCCACCTCTCTCCCCTCCCCATTCCCCTTAAGCAGAGGAAGAACCTCCCTTTTGGGGCAGCCTCATCTTACTTGAACTTGGAGAAACTGGGTGAAGGTTCTTATGCCACAGTTTACAAGGGGATTAGCAGGTGAGTAACTCATAGCTGGGAGAGACTCTAGAGATGAGGATCCCACCCCTCTGATTTGAAATTATAGAGCCAGGTAACACATGACAGAAGTTCAGGACCAGTGTAAGACACCATAGTCAACAGGGAGAGACATGATGATTTAAATAGTCTGGCAAGGAAAACAAACTTCTCTTGCCCTAATTAAAATCAGTTCACTAAGACGTTTATCAACTTTTCTCTCTTTTATTCAATTTAAAGTAGAATTTTTCTACTGCTGACCCAAAGAACAATTACTGCTCTTCGCAAGTGCAGCTGGTAAGGTGTCTCTAAAGGGTTTTCCACGTCTCTCCCTAAAATACGAAGACAGAGTTTGCAACGTTGAATTTGTTCCTTCATTCTTCCTCTTACCTTCATAGAAGAAGCTGCACTTGGTTTCTACAAAGCATGATACATGCAAAAAATTATTAGTATTTGGGTTTGTATACTTGTAAAATATATAAAATGGTTGGAGAAAAAAAAATAATGCTAATCCAGAAGCCAAGTGCCCATTTTGGCTAATGAAGTTTATTGAACATATGTGAAAGATCCATGAACTTCATTGGTTTTTAGCCAAGACAAGAAAGTCAGAAGGTCTGCTTTCTTTAATTTATGTTCCAATGGAGAAAATAATAGCTCAATAGTGGTTAAATGTTAATTTTAAAAATGTAATATAAATATTGTAAGACTAGTTATTTATCCTAGTAATCACATTATTAGTTTTTAATGTTAAAACAGAATTTTAGGCAAAAATCATTTTATATACATTATTTAATACAATTCCACAGACTATCTTAGGAACTAAGAATATAAAATGTTTCCTTCAAGGGAGTCAACTGAGTAATAGTTTCAAAAATACATCAGAGGGGCACCTAATTGGCTCAGTTGGTTAAACGTCCAACTCTTGATTTCAGCTCAGGTCATGATCTTGCAGTTTGTGAGATCGAACCCTGCATTGGGCTCTGAGCTGACAGCATGGAGCCTGCTTGGGATTCTCTCTCTTCCTCTCTCTACCTCTCCCTGGCTCACTCTCTCTCTGTCTCAAAATAAATAAACTTAAAAAAATACATTAGAAATACTCGTTTAAGTGCATAGAGATATACATACAAGTACATTCATTGCAGCAAGATTTATAATAGAAAAAGTAAAAAAAAATCAGAGTAAAAACCTGGTCACAAATGTCCATTCATGGAGTACTAGCTAAATAATCACCATGCAGTGAAGTGGTGTGCAGTCATCTAAAGTATGAAGGAGATGTACCAATACAAGGAGATGTCCGATATTTTAAAAAACAAAAGCAAGTTACAGAACAATATGTATCCTATATTCTCATTTAGAAAAAAAGTACTCAGGTGTACTATGCGTGTATAAATTTATGTGTGCATCGAGGAGTCTGGAAAAATGCATAAGAGATTGTGAAATGTAGTTACTTCTAGTGGCTAAAACTGTGGTGGGCAAAGAAGATTACTCAGACTTTTCACTTTATTCCTTACCGCAAAGACATTACATTTATAATTTTAAAATAAGTAAAAAAATATCACAGAGATGGATGCCAAATAAATTCAACACCAATTACTACTTTTTAAAACTCTGAACAAGATAGGAATAGCATGATAACTCCTCATCATGATGTAGAGTATTTCAAATCAACAATCCACATACCTTCTTTCTTAAATACTAGAGACACCTCCATTGATTTAGAGATAGGACAAGAATTCTCATTATCCTTCACTGTTAAAGATTATAGCAAATATTCTAGCCAATGCAATGACCAAAGAAAACCCCTATCATTTTTGTGGACTACAGAATTGTCTACCTAAAAAACCCAAGGCAATAATCTAAGGAACCAGTAGCAGCAGTATGACAGAATAAGGTGATCAGTTACAAAATCAAAATACACTTACCAAAAGTTGTCTTGTGTATTAACAATAACCAGTTACTAGAAAGTTCAGTAAGGGAAGTTACTCTCACAACATCAACAACAAAAATCATTACTGTCAAAAAATGGGCGAGGGTAACTGAGGGACATAAAGACTTGAGAAAGAGTCAGACAGGCACTCATTCATTCTACTAATATTTATTAAGCACCTACTGTGTGCCAGACACTCTTTTAGACAATAAAGATTCATTGGAGAACAAAGGTGACAAAATTCTCTGCTCGTATGGAGTGTACATACTAGTCACGGTAAGATAGGCAATAAACAAATTAATGAAAGACTGAGTTTATCGAAGAGTGAAAAGTGCTTTGGAAAAGAATAAAACAGTGGAGAGGGATGGGGAGCCCCAGAGTAGGGTGGTGGATGACTATTCTAAATAGAGAGATGAGAAGGGAACACTTGAACACAGACTCTGACAAAGGTGAGGCAGGAGCCATGTGCATGTATAGTGGAAGACAGCCTCACGCAGAGGGAACAGCAAGCAACAAATCCCTGAGGCAGGAGTAGGCCAGGCATTGGAGGGGAGAGTGGAAAGACACGTGGACAGGGAAGAGCTGCAGTTGCAGTAGATCGGGTGTATAAGGTATTATGGATTATTCCAGAGATTATTGAAGTACAGAATGTTTGAATTAGAAAATCTAATAGTGCAAAGATGTCAGTGATTCTTTAATTTCAAGTTTTAATATATGTTATTTTTTAAAGTTTATTTATTTATTTTGAGGAACAGAGAGAGAGAGTGCACACAAGCACAAGAAGCAGGGGAGGGGCAGAGGAAGGGAGGGAGAGAAAATTCCAAGCAGGCTCCATACTGTCAGCATAGAGCCCAAGGCAGGGGCTCCCCCATGAACCTGAGCCAGCTAGAACCTGGCTCTATCTCATGACCTGAGCCAAAATCAAGAGACAGATGCTCAACCAACTGATCCACCCAGGCACCCATCAAGTTTTAATATATTCTAAATATGTTCAAAACCCACAATAATTAAAATAGTATAGTACAAGAAAAGGCAGATCAAAGAAATATGATTTTTTTAAGTCCAGAATAGTCACAAACCTAAGTATTAGTAAGGCCTAATATATAATCATGGTATATACGTCAAATCACTATCAAATCAGTGGGGAATAGAAGACAGTCCAATAAACGAAGCTGGGATGATAGCAACTTGGAATAAAGTAAATATATAATATGAATTCCTAGTAGATTAAAGAGCTAAATGAAAAAGAAGAGATAAGAGCTGGAAGAATAGGTAGAGGAATTCTGTGTAACCTTTGGGCTAGAAAGGTCTGTCTCTTCAAAACACTGAAGTCAGAACCCTTAAGTGTCCATGGTGCCCCATCTACCCATGTATGTTCTAGGGAGCCCTCGTTCTGAGAGACCTTAGGATATTTCATTGAAAGTTACTATTGCCAAATTGTTGCAGGGAACCTTAAAACAAAGTAAAAAATGTGATTCCTTATTATAGATGCTCTTAGCATCTTTAAAATGTTAATGTATACCATGACTATCTAAGAAAGATTAAGAAAATTGAAAAAAAAACTTTTGTAATGTTTATTCATCTTTGAGAGAGAGAGAGTAGTGGAGGGGCAGAAAGAGAGAGAAACACAGAATCTGAAATAGGCTCCAGGCTCTGAGCTGTCAGCACAGAGCCCAATGCAGAGCTCTAACTCACAAAACGTGAGATCATGACCTGATGCTTAACTGACAGAGCCACCCAAGTGCCCCAAGAAAAATTTTAAAGTGTAAAGCATTTTCTAAACATATTTGACCAAAATACTGTTTTGGGGGGTGGAGAGAATTTCACAGAGGTATGCTCTGAGTAAAAAAAAACATTTTGGAAAATATTGAACTTCATAAAAATTTTAAAGTTCAAATTTGAAAAATATGTTCAAATAGACAAAAGAAATTGGTGAAAAGTATATGCAAAAATATTTCAATTAAAAAGATATGCAAAATATTTCAATATCCAATGCAAATTAGCAAATCACAAAAGAACAGAAAAGACCAATAAACTTAAGAAAATTCAGGTCCACAAGTAGTTAAAGAAATAGAAATCAAAATATGATAATCCTTTTTAGGCAAATTAAATAGGCAAAAATAAATGAAGATAAAAGTATGACACCAAAAAACAAACCCCACATTTATGAAGGTATGTCAAAGGGACACAGGAACCAACTGAAAGAGCTCCCAAAGGACAAATCTGGAATATTTGAGCAACAAAATAAACTAATATTGGATTATAACCCAAAGTGTAAAATAAATATCTATGAGTCTACACTGATATAAATAAATGGCTCAATAAATTAATAAATGGGAGAGAAGAGACAATTTTCCTGTGCAGAAGAATTCCAAATAATTTATGTAAATAACCCACCCTCAAGGAGTTGAAGCATAAATCCCCACTCCTTAAGTGTGACCTACTCATAGTGACATTCTTCCAAAAGTACACTGTGGAAAGGGAGTTGGGGGGGGGAAGAACTACAGTGAAGAAACCTGACAGATACTATCTCAGCCTGGTGATTAAGACCAATATAAAGTCATAAATTCTGACAATAGTATGTATCCTTAATATGATGGGATGAAAATGGCACTTTACCTTCTCAAAATCCATATCCCCCGTCTAATCATCAAAAAAAAAAAAAATCAGAAATACTGCAATTGAGAGGTATGCTACAAAATTTTTCACCAGTACTCCTCAAAACTGTCATGGTCATCAACAAGTCTAGGAATCTATCACAGCCAAGAGGAGCCTAACGAGACATGACAACTATATATAATGCGGTATGCTAACAGAGAAAGGACATTAGGTAAAACTAAGGAAATCCTGGGGGCGCCTGTGTAGCTCAGTCGACTGAGCGTCCAATTCAGCTCAGGTGATTGTCACACGGTTTGGGAGGTGGAGCCCCGTGTAGGCTGTGCACTGACAGCCCAGAGCCTGCTTGGGATTCTCTCTCCCCCTCTCTCTGCCCTTCCTCCCACCCAAAATAAATAAATAAACTTAAAAAAAAAAACAACTAAAGAAATCCTGATAATCATACTGCAATATGTAAATGTATCAGACATTGTACAGATTTAACCTACAAATTCTGTACATTGATTATGTCTCAAGTTCAAAAAGACTAAGATAGATAAATTTATTGATTTCATAAATTTTTACATATCTACCATATCTACTTTAAAAAAGATAAAAAGAATGCATTTTGAAATCAAGTTGGAAAACCATAATAAACTTGTAAATGTTATTTTTTAAAAAGGCAATATGTAACAGCAAGTAAATTTTTAAAACTTAAAAATCATCAGGGTGCCTGGGTGACTCAATTGGTTAAGCGTCTCACTCTTGATTCCAGCTCAGGTCATGATCCAAGGGTCCTGGGATTAAGCCCTCATGGGGTTCTGCATTGAGCATGGAGCCTGCTTAAGGTTCTCTTTCTCTCCCTCTGTGCCTCTCCCTGCTCACGCTGTATCTCCTCTCTCACTCTCTCTCTGAAAAATTAAAATAAAATAAACTTAAAAATCATCTATGAGGTACCTGGGTGGCTCAGTCAATTAAAAAGCAGACTCTTGATTTCGGCTCAGGTCATGATCTCACAGTAACCATAAGCGTTAGTTAATAAACTATAAGCGTTAGTTAATAATAGTGTATCAATATTGGTTCATTAATTACAACAAATGTATCATACTAATATATTCACAGTGGAAGAAACTGGATGTGGGGTATGTGAGAACTCTCTGTACTATCTTCTCAATTTTTCTGTAAATCTAAATCTGTTCTAAAAAATGAAAAAACAAAACAAAATAAAAACTCTGCCCAGTGTTGGCAAGAAAGTGCTGGGATGGCCATTCTCATGACCAGTGAGTGGTGTAATTACTCTGTGGCATAATTTGGGAACATGCATTCAAAACAATAAAAACTTGTGCACAGCATACTCTGACTTAGCAATTCCAACTCAACCCTAAGAAAAGAATAGGGGCTGTGTGAAAAGACTGATACAGACGTGATCATGACTGTATTTTTATAATAGTCAAAAGAAACATTTTAAAAGCATTTGGAACCGGCCAAACATAAACACACTGTAGTGTATTTATATGATAAAATATTATATCATTATTAAATATTTAATTAAATATCATCCTATACTGTAAAGAATGAATAAAAGAAAAATGGCAGAAAAGCAAGTTACTGATAACATGACATGAATCCTGCTGTATTGAAAATCGCGTATTTATACATGTATTAAAATCTCAGTTCTCCGGCACCTCACTTACATCCGTGAACAAAACATTGAATAAGGGGAGAGCAAGAGGAGGTTAGAGAAAGAGGTAATGGTGGGCCTGGGCAGGTCAGGTGGCACCTAGAAGGTAGTTGTAAGAATTTGGCTTTTATTCAGATTGAAATGTGACCAGGGCACCTGGGTGGCTCAGTCAGTTAAGCATCCAACTTTTGATCTTGGCTCAGGTCATGATCTCACAGTTTGTGGGTTCCAGCGCCCCCCCTCCCCCTCCCCTCATCGGGCTCTGTGCTGATGGTGCAGAGCCTGCTTGGGATTCTGTCTCTCCTTCCCTCTGCCCCTCCCCTGCTTGCGTGCGCACACAGACACACACAGACACACACACACACACTCTCTCTCTCTCTCTCTCTCTCTCTCTCTCTATCAAAGTAAATAAATACATAAGAAAAAAATTTTAACAGATTGAAATGTGACAATAATGGTAGGTTTTGAGCAGAGAAGTGATTTATTCTGAAATTCCCTTAAAAAGGATCCCCTGGGCTGCTCTATTGAGACAGTAGGGGTACAAATGTACAAGTAGGGAAACTGTTTGGTGGCCACTACAATAATTCAGATGAAAAATAAGGATGGTCCAAATAAGTGCAGAAAAGGAAATGAAAGGAACAATATACATCAAAGTATTATGAGGATGGGTTTAGTGCCTTTCTGTGTTCTCCAAAGTTTCTATAATGAGTAAAGAGGGAAAAAAAAAATTTGGTATACATACATATGACTTTTAAAACTGCATATTTTTAGAAAATTGTGGATTCATATGCTGGAATATATTTGGAAGGAAAAGCTACTTTCATTAAACTATCCTTAGTATAAACTGCTGCTATGAACCATCTCAATAAATGTGTGTCCTCCCCATCCCTCTCCCCACCCCCAACTCTTCCAGGATAAATGGACAACTAGTGGCTCTAAAAGTCATTAGCATGAATGAAGAGGAAGGAGTCCCATTTACAGCTATTCGGGAAGGTAAGATCCAAGAGATCTATCTTACAGGTCCTTGATTTGGTAAGAAAAAAAAAATCCATTGAATCTATCCATTCAGCATCTAGCTTTTGATATTTCTAGAAGTAATATTATAATCACAACTGGAGAATAGTATGGAAGTTCCTCAAAAAATTAAAAATAGAACTATCCTATGACCCAGAAATTACACTACTAGGTACTTATCCAAAGGATACAAAAATGTTGATTTGAAGGGGCACAGGCACCCCAAAGTTTATAGCAGTGCCATCCACAATAACCAAATTATGGAAAGAGTCCAAATGTCCATCAACGGATGAGTGGATAAAGAGGATGTGGTAGGTATGTGTGTAGATATATACACACACAATGGAATGTGTGTAGATATAGATATAGATATAGATATAGATATAGATCTACACACAATGGAATATTACTCAACATTCAAAAAGAATGCAATCTTGCCATTTGCAACAACATGGTTGGAGCTAGAGTATATTATGCTAGGTGAAGTAAGTCAGTCAGAGAAAGATAAATATCATGATTTCACTCAAATGTGAAATTTAAGAAACACAACAGATGAGCATAGGGGAAGAGAAGGAAAAATAAGTTAAAAAGAGAGGGAGGCAAACCATGAGAGACTCTTAAATACAGAAAAAAAAACCTGAGGATTGTTGGAGGGGCACTGGGGGGGGATGGGCTAAGTGGGTGATGGGCATTAAGGAGGGCACTTGTTGGGATGAGCACTTATATAAGTGATGAATCACTGGATTCTACTCCTGAAACCAGTACTACGCTGTATGTTAACTAGCTTGAATTTAAATTAAAAAATAATAATAATTGCAACCGTATTGTTCATTATAGTTTTTGGAGCATATTTATACTATCATTTTATGATTTATTCTTTTTTTAATGTTTTTATTTATTTTTGAGACAGAGAGAGACAGAGCATGAGCAGGGGAGGGGCAGAGAGAGAGGGAGACACAGACTCCGAAGCAGGCTTCAGGCTCTGAGCTGTCAGCACTGATCCTGACGTGGGGCTCAAAGCCATAAAGCACGAGATCATGACATGAGCTCAGATTGGACTCTTAACTGATCGAGCTACCCAGGCGCCCCTACATGAGCCATTTGAAATCTAATGATGATAGGATTGCTATCAATTTCAGAAAAAAAAAAAAAAAAAGATGACGATGAAGAAGAAGAAGAAGAAAGAAGAAGAAGAAGAAGAAGAAGAAGAAGAAGAAGAAGAAAAAGAAAAGAAATGTCTCTTCTCTTTTACTTTCTCCCGTTAACTATTTTCCCTTCTTTATGAAACACATACTTATATGCCCACCATATTGCTGGGCATTATGAAGGATGAGAAGAAAAAGCCCTGATTTTTGCTCTCTGTCATTTTCAGTCTTAACAGAGCAGATGAATCAGGTTACAAGTGTTATAATGGAGGTTAAAAAGAGACATAAACTAATATGAGAACCAGTTAGTCTCAGTGTGGCTAATGGAGTCAGTAGATTTTGAACTGAGCTTGGAAGGATGGGTTATGCAAACAGGCATGGAAAAAGCAATTTACAAAATGAGTTTATAACTGAATTTGATGCCATTTTCAAAAGTCTTTTAGAGCCCCTGGGAAATATGTTGTTTTGAATTTGAGTATAGGGGCCAAATGGCCGTCAGGTTAGCCGGGAATTCATCCTGGTAGGATCAGGTGCATTCTGGAGGAAAGTGTGGTTTTAAGTGTTTAATATAATGGAAGCTGCATTTACTAATGTACTTATTAGTGGTCCCCATGAAAGTATGATCAGATTTAGAAGGAGTTGTGTGGATAGGTTGAATAGTATTTCTGAACATAATAGAAATCCCCAGGTCACCAATATAATGGGAGAGCCTCTGGCCCAGCTTCACCGCATTTTCATGGTGTTGTCTTTGTGCGTTTGAGCTTGCCTATTACTTCAGGACTGCCTTGCTCAGATTTTGCCCACAGCCAAGTTTTTCAGGTTGACATTTGACTTAACAATGAAAAATTTTGCCAGTTTTGCTAACAGATGGTTCTCAGCATGGTTCAGAAAAGCTGGATCTGTATTGTTCTGTATGGTAGATGTTTCTTTTATTGCATATTTACTAAGAAATTGCCTCTCCTTCACAGGTGTTTGCAATTACATTTAGTATTCAGCTGTGGACTTTCTTGGTTTGTTTTATGGACTTACCTTACTGAACGCTTTGCTTGTATAATATTAAAAACCACAAGAGGATTTTTGACACATTGGAGGTTGTTAGGCATCCATTTTCCAACAATGAATGTTTCTTTTTCCATCATTGAGAAAGCTAGAAGCCCTTGTTAAAGAAGCCCTCTCCCCTCAAGAAGGGATGAGGCCTCATTTGAAAACTTTGGCACTGTCCCATTTTTCCTGTAAGAACTTTAAGGATGTGAGACCAGGGAGACAGGAGGTTAAATGAGAAGGGATGGAAGGCAAAATAAGAACAGCTGGAGTTCATTAGTTAAAACCCTGGGTCACTAGCTAAAAAGGCAACCGAAAGCCACATGCAGAAAAACTGAACAAGTAATGCAGATTTTTTTTTCAAAGCCTTGAAGCAGGAATTACTTTTCCTGAACAGTTTGGCTGCTCTGATGGGATATCAGCCAAAGATTTACTGAATAGAATTTTACTACATGCATGGTCTCTTTATATATAAGTAGAATACATGTGGTGGTTCATTAGTCTGGTCATTTGGAATACTATTTGATCTTAACATGTAATATTATGAAATCAGCAAAAGTATGAACAACACGAAGGAAAACATATCTTAATACACATGCCAGATACTTTTCATATGTTACCTCTTCCAATCTTTTTAACAATCTCTGGAGATAGATATTACTATTATTCTAACATATAGCCATGCTTCAAACCAAATCTCTCTGATTCAAAAATCCGTACACTCTCTATGAATATTCTACAAATATTTATTGACCACCTACTATGGCCAGGCACTCTGTTGGCTTCTAGACACATAGTAGTGCACAAAATAGACATGTTCCCTACCCTCATTCCTTTGCTAATTAAAAAGATCAGCTGCCTTTATAACAACTTGAAAAAATCTTCCATAATTGGCTCTGGAATTATATTTTAAATGTTTATTTTTACAACTAGGAGAAGATACTTTCATTTGAATAGGTGAATATTTTAAGCTTTTATATAAGAACACATTCCCTAATTTTATGAAACTGTGTATCAATGTCTTAATAATGTGCATTATTTTGAGTATCTTTCAAAAAAATGGAAACTTTCGGTTCAAACCCAGGACTTTCACTCTCTTAGCAGCATTTGTTTAGGAAGCAGTCATATAACTAATCTTTTTTGAAGACTAGATGTATGACATAATCTTTTCTCCTCCTTTCCCCCATTACCTTTTTTTTTTTTTTAAAAACACTTACATCAACTCTAGTAGGTAAAGCATGTTATTTTTGTTGTTCAGATGAAGGAGTCTGAAGTAACTTGTCCGAGCCTCAGAACTAGTAATCAGAATTGTTAGATATTAGAATCTATTCTATTCTAATGCTACTTTATTATGATAAATTTAGAAATCTGTAACTCAAGCACTTCTCCTTTAGCAAAAGTAAAAATAAAAATAGAAATCTGTTTTTATGATACATTTTGTATAAACCTTAAGCAAAATGCAGAAGAAATATTTTAAAGAAAATAATATTATAAATTTGTCAATTCTGATTCTATCATGTACTCTACAGCATCAGCAATTGCAATGTTTAAGTTAGAAACAATTTTAGCTGAGAATCTTTCATTATCATTCTCTAACAGAAAACATTACAGGGGCACCTGGGTGGCTCAGTTAGTTGAGCATCCAACTTCGGCTCAGGTCATGATCTCACAGTTCGTGGGTTCGAGCTCACACGTCAGGCTCTGTGCTGACAGCTCAGAGCTTGGAGCCTGCTTGGGATTCTGTGTCGCCCTCTCTCTGCCCCTCCCCCACCCATGCTCTGTATCTCTCTTTCTTAAAAATAAACAAACATTTAAAAAAAATTTTGTGAAGAAAACATAAAGTAATTATTCCCAGTCCATATATAAGAAAACTGAACCAAAAATAGACTAAGGAACCTCCCAAGGTCATGCAATGTGGTAGAGGATACCAGTAAGAACTCCTCAGTTGCCTGTTACTACAAATAGATTGTGGGAGGCCTGGTTGACAAGAAGTCCTCCATTGAATGCAATCAAATCATAGCACAGACATAGCACATTTACATGTGTATAGTTATATTTTTACAAAACATTGTCAGGATGATATGTGATTGGATTACAATTCCAAAGAAATTAGATAAGTATTTATCTAACATTTGTCTTAACATTTATTTAAATTTATCTAGATTTCTTTTCTTGAATAACTCAACGCATTGACTGGATTTGTGACACCCAGGCCAGAAAAAATGTAACATCAGGAACCACAAACTCTTTTTCATTCAATACTCAGTGGAGGCTGAGGATGGAAATTGGCTCCATTATTGACTCCTACATAAACTCAATTACAACAGTTTGGTCTTCATTAATTTGCAAGCACGTATTGAGCGCCACATGCCAGGCCTATGCTAGGTGCAGGAGATAGAAAAACAGGGACAGGGACAATCCATGCCTTCAAAAGCTCACAGCCAGCTATTCACTACATATATATGTGCCCTAGCACTTTGAGGGCCAGCCTTGTTTTTCCTTGTCATCGTCGTCTTTTACACAAACTAAAACAGAACACAGCAGAGTAAAATCAAAACATCATGACCCATTGCACTTGGAAAGCATCAATTTTCCTACACCTTCACTAAGCCACAACCCCCAATAAAATTAACAAAACCAAGAAAATAAATATTTTCATATCATTGCAAGATGAAAACATTTTTTTTAATTATTAAATATCTTACATATATGAGAATCAAATTAAATGCCATTTAATGTTCAACCAGTTGGTCATCTACTTTTGGACATTTAAAATAAAGAAAGAAATACTTTGCATTTTGTAAATGAGCTGAATAATGTTCAGTTATGGCTCATTTGTTCCTGATCTTTGGGATTCTGTTGTTTTCTTCAGGTTTTCTTTTTGGCTTTCTGAGTGTTCTCATACCAAGTTAATATATGCAGAATTCTTACAACAATGCCTGGCATGTAGTAAATGCTCAATGAGGTATCATCATGATCATCATCATCACCATGGAAGTATTTTGAAAGGACTCAAAGAAATTCCATTGTGATTCCACTTTTCTGGAGCTTTAAAGCCTCCCCAATTTATCTGTGTGTCTTTTCTTTGAAGAAACACAGAGAATGTGTGAATTATAAAAACAATAATTTTAACAGGAACCAGGATGCTCTGATTTAAGGATCTTTCCCCTTCTCAGGTGGCTTTTGTATCCCTCAGCTTGTGAGTCTGCACAACACACCATATCCTGCTCTGAAGTTTATGAGGCAGGCTTGGAGTTAGAAGAAAGACCTTTTCTTCTTGGGTTTGAGACCCACACATCTGAAGCTGTAAGCATTTTAGATCCCTTTGGTAGATGGGCCAAACAATACCATGAGATAAATCCTTTAAACATCATCTACTGTGTCACGTAAATTGCCTATTATTACTCACCAAAAGCCACAGTTTCCAAAGAAGTATTTCAGTAGTTCGGGGGTGTTAAAAAAGCTGTAGTAGACATGGCAATAACACTCAAACATTTATAATCTAATGAGGAAGACAATGAAGAGAAACAAGGAATGAAAGCATTTCACAGAAACACCCTATGCCAACCAATTATAGATATAGAAATGACATTAGGTTATTAGTGACACTAATTCAATAGTAAATATTTATTTGATGTTTGTAATAGACCAAAGATTGTTCTAGACACTAGAGATATAGCAATAAGCATAAAAGACAGAAGTCCCTACTTTCAATGGAGTTTACATTCTTAAGGGTGAAGAGAAAACAAAAATAGAGGGGCACCTGGGTGACTCAGTCAACTGAGCATCCCACTCTTGATTTTAGCTAAGGTCATGATACCAGGATCATGGGATGGAGCCCCGAGTTGGGCTTCTTGCTAAGCATGGAGGCTGCTTGGGCTTCTCTCTCTCTCTCTCTCTCTCTGCCCCTCTCCCCCACAGAAAAGAAAGAAAGAAAGAAAGAAAGAAAGAAAGAAAGAAAGAAAGAAAGAAAATAGTAGTATGTTTGGTGTAATAAGCAGTAGGTGCTGTGGAGAAGAAAAAAAGCAGGGCAAAGGGACAGAGGATCACTAGGGTAGGTCTGGGGTGGGGAGGCTGCTATTTCATGGAGAAGGGTCATGGAAGCCTAGACTTCGTGTGTATGGTTTGAGTGGAGACCTGAAGGAAGCAAGGGAAGAAATGCACAGACAATGGGATAAGAGGATTATAGGCAGAGACAAGGAAAATTGTAAGACCCAGGGAGGAAATGTGTTTGGAAGTGTCCAAGGGACACTTAGGAGGCGAATGTGTTAGAGCCAAGTGAGCAAGAATAGGAATATGAGGGCAAGGAGGTAATGGCTGGACAGGCCATTGTAAGTCTTTTGTATCTTATTCTGAGTGAGATGAGAGACCACTGGAGCAGAGACATGCCTTGACTTCAATCTAAGAAGGATCACAGTAGCTGGCTGTTCTGTGCATGACAGACTACAGGAAGGGAGAGAGGATGCAGCGAGAGACTAGCTAGAAGGTGTTTGCACTAATTCAGCCAAGATATGATGATAACTTGGCCTGGGATGATAGCAGAGGCGATGGCAAGAAGGGAGAGATTCTGGACATGTTATGAAGGTATAGCCAACAGATTTGCTGAATTGGATCAGGGTATGAGAAAAAGAGTTGAGAGGAGTTTAAAAGTATTTCTGCAAAGAAATTGTGAATTGAAGATAAGACTAATAATATAAATATAAGTGAACAACAGAGAAGTGGTCAAACTGACACTTTTCCTACTCTTATAAAGCAGAAATTATCAAGAAAACTATATAAAATAAAGATTTTATAACCACACTATTGTTAGCAGTGAGCCTCATCCTAAGTAGATACTGTTCCTTGATAGTATGAAGCCATCATGATTAAGAAAACACACCACCATGATTTTATTTTTTTATTTAAAAAAATTTTTTTAATGTTTATTTACTTTTTGAGAGAGAGAGAGAGAGAGACAGAGACAGAGTGTGAGTGGGGGAGGGGCAGAGAGAGAGAGGGAGACAGAATCCGAAGCAGGTTCCAGGCTCTGAGCTGTCAGCACAGAGCCTCACTTGAGACTCGAACCCACAAGCTGTGAGATCATGACCTGAGCTGAAGTCAGACACTTAACTGACTGAGCCACCCAGGCACCCCATCACCACCATGATTTTAAAAATAAGCATCACAAGTTTTAACAAGATCAAATTTAAGTAAGAATAAAATTGTATTAAAAATAAAATTAAAATATCTTAACAATTTCAGCTTTACCCATTTCCCTTAAAATCTAGTTTTGGTGCATGCTTTGTAATGCATGTGTGTGTATATATGTGTGTGCAGGAAGAGAAAATTAACATAATTCATAAATAAAAATTACACAAAATACAGCATTCTCAATTGATGGTAAGAAGTCACTGTTATAAATATGGAGGGTGCTGAAAACTCTAGCAGAAATATAACATAAACCAAAGTTAAAGATACTAATCTTGGAGTGGGAGTTTAGTGGAATTCAAGGTAAAAGGGAGGGCAGAAGAAACTGATGGCTGGGATATTAATTCTAATTTGCAACCATGTGATGGTTTATATTTTCCAAGGGTTCCACACATAACATCTGATTCCATCCTCATGTCTACCCTGTGAAGTCAAGTCAGAAAAGGCATTATCTTTTTTTCATAAAGAGTGTGATACTCTCCTGAGCTCACTCAGATAGAAAGTGATGAGGCCAGGATTCACATTAAGGCCTCTGGCTCCACAGTCAGTTCCCTGTTAAGACATTCAATAAATATATCTGACAAATTAAGTGCTTACTCTTGGCTGAGTGTTGTACTAGGTGGTGCAGCTGCATCCAAAAGAGAGAAAAAGTCACTCCCTCCATTCCATGTAGCCTTCAGGCTGGGTGGGGGTAGGGACATCAAACAAATGCCTGTGAAACTGTTTACTACATTTACAAAGCAATGTGTTTGTAAAAATGAAATAATAAATTTAGCTCATAAAGACTCGGGGAGCAAAAAGTAGAGTATTAGTCATTAGAGCAAAGTAAGATTAGCAGGTATAATAGGGCTCCTTTGGTGATTAAAGGTTCCCAGCTCAAACTGATGTTAAGAAGGAAAGTCACCAGCTAATAGTTCTGATAACTATGCGCTAGCAGGGCGTAGATGACGTCACCAGGAATCCATGCCTCTCCATCCCCAACACTGTTTTTCTCGGCCTTAGTTTTATTCCCAGACATGCTCTCACCAGGTGTTGGTAATCTGGCCAGAGCAGCTCCTGGTGAAATCCTACAAGCTCAGCCTTCTTCTCACAGTGGAAAAGAAAACACTTCTTTCTGGATGGCACCAGCAAAGTAGGGTTTTGTGCCTGTCTCTGAAGCAATCACTGTGGCTAGAGGGTACTGTCCTCTGATTGGTCAGGCCTGGGGGACATGCCCAGTCGTGGGTAGCCATGGGGTCAGCCCCACCGGAAAAGCATGGACTGAGGGGGCAGAGGGATTTTTCCCCAGAGGAAAGTGGAGGTATTCCCACTAGAAAGGAAAATGGCTATCAGAAGGGCAAAATAGCAGAGGATCATTACAACAGGAAAGATTCCTGAGAGGAGTAATTTGTTCCAAAATTTGAAGGTAGTGTTTGGGTTTGGTTTTAATCTTATGGAATTCTGGGGAAGAGTTGGTGAAGGAGATTCATGACATACAAGCATACCCTGCAGAACATTGATTTGAATTTTTATACTTCACTTTGCCTTTCCTGTAAGTCTTAAGGACACTATTTATTCATGCAGGGATGTCCTGAACTGAGACTCATCATCTCCCTATCATGCCTTTTCTGGTCTCCACCCTTGTGAAGCTCGGGGGATTCATATCCCTGAAGCTCCCAAAGAGAGCTTTTCAGACTCCTTCCCAGCCACTCACTGGCCTTTTGTGCTGACTTCTCCCTTTTAAGATTGCCTTTAGTGGGGCGCCTGGGTGGCTCAGTCGGTTATCGGTTAAGCAGCCGACTTCGGCTCAGGTCATGATCTCGTGGTCCGTGCCCCACGTCGGGCTCTGTGCTGACAGCTCAGAGCCTGGAGCCTGTTTCAGATTCTGTGTCTCCCTCTCTCCGACCCTCCCCCGTTCATGCTTTGTCTCTCTCTGTCTCAAAAATAAATAAAAATTAAAAAAAAAAGTGATTGCCTTTAGTGACCTAATAATAATTTGTTATTAAAGATGCAAGAGACAGTCCTCAAACTTCACCCACTCCCACTCCCCTGGGCTCCCCAAGATTGGCTCTGTCCTCTTTTCAAGTTTGCATTTTCTCCTTTCCACAGAGGTTGGCAATTCTGCCTTTAAGAAATCCTCTCCACTCTATTATGTTCATCCCATACCCTTATCCCTGCCTTCCACTAATCACATCCACGGGCCCTGCTGACCCTCTGTGACACTTTGAATTTTGGAAAATGGTCACATGTTGCAAAGTCCTACTCTAGAAGGCAGAATACTCCATTTCCTGCTCCTCCAATGGCCTTTATCTCTCCAGGCCTCCTCTCCTGTAACTCTGAAGCAGAGATAAGATTCCCAGAGGGAAGCATTTGCAAAGTGCTCTGAGTGCTTTGATGAAATTGATTAGATAAATGGAAATATAGTTTTTTGCAACTGCTCTAGCCTGTAAGAAAAATAAGTTATGTAAATGCAGTGGCTTGCCATTTGACAAATGATGAAGGTCCTTTGTAATTTTTAATATTATTTCATGAGAATTTTTTCCCAGCAATAAAAAAATCAGAATGATTGATTTGAAATGTTTAAAAAATAAATACTGCTTGATATCTTTAAAGCAGTACTTTCATTATCAATGATTGAATTAATATTTTGTTTAATTTTTTCTAGCTTCTCTCCTGAAGGGTTTGAAACATGCCAATATTGTGCTTCTGCACGACATAATCCATACCAAAGAGACACTGACATTTGTTTTTGAATACATGGTGAGTTGCCCCAGCATTTTATAAAGCATGAGGGAAAAGCCTGGTGCTTGTACAATGAATCTGTTAATATTTTATGGCATGATAAAACTTTCATTACAATGTGGAAAGTGTCATGGAAATTTTCATTATTATGATTGCCAGAGCTTATTGTTCTTACACTCCTTCTTTAGTCCTGCTTCTTTACCCACTGTATTTATTGTCTTTCCCCCCCTTACCAACAATAATAAATAAGCACTTTGAGCTTGCCTCCTCAATAAAACTTTTGTACTTATTTTTTATCTATTTTTAATTACCATCTGAGCAGAATCCAACATTTTTTCATTGACAATAAAGACATGAATCACAAGGTCTTTAAAAATTGTATACAAGTTTACTAAAAATAACTCATTTTCATATTTTTGAAAGGAAAAACATTCAGATATTAGCAGAAATAAATCATAGGGCATGTATACTTGACTTGCCTCCAAGGAGAGTGAGACATGCCCGCTCCACTGCCTTCAGTGGCCGTCATTTAAAATGAGCATCTTTTTGTGATGAGAAACAAGCTTCCTTGTAAGAAGCCATTTAGAAAGACACCCTGTGTTTGACCTTAATAGTGAGGTCTCAGGAAACCTGGTTATGTATCTTTTGTACTTTAGTCTCAAAAATTCTGAACTTTATAATACCTCCGACAGCCAATCTATGGTCTACTTTAGGACACTGTTCAAGCTCCACTAATGTTACTCTCTCCACCATTTTGTGTAGCACACAGACCTGGCCCAGTACATGTCTCAGCACCCAGGAGGGCTTCATCCTCACAATGTCAGGGTGAGTACTTTGAGGGTCAGGATTCAGGAGAAGAATTTTGAAACAGACTGTCATCACAAAGCAAGGTCTCATGATACTAAGTAAGAAGATGCCTATCATTGATATTCTAGAGAAAAGTTTTTTTCAAGAGTTGCCCCTCAAGATATAGAGCAATGTCTAGCTATTTTCCAGGCAGCTTAACCTTGTTAGTCATGGCCATCATGCAAATGTGTCTTTAAAAATATACACCAATGAAAAAGAATTGCATTAAAAGGAAAGAAGTAAAGCTAAGACATTATAAAATAAATACCTTATTCGTGGCAGACTACTGTGGTCTGTGATAGTGTTGTACTTATATTTTCCCAATAGAATCAGCAAACAAACTACCTTTGTTAGGTCTAATTTAGTTATCTGTTTGCCTCTTATATCAGATCCTATTATAAATGGGACCAAATTCCATTTTCTAGTCATTGGAATAGAAATAATAATAAACTCTCAACTAGCTGTAATTCTATGTCTGTTATGAACTTTAGAAACCATTTTTAGGGGCGCCTGGGTGGCGCAGTCGGTTAAGCGTCCGACTTCAACCAGGTCACGATCTCGCGGTCCGGGAGTTCGAGCCCGCGTCAGGCTCTGGGCTGATGGCTCAGAGCCTGGAGCCTGTTTCCAATTCTGTGTCTCCCTCTCTCTCTGCCCCTCCCCCGTTCATGCTCTGTCTCTCTCTGTCCCAAAAATAAATAAACGTTGAAAAAAAAAATTAAAAAAAAAAAAAAAAGAAACCATTTTTATTTCATACTTTTCATGCCCTAATGTTTTTATTGGCATTAATTAATTAATTGGTCCTTGATATAACATATATGAAATTTGTATATGATGTATTCATATTCATTCATTTAACTAATATTTATATTCCTTCTTTCCTTCATTCATTCAAGAATGATTGAGTACTTCATATTATATTAAGTTTTGAGGTTTCAATAATGAATAAGTTGTGTTTCTTACTTTCAATAAGCTTAAAACCCGGTAAGATATATGGACTTAAATAGGCAATAAGAAGCAAAGTGATAAGGGCGATGGCCATGTTAACTAGAAACGCTATGAGAATTCATAGTAAGGGGACCCATCCAGTCCTACAAGCAAAGGGGAAAAGAAGATTTGAGGGCAAGGGGTTGAGGAGAGTGAAAACATTTTAAGATAGCTGGTGGAGAATGGGATAGAGACCTAATTAGGCAAAAAGAAGGAATGTCTAGTAGTGTGTTGAGGACTACAGTGAGAATGAAAACCACTAAATTATCTTCATGATCATGGGATTTCCTTTTTAATGGCAGCGCTTAGCAATTCAAATAGAGGAATATAAAAAGTAGACTGTTAGAGTGATTCAGACTTGGGGTTTTGCCAGACATATGAAAGAAAAAGATAGTTGGGCAAGAGAGTTGAGGAGACTGTCAAGAGAGAGGTTACAGTGATGGTCAGAGACTTCTAAAAGGAGCCTAATCTGAGGGAAGGAAGTGAAGATAGGCAGGTTGCTGATAGCTAGGGACAGAATAGAAGAGCCAAGGAACTAGAGATGTTGATTAGATAGAGGAAGGCTTACAGAAAGAATAACTGTGAGAAAGATAGAATATTTTCAGGCTTGAGTGACTCTCATACCAGGCACTGTGCTAAATGGTTAGAAGGATAAAAAGCCATGAAGAAGACATGAGTCCTGCCCTCAGGGGCCTTACAACCAAAAACAAGAGATAAGAAATATGCACCAATACTATTACAGGACATTTGTGAATAATACCGAGTGAGAAATAAGGCTTCATGTAGATGTACAAAAAAAATAAAAGATATCTTCTCATTTTAAGAGCTTGTATTAAGGCAGACATTAAAAGATACATTGCATTTCAAGAGTCTGTAATAGGGGAAGATGTCACAGAAGGAAGGAATGTTTTCAGCAAAGATACAGAACAGAGAAGTAGAGGATGTGTTCAGGAAAGAGGATCCCAGAGTCATGGACTGTTAGGGTTAAATGAACTACATTACTTTTCAGTCTTTGTGTTTTGACCCATTAGCGGGTTATGAAATCAATTTGGCAATCAGCAACAAGCATTTTAAAAAATGAAATAGAATAGGTGAGAAAAGAATAGAAAATATTAGGGTATGTTACACCTAGTAAGAATAAGTATTATTTTGTGCAACTTTTGTGCCACTTGAAACAGCGCTTATATCTATGTATGAATGCAAGTACTGGATACTTGCATACCATATTTCTTATGGTAAGTTGCAGCAGGAAAAAAAAGCCTTAAAAACTCTGGGCTGCTCTAACTTTCTTAATTTGCAGAATTGGAATCCAAGGTTTGATAAGACAAATATTTTGCCTGAAGTTATAGAACCAGTTTTTGCCATTGCTAAAAATGATTCTTGGTTAAGATTCTTTTCCAGAGTACTGCATCTCTGGTCCTATTGGCCCAAAATAGAGAATATATTAGTAAAATGAGGATATGTAAGTCTGGAAAAATAGATTCGGTAGGTGGTTGAGAACCTTATTTTCTAAGATGTGGACTATATTTCTTAGACAGTAGAGTCATTCAAGGGGTTTGCATTGAGAGAGAATAACATGATCAGAAGGAAATTTATGTAACTGTGGTCTGTGGGATGGATTAAAGAGTAGGGGATTTCATTAGGAGTTCATTGATGTGGGCTGGCCCAGTGCTTCTCAAACTTCAATGAGCAGATGAATGACCTGGGCATCTGATTCAGGAAGTCTAGGGTAAAGGCCTTAGCCTCTGGGTTTCTAACATAATCTCCTTGATTGACCAGAAGAATTATAGCTCTATTAACAGAAATAGAAGAAGTTGATTGAAGAGGAGGAGGAGGAGAATTCCTGTTTTAGACATAGTGAGCTTCTAGTTGAGGTGGAAATCCAAAGGAAAATGAGCAGCAAAACAATTGGAGAGGAGATTGGTGCCCAAGAGGAAGATAGACGCTGGAGATGTAGACTTGAGGGCAATTGGAACATGTAGTTTGTAGTTAAAGACAAGAGAGTAGATAGCCCAAAGAGCAAATACACAAAGATAAAAGAACTGATTATAGAACTTTTGCCTTTAGGGGTTGAAAGAGGAACAGGACAGCAAGAGACAAAAGAAAGAAGCTTTTAGGAATGTAGAGGATCCAGAAAAATACACTCTCATGGAAATCAAAGGAAAAGACAATTTCAGGGAAGGCATGGTTGGGAGTGTCACTAATACCAGGAATACAATTGAAAACCATACTTGACTATTTTGTGGATTTGTGAGGGATACACTAATAAATAGAGGGGTTTATTAGGGGTATGTGGAAGCACAAAGGAAAAAGTTTTCCCATCAAAACAAGTGGGAGTAGGGATGAGTTCTCCATAGCCAGGGCAGCAGTGAAAATGCTCACTCTGGCCCAGGTGGCACTAGCCCAATGAAATTATCTTGTCCCCAAGAGCCTCACTGTGTTGGAAACAGGACGAACCCCTGGGGTATGGGAAGTCTCTCTGGAAAGAATCACCCGAGATCTGGGTTGGTGTTGACTGAGAAAACACCATGGGATTGAGTTCTGTTAATGGTGCTTTGGTGGTGTGAAGGAAGAATCCAGGTTGCAAAGGATTCAAGAGTGAGTGAGTGGTGAGGTTAGTCAGGGCAGACTGCAGTTTTGAGAAGTGTGGCTCTAAAATACCGTATGTGTGGGGTGCCTGAGTGGCTCAGTCAGTTGGGCGCCTGACTTCGGCTCAGGTCATGATCTCACAGTTCGTAAGTTGGAGCCCCATGTCAGGCTCTGTGCTGGCAGCTTGGAGCCTGGGGCCTGCTTCGGATTCTGTGTCTCCCTCTCTCTCTCTGCCCCTTCTCGGCTCACACACACACTCTCTCTCTCTCTCAAAAATAAATAAAATGTTAAAAAAATAAAAATAAATAAAATAAAATACCATACATAAATACTGCAGCGCTTTACCATTTACAAATGCTTGTGGACATTCATGTGGAGCCCGGGAGGAAAGGGATTGAAGAGCAAGAAGGTGAGGGCGGGTGTGACTAATTAGTGAGAGCAGTCTGTACTCCAACATGAAAGGCGTTTCAGGCTGGCCCACTAAGAAATTCTGTCTCTGACTCAGCCAGCTCCCTCTTCCTTTCCCTGTCAAGTTTTAATTTTCTTTTCGCCAGTTTCTCAGAGTGGTGTAGTGGAGTTAGGCTGGTCTGAGTTTGAGTTTTGGCCCTGACAGTTTCTAGACATGTTTTTAAAGTATCTTTGAGCCCTATTTTTCTTATCTGTAAACCAAGGACAAGCGTTATCTCCCTCACGGATTACTTTGAGGATTATGAAAGGCGCTAGGCATACAATAAATGTTGTTTTCCCCTTCCTCCCTTCTGTCTCTCTCCCTCAATTGTCTGTTGCTCCCACTTTCCTCGGTATTTTCACATTGAAAAGCACTAGGAAAACTCATAGAACCAGTGAACATTGGAGTGTCAGGAAATTTTTAACATTCTTAAATGGCTCCTGAGCCTGATGTAGGACCTGCATGAAACTACACAGACACAGCTGTGCCATGGTGGGCAAACCCCCCAGGCCTCTTTGGTCAGATCGAGCTGCCCCTCTGCTTGCCTCCAATGTCTCCTAGTCATTGCTAGGCTAGTAAACGTGCCAGCGTCTCTGAAGTTCCCAGTTTCCAGGATGTGATGCAAAAAGTGTGATGGATTTACCTGCACAGCTCTGCATCTGCTATTGTGCGTCTGTCTCCAGGAATGCTGGGGCTGGGCTTTTCTTTTCTAAACTGCCAGAACATGTCCTCGGTTGGCATAGGTCTTTGTAAACACTAATGTTGGTGTTTCAATTCGCAATTGCCAGTGGCACTGGAAAAGAGCAAAAGACATTGGAATCCTAAGCATTCTGTTTTTCCTTAAGCGTCTACATTGGTGGGAACCTAATAATGTCTTTGGTTTCTATGCCTTATAACCACATGCAACATTTAAAAATTTGGGCCCAGAATGTATTTTTGCCTCTTATTTCTTCAACTATTTATTCCTTAATCTCTTTCTTTTCTTTTCTTTTTTGGTCTATTGTTTTTTTGTTTTTGTTTTTTCCCTGTTTTTGGTCTTTCTTCCTTTTAGTCAAATGGCTGCAATATAGCTTGTTTTCAGCTTTGAACTTCAGACTTAAAAATAGGTTTAAAAGGTAATGGTTCCTTTATTTCCTAATTCCATCTAAAGATATATTTCCTAGTCTGGTCTCCTTGTGTTATGTTTTTAAAAGGGCTTCATATCAGAGAGCCTGGAAAACTTAAGCAGTTGTAAACCTTAGAATATCATTTCCAGGTCAACTTTGATCTTATATGCCAAGTTCATCGGTGGGAAAAAAAATTAAATCTTTCACATCTAAATCAATAACTAGTTCCGAAGGAAACTTCAAAGTTTCCCTTTAGATTTTTAAGGAAGGGTAATTCCTCCAGTATCAAAGAAATGAGATGTCAGGAAAAGGCAGAATCCCTTTGTTTAGGGCATGGTCTACTTATTTGACTTTCCTTGTCTTTTTTTTCCCCTCTCTGAATGTGAATTTTTTTTTCCTCTCAAGAAACACTTTTACTATATTCTTTCAGATGACTGTTTTTGATTTAGAGGAGAAATCAACACATAGTGGCTCAAATCTCCTTAGATAAGGTGTTCATTCCTTCCAGCTTTTCATGTTTCAACTTTTGCGGGGCCTGGCATACATCCACCACCAACACGTTCTTCACAGGGACCTGAAACCTCAGAACTTACTCATCAGTCACCTGGGAGAGCTCAAACTGGCTGATTTTGGTAAGTCTCCCCTCAAGTGTCTTTCTGAGCTATGAACAATGATGCTTTTGTGTGCATGTGTTTAAAGCGTTGACTAGGCCTGGCCTTTGAAAATCGGAGGCCCATGGAACGTGGTGCTTTGTGAGGATGTCAAACTACCATATAGGAAGTGTGAGGCAAGAAACAGGGCAAGTTTGGTAGCTTCTTAGGAGCCCATCAAGTCCCAGTCTAATCAGATCCTAAAACTTGGGTACCTCTACTGCCCCATTGCCATTTTTTATAGAGAGACATTTGTAGAGAGAACTGTACCTAGTAGGTTTTCCTACATCTGAATGGATATAAAAATTCAGAATAGATCAAGGTTATCCCATGATGACAGGATAAAGAGGTAAACCCCAGATTATAGGATGGACTCCTGTCGCAGTAGAGGCTTCAGGGCACTTGTTCTGGTCACCTATCTATAGAGCTGTGTTGCATGAGTACCTGAGGTTTTTATTCCTATCAAAGTGACAACAGATTTCCCTGGGGTATCACTGTATCTTTCCATTTTAGTACTTATCACAGTTTATAACAATATATACACATATATTTATGTAATGATTTTGTCTACTCTGCTAGACTGTAAGCATTATGAAGACAACCTGAGTCCATTTTGCTTATCATCATATCCCTAAGGCCTGACACCACAGTAGGTGCTTAATAAATATTTGTTAAAAAAACTAGAGCTGAGGAACCACTCTTCTCTGTTTGGCGGATATCAGATGGTTGCACTATAGCTACAGTACTTTATTCTGACATATTAGTTTTCATCTGAGCATATAAGCATTTGGCAGATACTCATTTATGAATTACCACAACAGAGAACTCATCTCCTGAGGTTTTTTCCCAGCTGCACATCATGTGATTCTGTGAGATAAGTAGCTGACCAACAAAAGTACTCTTATATTCCAGAGAACTTGAGAGTGATGTGTTCAAGGCCTTACCAAACTAATTAGTTTGGATTAGCAGTCCCCACCTTGTATGTACTAAACTGGGGATTCCTGGACTGCAAAAATGGAGGGGAACCTTATTAGTTGTGAATTGAGTTCTGTTGCTGTTACAGAGACCCCAAATTACAGAGGTGTAAACATGCTAGAAGCTTAACTTTCTCTCACATAACAGTCTGACCTAAGTAGTCAGAGCTTGTATGGTGGCTCCATGGTGTCTTGACCCATGTTCCTTCTGTCATGTGGCCCCACCATCCTTAAGGTATTGCCCCAACTACATATTTAAAGATGGCTGCCACCTCATTCTCATTATAGCCTAGAGGAAGAAGAAAAGGGAAGAAGGTTTGTTTAATTCCTCCAAAAGGGCATGGTCTGGAAGTTCACACATCACTTCTGTTTATATCATATAGGCAAGAATTTAGTCACCTCCCTATACGTAGCTGCCAGGAAGGCCACATCTAGCTGCAAGTAGGCCAAAATTTCAGAAATTCACTTGATGAAGATGTATGCAAGGGTCAAGATAACTGAGTAACTATTAAAAGCACCCAGATTTTGTGTATTATTTTTTTTAATGTTGCTTACTCCGCCAGTTATTAACTCCTGGTAGCATGCATCTCTTGCTGGCTCTCCAGGAAGTCCTAGGACAGTGAGGTCTGTGCTTTTCCTCTTTGGCCAGGTCTTGCTCGGGCAAAGTCTATTCCCAGCCAGACATACTCTTCAGAAGTTGTGACCCTCTGGTACCGCCCTCCTGATGCCTTGCTGGGAGCCACTGAATATTCCTCTGAACTGGACATATGGTAAGAAATAGTGTCAATAAAATGAAGAAAATGTGAGTTGTTTTACCCATTAGAACTGCTTTATAATCTGAATTGCATTTTAAGTAATAATGTTAATAATGACAATCATGTTTATATACAGAAACATAAAGTGCTTTCAAATATGTATCTCATTTGACTTTTGCAATTATTCTGTGAATTTTTATAGTTAAAGAAATTGAGACTCAGAGAGATCTTGCCCAAGGCATATTCTGAATTGGATAACTCTCCTCCCAGCTCTTCTCTTCAGTCTTTTGTCTTTCCCCCTTGTCCTCAGAGAAACACACACTCATGCTCCCCAACCACAGATACACAAACACATACACACATCTGCACACTAATGCTCACACATGTCCAAGTACAGTTCAGAGCTTAGAGAAAAAGGCACACAGACCATGATTGAGCAGGCCCAATTTTCATGCCAGTTCTATTAATTATTCTGGATTATGTTATCTTGAAAACTCACGTATCTTCTCTGTGTCTGTTTTTAATGTTTATTTTTATTTTTAATGTTTATTTATTTTTGAGAGAGAGAGAGAGAGTGAGCAGGGAGGGGCAGAGAGAGAGGGAGAGAGAGAGAATCTGAAGCAGGCTCAGTGCTATCAGTGTAAAGCCCAACATGGGGCTCGAACCCGCTAACCGTGAGATCATGACCTGAGCTGAAATTAAGGGTCAGACGCTTAACTGACTGAGCCACCCAGGTGCCCCTGTGTTTCCCCATTTTTAAAATGAAGGTAATAAACTCTTTCCATGAGGGGTTAAATGGGGCTATAGTATAAGAATCAGATAAGCATTTCCAAGTAGAACCACGTCACTGGGGAGGCTCTTAGATTAATGGAGTGCAATAGTGACTGTGGGATCACTCATCATCCTACAACAGCAGTGTTATGTTATCAGATCTTATTTCTGCTAATATCTCGGTCATCTGGGGGCCACAGTTAAATGTGTGGTGACTTTGCAATCATAGCCATCCCCTCAAAGTTAACAAAATGTATGGACATCCTTCAGTTCCTTAGGAGGTCTTCTATAAACAAAAAGCCTTGTTTTAAAAAAAATCAATAATAGATTTTTAAAAAATTAAACAGTATCGGGGCATCTGGGTGGCTCAGTCGGTTAGGCGTCCAACTTCGGCTCAGGTCATGATCTCACGGTTTTTGGGTTCAAGCCCCATGTCGGGCTCTGTGCTGACAGCTCAGAGCCTGGAGCCTGCTTCAGATTCTGTCTCATTCTCTCTCTGCCCCTCCCTCACTTGTGCTCTGTCTCTCAAAAATAAATAAATGTAAAAAAAAATTTTTTTTAATTAAACAGTATTCTAAAAAGGCTAAACTAAGCTTTTGGATTTCCAAAAGAATTGAGAAAGGTTGCAGAAATATTCCTCCAGTGTCTCTGGAGTCATTGATTTCCCAATACCTGGTACCATTTCTAGAAATATCACCAGCTAGTCAAAATCCTCCTGAAACTGTCAGCTCTCACTGCTCTGCACTGTCACTTCAAAGGCCTGTGCAGGCTCTGGCTTTCTCAGCGCTTAATGATTACTTCCTAGTTGTGCTTCACAGACAAACTGAAACTTCTACTCGTCACTTCTAAACTTTGTTTTATTATGGAACATTTAAAACATTCAAAAAATGTATCATATATATACATCAGTGATTCTTGACCAGGGCCAATTTTGCCCCCCAGGGACATTTGACAATGTCTGGAGACAGTTTTTATTTCACAGCTGGGAGGCGGGTGCTATAGGCATCTAGTGGGAAGGGCCTGGGATGCTACTAAATATCACAACAAAGGTTTATCCAGCCCCAAATATCAACAGTGTCAAGACTGAGGAACCCAATGTAGATTAAGAAGCATAATAAAGTGAGCTTTGTGCATCCACTCCCAATGTAACAACTAGAACATACTGCCACATTTACCTGTGCCCCTCTCCCATCAACCTGTCCCTCCACCAGATGGGCTCCTAACTTGAATTTTTTTCTTGTCACCATTCCCTTACCCCTTTCAAAAATAATATTTGCATTTTTGATAATGTCCTAAAGATATTGTTTTACTTTACCTGTGTTTGAGTTTTTGTAAAAATTGTATTATATTGGGTTTTTTAAAATGTTTATTTATTTTTGAGAGAGAGCGTGCGTGTGCAAGTGGGGGGGGGTGGGGGGGGTGGAGACAGAGAATCCCAAGCAGGCTTCACACTGTCAGTGCAAAGCCCCCCAGTATTATATTGTTTTTAGCCTTCTGTGCTTGCTTTTTTCCACTCAAGATGTTTCTAAGATTCATACATGTTGATCTATGTAGCTATGCCTTATTCCCTATCGATGAACGTTTCAATTATTTAGTTTATTTTTCTGTGTTTTGTTTGCTTTTGCTGTTATGAATATACTTGGTACTTATATTTAAGGATTTCTCTAGAGTACTTACTTAGTAAATTTCCTATGTCATAGGGTATATGAATGTTCAACTCCTGGAAATAGTGCTGAATTATTTTCCAAAGTAGTTCTAACAATTTACATTCGAGCAGTGTATTATAGCCCCTTATCCACATCTGCACCAACTTTATAATCAAGCAGGTAGTATGGTATGTTGTGATCTAAATTTGCATTTTCCTAATTACTAATGAGGTTGGACACCTTTTCATGGATTATTTGCCGTTTGTATTTCTCGTTTATGAAATACTTACTTGTGACTTTTGCTTATTTTCTTTTGGTCTCTCCGTCTCTGTCCCACTCTGTTCCTCCCTCCCTTTCTTCCTTCCTTTCTCCTTTTCTTTTCTTTCCTTATTTCTTCCTCTGTTTCTTTCTTTCTTTCTTTCTTTCTTTCTTTCTTTCTTTCTTTCTTTCTTTCTTTCTTTCTTGATTTATAGGTGTTCTTCTATTCTGAATATTAATCTTTTATCAGGGATGTTGCAAGAAGTCTCCCCAGTTCGTGGCTTATGTTTTCATACACTTAGGTTGTCTTTTTGAATAAAAGTTCTTAATTTTAATATTGTTGACCTTATCAGTGTTCTATTTTTGGTTAGCCCTTTTGTTTCTTGTTTAAAAAAATCCTTCTCTCCTTGAGGTCAGAATGATATTTTCTAATACATTCTTTAAAAAGTTGCTGGGACACCTGGGTGGCTCAGTCGGTTAAGGATGCAACTCTTGGTTTCAGCTCAGGTCATTATCTTATGGTTCGTGAGTTTGAGCCCCATGTCAGGCTCCGTGCTGACACTGCAGAGCCTGCTTGCAATTCTCTCTCTCTCCCTGTCTCTCTGCACCGTGTGCACTCTCTCTTTCTCTCTCTCAAAATAAATAAACTTAAATAAATTTATAAGTTGTAAAGTTTGTCCTTTCATTTTAAATCTTTAATATATTGGAAATTGACTTTTGTCTGTGCCAACCAGTTGTCTCACCCATTTTCTTCTGTGATCTGCCATAGCCAATCTCTCATATATCAAGTTTCCATGAATGCAGAGGTCTATGTCTCAGCTCTCTTTTCTGTTCCACTGGGGCCAGGGGTTGGTGTCTCTGTCTCAGGACCAATGTGCCACTGTATTAATTTCTGTAGCTTTATAATATTTGATATCTGGTAAGACCAGTGTCCCCACCTATTTCATCTTCCTCAGGAGAGTCTTAGCTATTTTCTCCTTTGATTTTTCATATATATTTGAGATTAGTGTTTCAAGTTTCATGAAAAACCCTAGTGGGATTTTCACTGGAATTGCATTGAAATTATAGAACTCTCTGAGAATAATTAACACCCTTGTAATATTGTTTTCCAATTTTTAAACATGGTGTATTTCTTCAGCTGTTTGGTTTGTCTTTAGTGCCTTTTAGTAGTTTTATTATTTTCTCTCTAAGCTTTTACATATCCAGAGCAAAGATCCTTAAGTCTATTTCTATTGTTTATTGTTTCTTTTGGTTCTTGCATATGGTATCTTTTTCCCCTGCATATTTAGTTGTTTTCGACAGCGATATGCTAATTTACCTTGGAATTTCATTTGTGGGATTTTTTTTGAGGCCTTGAATGAGGTAGGTTTCCTCAGAGAAGATTTGCATTTGATTCTTCTAGGTGCATTATTTAAGAAATTAATTTTTGTATTTTATATAAGTGTTGGTCTGCCACTCAGATCTTGATTTCCTGATACCATTCCCTACTAAAAAGAACTAAGACTTTTTGGAGAACTGGTCAATTCTAAGGCTGGGGCAAGGAAAGTATAAGATGAGCCAGAAACATGTTATTGGGCCAGAACATTTTTTTACAAAGTGGTCAAAAAATGGGGGGAATATGTCAAAATGACAGGGGAAGCAACTTGAAGAAATGCCTACTGGCCAAAGATGTACAATTTGAGTAGAATTTGATTTATAATCAAAGTAAATGATGTAGGTAATGGATTATAAGCCACTGAATAAAATAAGAATGTGTAAGTCCATACTAAAGATAGCTAGCTAACTGGATAAGAAAGGAAGCATCTCCTTATAGTAGAATGCCAACTAATAACTGGAGAAGAAATGATGGACTTAGAAAATCACTATTTTGCAATATGGTAGTGATTGGTTCAAACAAGAATTAACAATGCTAAACTAGAACAGAAAGTTTGATCAGGAATAAAAACTTTTCATAGTCTCAGAGTACATCTCCACAAATTACTTATCAGTTACAAAGGAAAAAAAATAGTAACTTTATAGAAAAGAAAAAAACTTGGCAGATACCACTTTCACCAAGTGATTAGAGTTAATATCATCAATAATGGCACTGACTGACACTGTGGGCCTCTTGATATGAGGCACTGAGAAGGATACAATATCACTTATGAGGTTTTCCTGCAAAAAATCACAACCTGAATCAAATGATGAGGAAACAACTGATAAACTCCATTTGAGGGACATTCAGCAACATAACTGGCCTGTACTTTTTTAAAGGGTTGTAGGGGAGGGAAAATTTCCCTCTGTCCTTTTAGAGTCTGTGGATGAACCCGCAAATTGACAACAGATTAATGGGAGAAAAGCATATAAATTTTATTTGATGTTAAAAGTTTTATGTGGCATAGAGGAGGGGGCTTTATAGAAAGAAGAGAAAATGCCCAAAGGGGCAGCTAGGCTCGGAGGCTTTTATCCCATTCTGACAAAGAATGATAAATTTGTAGGGAAGTGATAAGACAAAAGAAAGGGGTTTCTGGACTCTTTAAGGGCTGTAAATTGTGGCATAAAATCCTCACAAGGGGAATTTATGCCCTATTTTCAGGCAGATAGGGGGAGGTGGAAAGCTCATCCTATGTTTGCTTTTACTCAATTGCCTTCAGCTCAACATAATCTTTATACCAGAGTGACATATTTTGGGGTGGCATATTTTGATCCCCCTACTAGGTCAAGGATTTAAAAGGCAAAGAAAGACTGAGGAATTGTTTCAGATTAAAGAAACTAAGGGGATATGCCAACAATGCAATGCATGGTTCTACATTGGATCCTGGAGGAAATGGAGCTAAAGAACAGGACTCAGACAAAAAGTGAAATTTAAATATGGACTGTAGATTAGACAGTAGTATTGGGCCACTGTTAAATTTTCTGATTTTGATAATTGCACTGCTGTTATGTAAGAGAATGCTTTTGTTCTTAGAAAATGTGAAGTATTTAGGGGTGAAGAATTTGATCTGTAACTCTCTACTGCTTCAGAAAAAAATAGAGAAAAAAAATGAAAGGCAAAACGTTGGCAATTGGTGAATCTGTTTGAAGAGAGTTCATTTTACTACGCTTGCCACTTTTTTTTTGTTTAAAATTATTTCAAAATTAAAAATCACCCCCCAAATTGAGAAAAACCTGGTGTTTCACCAGAGATAGTGTAAGTAGCACTAACCTAGTATGTGATTGGTGTTTGCAAATATTTCACACGTTTGAGAAGAATGCAGATTTCTGAATTGTTGGGTACAGGTTTTTACATATGTTCAAAAATCCAGGGTTAATTGCATTATCCAAATCTTCTTTATATCATTTTTGTCTGTTTCACTTATCAATCAAAGGTGTGTTGAAATTGTTCACTGTATTGTTGATTTGTCATAATTCTGTTCATTTCTGCTTTATGTACTTTAAAGCTATTTTCATTAAGTGCAAATAAATTTAAAACTGTTCATTATTCCTTTATGCATTTTAGATCTTACTTTTGGGAGATTCCTAGCTGGCTCAGTTGGAAAAGAATGCAACCCTTGATCTCAGGGTTGTGGGTTCAAGCCCTACACTGGGTATAGAGATTACTTAAAAATAAAATCTTTTTTAAAAAATCTTACTTTAGGAATAATTTCCTTTCTTTTTTTAATTTCATTTTTAAATTCACTTTATTTTTTAATTTTTATTATTTTTTTAAAATTTACATCTAAGTTAGTTAACATATAGTGTAATTATGATTTCAGGAATAGAATTTAGTGATTTATCACTTACAAATAACACCCAGTGCTCATCCCAACAAGTGTCCTCCTTAACTCCCCTTGCCCATTTAGCCCATCCCCCCACCCCAAACCCCTCCAGCAACCCTCAGCTTGTTCTGTATTTAAGAGTCTGTTATGGCTTGTCTCCTTCCCTGTTTTTACATTATTTTTGCTTCCCTTCATTTATGTTCATCTGTTTTGTATCTTAAATTCCACATATGAGTGAAGTCATATGATATTTGTCTTTCTCTGACTGATTTATTTTGCTTAGCAATTACATTCTAGTTCCAATTACACTGTTGCAAATGGCAAGTTATCATTCTTTTTGATTGCTAATATTCCGTTGTGTGTGTGTGTGTGTGTGTGTGTGTGTGTGTGTGTATCACATCTTCTTTATCCATTCATCAGTCATTGGACATTTAGGATTTCTCCATACTTTGGCTATTGTTGATAGCACTGCTGTAAACATTGGGGTGCATGTTCCCCTTTGAAACAGCACTTTTGTAACCTTTGGATAAATACCTAGTAGTGCAATTGCTGGGTCGTAGGGTAGTTCTATTATTTAAAAAAAAAATTTTTTTTAGCATTTATTTCTTAGAGACAGAGCAAGACAGAGGACAAGTAGGGGAGGGGCAGAGAGAGGGAGAATCCGAAGCAGGCTCCAGGCTCTGCGCTGTCAGCACAGAGCCCAAAGGGGGACTCAAACTCACAGATTATGAGATCAAGACCTGAGCTGAAGTTGACCACCTAACCAACTGAGCCACCCAGGCGCCCCAGCGTAGTTCTATTTTTAATTTTTTGAGGAACCCCCATGCAGTTTTCCAGAGTGGCTGCAGCAGTTTGCATTCCCATTATTTTCCTTTCTTTTAAAGTAAATCTTCTAGAATTTTCTTTAGCGTAGGCTAATCAGTGGCAAATCTGTTTCTGTGTCTTAAGATAAACTCTAATTGTTGAAAAGTAGACTTGCTAGGGATGTAATTCTAGACTGATGCTTATTTTTTCTCAGAACTTTGAGGATATCATCCCCCTGCTTTGTCTTCCATTGTTGCTGTTGTGAAGTTTGCTTTTAGCCTAATTGTGGAGAAGTTTGCTTTCAGACCTCTTGTCATTCTTTTGTAAGTGATCTCTCATTTTATCTAGACAGTTTAAATATATATTTTTTTGCCTTTATTATTATAGAGTTTTCACTTTAAGGTGTGTGGTGTGGGTTTCTTTTTACTTACACTGCTTGGTATATATTGTGCTTCCTCTGGTTATGAATCGTGTCTTTAGTTGGTCATTTCCTCTTTGAATGTTCCCTCTATTCCCTTCTCTCTTTCTAGAACTCCAGTGAAAGATTACCAGAACATGTCTTTCTATTATCCATAGCTCTTATCCTCTCTTTCATATTTCCTGTCTCTGTAAATTTCTGTGCTGTATCCTGGATAGTTGCCTCAGCTCACCTACTGGTTCTTTAAGTCTGTCTTTTTTTTTAAACGTTTATTTATTTATTTTGAAAGAGACAGAGAGAAAGCAGGGGAGTGGCAGAGAAAGAGAGGTAGAGAGAGAATCCCAAGCAGGCTCTGTATCATCAGCACAGAGCCTGACACAGGGCTCAAACTCACAAACCTGAAGATCATGACCTGAGCTGAAATTAAGAGTCAGACACTTAACTGACTGAGCCACCCAGGTGCCCCTAAGTCTGTCTTCAGCTACATATCCCTTACCTTTTTACTGAATATACAAAAATGCATTTTTAACATTTCATTGATAAATGTTTCATGAATAATAATAACACAAAGTTGAAATTCAATTATAGTTAAAATTATTGTCATTACTCTTATTCATTACATTATTATCATTGTTTGCCCAGTAAAACTCAAAAAGTAATATAAAAATAGAACAACAGACATCTTCCATTGAGTTTACTATTATTTGTTCACTCTCTGCATAATTGTTAGATATTGAGTGTTTACACTGAGATTCCTTTTCACCCATTTTTTGGTTCTGTTCAGAGTGGTAAAAGGGGAAGTAAGTAGGGAGGAGATTTCCAATTGACGAAGGAAGAAAAGGAGGAAAAATCCTATTGTGCTAGGTCATGAAACCCCATAGGGTACAAACTGAGTGCATTTTTGGAGGCAGTGGGCAAGTATTAGAGCCTTTGTCTTAAAGAAACTAATTATAACACAGAGTGCCAGAGCCTCATTCACAGTGAGCCCTGGTGGCAGCAGAGTCAGCAGGGGGGGCCAGGGAAAAAAGTTAGATTATGGAAAATAGGACATATTGGTTATTCTCAACCCTTACAACCAATGCTCTCTAGTCTCCCAACATTGTCTCTTTTTTCTTTCTGCCACTTTTTCAGACCTTAAAAGATTCTATTAGCAACTTTGATGAGAAAACTTAATGTTTTAGGATAATTACACTATTTTGTTTTTGTTTACTTTTTTGTCTTATGTTAAAATACATGCAACGTAAAATTTACCATTTTAACCATTTTAAAATGTGCAATTCATTTGCATTGAGTACACTCACATTGCTGTGTAACCATCACCATTATCCACCCTGAAAATTTTTTTCATCATCCCAAACTAAAACTCTGTGCCCATTAAACAAAGACTACCTATTAGTCCCTTCCCCCAGCCCCTGGGAACCACTATTCTACTTTCTGTCTCCATGAATCTGACTCTTCTAGGTACCTTATATAAGTGCAATCATACAATATTTTCCTTCTGGGTCTGGTTTATTTCACTTAGCATAATTTTTCAAGGTTCATCCATGTTATGGTAAACTGATTTTAAAGAAAGATTGATTTTGGCACACAAAGTGTTCTATTCAAAACTGACTTCAGGCAGCTGCTGGTTTTAGGACTATGAAAAGTTGTTCCTGTCTGAGGGATTGCAGATTTCCTGCTGCAAACTTCCAAATATAAAGAGTGGCCCAGGGAAAAGCAAATGGAAATGTCATGTCACTGTCATACATTCTGTTATTCTGAACTAATTTCAACAGCGAAAAATGAAATACTGATTCATTTCTCCCAACAACATTTTTGTATGCTCCTTACACCTCTGAAAAACCTAAAACTCCTGAGATGGTTGATTTCCCCAGAGATTGCCTAAGGAATTTGAAGAATCTTTTCCTCTCTTATGGAAGAATTTGTTCATGCTCAGAATAGAGAAAAAGTTAGGAAGACAGCCAGAAAAAGCAGAAAACCTGGAAGCTGTTTCCTCTAATTTGACTGAAGAACCACAGTTGGAGCAATAAAATGAGTCAGTGCATCGCTCCCTTCTGGAAGGATTCACTGGTTGATGTCATCAGGTTTTTCCAAGCATAGGAAGTTCCCCTTCATCTACATGGGCTGCCCTGAGTGTATCTCCACAGAGCAGAAATCCTCTGAGAAGCCTGAAGATAGGAAGGGTAAGAAGAAGAGGTAAGAAGAGGCACAGGAATGAAGATTTAAGAACAAAACAGAGGAGAAAAAGGAAATAGGAGCTGGTTTCTTATCTGGACCTAAACGTTCAGAATATTTTAAATGTTTGCCTAAGGCTAGACTAGGGGTGGACAAAATAGATGATAGTCACACAACTTGTTTACAAAGCAAATTTAAAAATACAATAGCTCTGAAAAACAACTGAAAATAAATAGGATGATGAATTGTATAGTTTTTAAAGAACAATGCTTACACCTAGAAAGCATCTTCCGTTTTTCAAACTTAAGGTGCACAGATTCATTTTCTTACCAATGCATTGATATTTATGGTACTTGTGGATATTCCAAGTGCTGAAATATAATTGATTTAGGAATTTTTTTTGTCTTACAAGTGTCCTAAGTAGGCACATGGGCACCTGCACGTGAGCACTGTCTCTCTATATATGTATAAATATTAAAAATATGAATAAGTAGCCTTAGACTCTATATATTTGTTAGGTTAGAAAGGTTTTAATCTACTGCTAGGTGAAGCTTAAAAAGAAGGACTCAAGAAAATGCCAGTAAGGCACCAACCATACAAATGCAAATGGAGAATTTCAACCAAATATTAGCATATTATTCTATAACACAAACACCTTGTGTTACTTTGTACTACTTGCATAATGGCCTTAATGTCCAGCTTTGTCCAATATTTTACACAATTTTGTACACTGTCCTAGTGGAGTAGAAGACAGAGGACACTAAAGACAAAGGACACAAAGGACAGAAGTAACAAAAGAACTTCCTTCTTGGTATAAATCAGGATGTACCTTATAATCAGTAGCGTCTTACCAAAGACATCAGCCAGGCTGCATTTATGACCACAGCTACCATTGCACATGTGTGAACATCAAATGTCAGCATCAAAAGTTGCAGAATGAGTGTCGGTGACTTGGAAGAAAGTCTTGCAGACAGGAGAGCTTTTTTTTCCCCCTTATTTTTAACTAGGAACCAAATGGTGGTGGAAAGGGTGTGAATCAGACATGGTTAGCAACATTTTTTCAGAAGGAGCCAAAAGTAGGTTAACTCTACGTAATCGCAAGGTCAGCTTAGGAGCCCAGCACCAATGACTCTTAGTTTTCTTATGGATTATTTTAAGAAATGCTGCATCATCAAACTCCTGATACAGAGGATGATCCCAGGGATAAAAACAGACATCAAAGAGTCTGAGTCAAATGCTGAATGTAACAAAGTTTTAGGAGTACCCAAACCAATTTATTTTTCTTACTGTTCCATTTTTTGCATGTACGAGTATAATACATGGTAAAATAATCTAAGTTTATAATAGCCCTTGCAATAGCTATGAAAGAAACATTCTGATTGTGTCGTGGTTCAACTTGCAGCGTTTTTTGTTTTTGTTCTTTTTTTCTTAATCATTACCTATATTAATGGTGCCTCTTACAAAGACAGCATTTTAGATTCTGTGAAAAAAAGCAGTCAATTTGGAGATTCTGTACTTTCCCCTCGTCTCATAAGATGGATAATGAACTTGAATGAGTTGAAATGTTTGTTATCCATACTGTGTTCCTAAATGCTGGTTGCATACCATTTTAATGAAAAGCTGCAGGCTGTTCTTTTTCTTTTTCTTTTCTCTTTACCAAGACTTTTAATAGCATATGTCCCCTGTTTAACTCTCCAAAATATTTGCTGGGTGGAGAAATACTAGTAGTTCAGTTTCACATGTATGGTTTCCTTAAAAGTGTCAGACTGACTCTTGTTTCCTTTGCTAGGGGTGCAGGCTGCATCTTTATTGAAATGTTCCAGGGCCAACCTTTGTTTCCTGGGGTTTCCAACATCCTTGAACAACTGGAGAAGATCTGGGAGGTAAGAGAAGAATTCCTCTTAGGAAGAAGAAATATCTGCAATTCAAACTTTGAACCAAATTTGTTTTAGAGACAGTGAAGTAGTCCATCTGCTTTGAGATATTATGCCGCATATTAAGGCTGTGGAAACTGTAGAATTTGCCACAGGTGTAAGCACCTGGGGAACGAAGACATGGTCAGGAAACTCCCTGTTGTCTTGTAGCAGCCCCTGAATCCACCTGCTCGCTCTCATTAGTTTCTCCACTTCCCGGGACAATTGCTGCTGTGGCTATTTAGGCACATCCCTGCCTTGCCACCGTCAGCTCTAATTCTACCATATATTTGGCCCTGCGTCCTTGTCAACAGAAGATAAGACACTAAATATCCACAGAAGCCTGATAAAACAAAGACTTACCGTGTTAGGGTGAGAGAAGTATACTATTTATTGTGCTCTTCCAAAACCTAATTCCTAAGGTGTGAAGTGCTTGGCTGTGTGTGGTTCCATTTCTTTCCTTATTATTTATCCAACTTCATTTGCACCACAATGCACTTCACTCTTTTGTCTCTTGTAGTTTGTATGCCACATAGTATAGTCATCCATATATTTTTCTCTCTTTTTTTGGTGATTTTTTTTCATTGTGGTAAAATATACATACCATTTACCATCTAACCATTTTTAGGTATATGATTCATTAAGTACATTCATGCTGTGCATCCATCACCACCATCCAGTTCCAAAAGTTTTTCATCACCTGAAATAGAAGTTCTGTACCCATTAAACATTAATTCCCCATCTTCCTTCCTTCTGGCCCCTGGTAAGCTCTCTTCAACTTGCTGTCTTTAGGAATTTGCCTATCCTGGGTATCTCCTATTAGTGGAATCATACAGTATTTGTCTGGCTTATTCCACTTTTATTTATTTATTTATTTATTTATTTGTTTACTTATTTTAAATTTGTTTTTGAGACAAAGAGAAAGCACGAGCTGGGGAGGGGCAGACAGAGAGGGAGACAGGACCCGAAGCAGTAGACAGGTTCTACAGTGATAGCAGAGAGCCCAATGCAGGGCTCATGAGATCATGAGATCATGAGATCATGACCCGAGATAAATTTGGACACCTAGCCAACTGAGCCACCCAGGTGCCCCATATTTCACTTATATTCTAAAGGTTCATCCATGTTGTAGTGTGTGTCAAAGTGCTTTAAACTACACTGTTGTTATCCCGGAGCCTGCTCCCTTTCAAGTTTGCTTGCTTCAAGCAGGCATCTGGAGCATTCTTGCTAACGGCCTCTGATAATGAGTTTCTTGAGAGATATTGCCAGAGTGGGGTTTTTGTGTGTAAGTGAAATTTGTCTCCTCTTGAACTGCTTTACAATTTTGAGGTAGAGACACAGTTTTGTTATCACAGTCACCGTTCCACACTCTGAGGACAAAATGAGAACAAGTCCCCATATTCAGCAGTGTGCTGTCTTATATACTACTACAGTTCAAGCAGGTTAGAAACTTAAACATTACAAACAGCCCCTGAATTAGTGTTTCACTAAACGTGGTCTACATGGATGAAAATAGGAAAGCTCTTTCAGGTTCCGTGATATTGGATGTAGGAGTTGGCTCTTTGAAAGTAATAGGTCTGGGGTGCCTGGGTGGCTCAGTCATTTGAGCATTGATTTTGGCTTAGGTTATGATCTCAAGGTCACAGGATTGAGCCCTGCACTGGGCTCTGTACTGAGTGTGGAGCCTGATTAAATTCTCTCTCTCTCTCTCTCTCTCTCTCTCTCTCTCTCTCTGCTCCTCTCCCCTGTTCATGCTCTCTCCAAAATAAAATAAACAAACAAATAAAAAATGAAAGCAATGGGTCCATTCTACTCTCCTCATCTTTAACCACAATATCTCTTACATTTTCCTGAGATCTCACTCTCATTCTTAGGAATGAAAACAAAATGAGAAATTCTGAATCTTTATTTTGCCGTCTTTCTAAAATGCCTGTGTGTGTGTGTGTGTGTGTGTGTGTGTTCATCTGAATAGCTGTCACCTCTTTCTGATCAACTTTTTAGAAATCTAATTCTTGTAATAAGTGTTTTTAGAAAATGATCCCAGATACAGTTCTAAAATCAGAATAAAATAAACTATGCAGACTTTAAGTCCACTAATCAAAATGTCTTCAGTTTCCATTCCAACAAAGGCAGAAAACCGCCCTGTGCAGCCCACTATGATTTCAAACATAGCACTCACTGGCTGCCTTTTAAGAGCCTTCAGGGAGGGAATAAATCAACAATTTTTGGGTTTCAGTTTCCCAGACAGCGAAGCGGAGATTTAGTAATTTTCTCAAGTGAAAACGAATTCAATAACTTTCAAATAGAACCTGAGCATCAAATTTCTAAATGAAGGAGATTGAATTTTTAAACTTCAAAAATCTCAAGCTTAAAGTTTTTAGTATAATATTAAAAATTGTTTGGTATCCACTTTGTTGGCTTTAATTAAACATAATACAAAGTAACCAATAATTCTAGTAACTGTCACCTTAGAGAAAATATGGATGTGGTCACTATTGATTGCCTTTGTCGCTTTTTCTTCATTGTCTTTGCGTTCTTTTCATTGTGCTTTGCCAGCCACCGGTACGGGTGCCTGCGAATCACTTGTTTACATGCACATCTGTGCAAATATATAAGATGGTAGGTTAAAAAAGAAGAATCAGTTTCCCATCCTCTGGCCGTCTCCCACAAAAGAAGAATTAGTCCAGTTGATTTTTCAAAATGGATTCCAGGATTCTTAGTGTTCCCTCAGGCTCAGAGTGGTTGATAGGAAAAGCCTATAATCCTCTCAGTAGCTTTTCAGTTTGTTTAGGGAATGGATCAAAGAAAGATTTTCCTGGGTGGCATGATTTTTTTATTGTATGAGGGAAAATAGCACTTCAGTGTCTTTTGTTTGAGGACAGTCTTAGCCGGCACCACAAAATGCACCTCTCAGCCAGAGTCCTAGTCAGCAAGCTGGTAGACATTAAGATTCTGGATTCTTCATTGATCATTATTAGTCACTGTTGGGCAGTTGACTTCCTGCCATCAATTGGGCTGGTATCTATATCTAGCATTTTGCAAATGGATTTATTAGATTCTTTCTATGAGAGATGCTTCTAAAAAGAGTTATGCTGAGATATGCTTCTAAGAAGAGTTATATTGGGTAGTGGTGTAGTGAAAGCTACTGATACTTCACTAATATTTTGCAGAAACACTGTTATTTTAGCTCCCAGATATAACTGACATAGGGCTTTTAAGGTGAAGGTAAAAGAATGGTAAAATGATGCCCACAAAACAACTCACAGTAAAAGCACTACCCAAAATCTGAAGTGTTTGACTTTGTACGCCAAAACACTTTTATTTTCATATTAAGTAAAACTGGAGCTTCGATTTGGTAATCCAAGGCATAAGTGAGCTCTTTTTCAAGTGATGTTGTTACTTTTACAACCCACCGGTTAAAAGTCAAATACCACATTCCAAAGTGCCAGGCCACCAAGAAAACAAGGTGAGATGAATTTGGTAGAAAGGACTAGAGTTAGGTTTGGGATCATTTTTAGCCAACATTCCACTGCCTAAAGGTCAGTAATCCGAATCCTTTTTAATTTGAGCACATGGGAAACAGCTGAATGCTCATGCTGAGGCATAATTCAGGCTAAATGTCTTTTGTTGTGGGGGTGTATTTTTTTCATCTAATGGAAGGCAAAAGGACAGTCATTCCTGCCTCTTTATATTCCCAACTCCCAAAATAGCATCCTGCTATATACTGACCATGCAATAGATAGTGATGAGAATATGACTTTAAGCAAGGCTGTATGATCTGCCTCAGAATAAGAACAAGTGAGTTAGTGAGGACACAGGCTCAGGACCTGTATTCATGTTCTCCCAAGAAACAGAACCAATGGGATGTACAGAGATACATAAGAATCCTTTATTATGGGAATCAGCTCATATGATTATGGCTGAGATATGCCATCTGCAAGTTGGAGAACCAGGAAAGCTGGCAGTATAATTCAGTCTGACGCCAAAGGACTGAGAACTGAGGGGATGCTGGTGTAAGTTCCAGAGTCTGAAGGTCAGAGAACCAGTAGCTCAGATGTCTGAGGGCAGGAGAAGATGGATGCCCGGCTCAAGAAAAGAGAGAGAGAATTTGCCCTTCCTCTGCCATTTTATATGGGCCCTCAACCAATTGGGTGATGTCTGCTCACATTGGAGAGGGCATATTTCTTTACTCTGCTGATTCAAATATTAATTTCTTGGAGCACCGGGGTGGCTCAGTCGTTTAAGCATCTGACTTCGGCTCAGGTCATGATCTTGCAGTTGGTGAGTTCAAGCCCTGCATTGGGCTCTGTGCTGACAGCTAGAGCCTGCTTCATATTCTGTGTCTCCCTCTCTCTCTGCCCCTCCCCTGCTCTCTCCCTCTCTTTCAAAAATAAATAAACATTTAAAAAAAAACAAATACTACTTTCTTCCACAAACACCTTCTTAGACACACCCCAAAATAATATTTTACTAGCTACTGGGCCTCCCTTTGCCCAGCCAAGTTGGCACATAAAATTGACCATCACAAGACCTTAAGAATACACTACAGTTTTGCCCACAAAACTGCAAATGGTGGGCACTCAAGTTTCTTTCCTGTACATCAGCTGGCATAATGTGACATATGTAACAAATTCTTCCCTATTCCCCCTTGATCTTTCACATCTCCTGCCTCACCTTTCTTTGTCTTTCTTTGGCTTTATATAGGTGTTAGGAGTCCCTACAGAGGATACCTGGCCTGGAGTTTCCAAGCTACCTAACTACAATCCAGGTAATATTGATTTGAGTTTCTCGAATGCTCTGAGAATTAGCAATGTGAAAACATTTGCCACACAGATAGGGTAGCCTTCTTTTATTGTTAACTCAACAGTAAAGATGGGTCTAGATGAATTTTTAGATTCCTATATTCCCTGCTAATCCTTTTATGAGAAGGACACTGAAATAGTAGTTGAGGTTAGATCAGTTCTCCAACTCTATACAACACAAGTAGCAAGCTGCATAAGAATTTGGAATGACTGTTGCTGTGGATTCCACATCCATTTCCAAATATCCAATGACTCAAAAGAACTCAAAAGATGGTCTCATTTTTGAGCCCCATGACTATTATTGACTTTATTCGTTAGGTTCTTGTACCTCATAGAGTATTAAAAGAAAGCTAATATAACAGAGGGGAGGTAGAGTCTCATTAGGCCAAGGACTGGCCAGGCAAGATGTTTCTAGTTTACACAAGAGTTCCTCCATTGTCTCTGGGCCTAACACTTAGTCATTCTCATCATTCATTTGGTCCTCCAAGACTGGCTCCTGGGAATGGATTTGGAAGTGTTGGAAGTGTTGCCTTTGGGGGAAGTCTTTGAGAAATGGTCCCAAGGCCATGCCAGAGAGATCAGATTTCCCAGTAGTCATTCAAGGATGTTGACACTGAAGGAAAGAGACAAGCAATGAGCTATAGGATAAAGGATTATATCAGAGGCTGGGGAAGCAAGTAATGGCTACAACAAAGTTGAACTCTTGCTGGCAGGATTAAAGGGGAGGTAGATATGTACAGATAAAGACAAGATTGGCATGATTATGGCTCAAGTCAGATTCTCTAGTCTTTATGTTCTTATAGTGACCCATCACTAAATATGGACTTTCTCCAAATTGTTGTCATTACTAACTTTGGTATGGGATTATCCTAAAAGGGTCTCATGAAATCAATAAATTGTAGGAAGTTTAAAAAAGCAATTAAGGGGTGAGGAAAATGGGTGAAGGGCATTGAGGAGGACACTTGAGGAGGGGACTGGGATGAGCACTGGGTGTTTTATGTAAGCGATGAGCCACGGGAATCTACCCCAAAAACCAAGAGCACACTTTACACACTGTATGTTAGCCAATTTGATAATAAATTATAATTAAAAAAAAAAGAAGAAGTAAAAAGAAAAAAATTAAAAAGCAATTAAGGAGCATAACAGGGGCACCTGGGTAGCTCAGTTGGTTAAGAGTCCAACTTCAGCTCAGGTCATGGTCTCACCACTTGTGGGTTCAAGGCCCATGTTGGGCTCTGTGCTGACAACTCAGAGCCTGGAGCCTGCTTCAGTGTCTCCCTCGCTCTCTGCCCCTCCCCCCTTCAAAAATAAAAATAAACGTTTAAAAATTTTTGTAAAAAAAAATGGAGGCTAACAAAAGACATAAGAGGCAGGGGATTTTTTTTCTTCTTTTCTCCATCATATAATACTTACACTCAAACTATTCCTAGGGAATCAGGCATCTTGAACTGACCAGGGTTATAAAAGCCCTACAGCAAGTGCAAGACTAACTGTAAAGTCATTTCAGCTGCCTTATGAATAATCATATGCATTGCTAAATGGCCTTAGGGTCATTTACAAATAGTTTACCATTTCTAACTATTTTGCTTGAGTTTAGCACCTGAGAAAAATGCCACTCTGGCCATAAGGTTTAGAATAATGCCTGGTCCTTTTGGTCTGAAATAGAAAAAAGAACAGGCTTCTTGTAGAGACCATGGTCCAGTCTGCAATGGTTCTATCTCCAGTTGCCATGGTTTCTAGGAGAACCTGGTTCTATTTTCCCACCCTGCCTATACCTCTCCCTACCCACTCTCCTCTGCAGGTAAAAATGGAAACCCTCAGCTTCCTACCATGATGCAATAAGAAGTTTAGGGTCACAAATGGGTTATAGAAAACCATTTAGATGATGTCAGTACTAAGCTGCCATGGTGAGCATATGCTATTCCTCCAAACTTCAAACGTTTGGGTTTCAGGTTGGTTCAGGCAAATAAGCAGTGATCCTTAACACAGAATGCCTTGGTGAGAACAATAATGATAGAAACTTGTTCAAAATGCTTCCCTGCCAGATTCTGTACTAAATAAGATAACTGGCTCCCAATAAAACAGCAAGAAATATGTTGCATTTTTCATTTTGCTGTCATTTCAAAGTATTGTGCAATTTTTTATTTATGAAGAGAATTCTCCAGGCCCAACATCAATAGTGTTCATACTTTGCATTGTTTTTCTACTAGGGATTCAATTTAATTCAAATAAGCCAAAAAATTTTGAACACCCATTATCTGCCAGGTGCTATATTACGTGTTGGGTCCGCACAGACAGATATGGTACCTTCTTGGATCTCTGAGAACTTGGGTTTGTATTCATTCATCTACACTCTCTCAACACCTCTCCTTATTAGGAAGGGTGATCACTTGTGAGCCCGGCTTCCATGGGTTTGGGCAATGTGTAGCTTTGGGCCAGGCCGAGCTTATGAAAGGAAGAGAGTTGTAAACTTAGCTACGATGAGGATGTCTGACTCTGTATTTGTGAATCTTAAAAGTCCAGCATATCTTGAACATGGGGTCAGGACTATTGATAATCATAAAGACTGTGTTTTAAAAGGGTCATCATTTTTTTCCCAGGACTATTCCCTTATATCGATTGAGAAGACCCTTTGAACCATCCCGCACCCACCCCCATCACTGACTGCCAATGCTGCTTCCACACATTTGAACTCCAGTGATTAAGAGAACAGAACAGGGTATGGGAGCCAGAAAAATATCATAGAGAGAACAGTAATAGTATTCTGGATGAGATTTCCATTCCTTTCCTTTTCATTCTAAGTAGTGGTAAGAGCCCCCAAACTTGGAATGCAGCCGGAACCGAGAGCTCAGAACTTGGGAGGACCATCCAGTGTCCATCTATGCCTACTCTACCCTTGCCCAGACCTCCAGACCTTGTCCGGACTAGGTCTAGGAGGACAACACAGTTTCTGTTTGCATAGGTTTAAAAAAACATCTGGTGCTGATCCACCTGGACAAGTTTCTCTGGCCGCTTGTTTTCTTGGGACACTAATGAGCATGACTGTAGGTTTTTAGCCATCATCAATTCAGACTCGTGTGCCTGATTAAATCTGGGCAAGGGAAGAGAGGTATATAATTTTAGACATTAGGCTTCCTCTTTCTTTCTTTCTTTCTTTCTTTCTTTCTTTCTTTCTTTCTTTCTTTCTTTCCTTCCTTCCTTCCTTCCTTCCTTCCTTCCTTCCCTCCTACCCCCCATTTTAAGCAAGCTGGCTGAGAACTCTGTGTCCTCTACTTCAAAGGGCCAGTTGTCTTATTTTGATGTGGGCAGATTGAGAAGTAGGCTTTGAAAAGTAGGCTTTTTTTTGTTTAATCTTTTCTCCTGGGATAGCTTTCAGAGCAATATATCCAAGTGTCAGTAAGGGGGTTCTGACGAGCACAGATTCCCAGACTCTCAGCAGGATCATTCTCTAACAGAAATATAAAAGTGAAATATTAAAAACCCTGGAACGTGAACTCCATCTGCAGAGTAGCCAGTGGCTTGCCTGCTTGCAC